>NC_091029.1:1903125-2220312 GCF_041296385.1 Aphelocoma coerulescens | reverse complement strand
ACAAATAAAATTAGAAGACATTTTACAGCTTGGAACACAGACTGGATTGTGAGCATCATCCAAGTCCCACCACTTTCGGCTTTATCGAGTGCGAAAGGATGAGGAAGGAGCCTGGGATCTTACAGCAACAGCAGCAGCACGAGGTGGCTGCTGGCCTTCCTTGCTGCTTTGGACAGGAAGGTCAAGGTCCTATAAATTATCTCCCCAGCCTGAGTTATGAGGAATCAGAGTATAATTTAGGCTGGAAGTGACCTCTGCAGGCCACCCCTGGAGAGCAGAGTGGCTCCCCCAGAGCGAGTGGACACTGTGTGTATGAAACTCTGCATGAGGCGGGCAGAGGATGCAAGCAACTAAAAGGACCAGAGAAGCAACAGCTTTCAAATGTTTCTTGTTCAGGAGAGCATCCAAGTGATGGACAGCTGTCTTTTCAGGCTGGGTCTGTCCAGGACCTGCTCATATGGCCTGTCCCGTGGAAGGTACCTGGCCTTGCTCAGAATGGGACCACAGACTCACTCCTCCATCAGGTCTTTTTCTCAAAGCTTTCTTCCCTCAGCCCAATTAACAGCAAAAACAAAAAGTCCAAGCAGCACAACACAGACATCTGGGAAAGGTCAGGCAGTTCCTGTGAGCAACTATTCCTAAACACCAAGGAGAGGTGTGTGTGCTTCCAGTACATCCACCTGAACTGTTGGATGAAATGGGACTCAGTCCACCCTCAAAAACCTCTTCCTCCCTGAGCAAAGAGATCCCTCCACTTCGTGCTGGGCAGCTGGGTGCCCACCCTCTGTGCGACAGCCTGGCTGGTGCAAAATGCCTCCGGGAGGTGCTGGAAAGCAGCTCCCCCGGCAGATCACGGGGTGGGCTGCGCCGCCCACGCGCCAGGCTGGCTGCGTTCACACCTCTCGCGCTCCCAGCTCCCGTCTCTCCGCGGCTGACTCAGTCCCTGTCTCTGCAGGGAGCCGGGAGGCGTCTGGACCCTGCCCGGGGCTTGGAGCCACCGCCGCCCACAGGTGCCCAGCATCTGCTGGCAGCTCCAGCACCAAGAGCCAAGTGAAGGAGAGGCAGCACAATTCAGGTTAGAGCCAGGCAGGGAGGCTTACCTTCCTGTCCAGAAAGGATGCGATCAGGCCAAAGTTCTTGGGATGCTGCATGAACCTGCAGAGCGAGAGGGAGAGGGTTACTGTGGGTGCTGGCTCTGACCCCCTCACAGCTGGGCTGACATGCCCTGTGCGCCCGGAGCAGCAAGGCCAGCTCCCCGAGGGACTTCAGGCTTTGAGAAAATATTTGTCTGCTGCTCAGCTTCCCAGAAAGACAGGAACTTTAAATTTAGCCCAGTGGAGCAGGGCTGGTTGGGAGCTTCAATGTGCAAATGTTCATCATGGGTGGGAGAGGGAAGGAGGGCCGGCAGTGCCTGACAGCTGCTCATCACTCTGCTCGATGCCATGGCCACCCAAGCCTGTACCAACAGCAGGACAGGGCAGGCACAGAGGGCAGCTGCACACCTGGCCAAGGCCTCAGGATCTGGCAAGGAAAGGGTGAGGAATTGCCACCACATCCCACATCATGGCTGTGGGTGGCTCCGGCACTGAGCAGGACTCCAAGCCCTGCTGGGCTGTTGGGAGCAGCTGCAAAAGACAGGAAGGGAAACCCAAACCCCGGGAGGAAGCACAGAGCTGCCACATTGCTGAGTTGCTCAAGAGATCCCCAGTGGCACCGCAGCTCTGAGGAACGCTGCCTCATGCCCAGCAAGTGGAGGAGCTGCCAGCAAGCTCATCCCTGTCTCTGGCAGGGAGGGTACACTGCCCACTCAGGGGAAGCTGTCCCCACTAGCAGAGATGCCTCCTCCAACAAATCCCGGTGTTTAGCTGGTGGGGAAGCACCAAGGGCCAGCAAGCCCCTGGTAGGAGGTGCTGCTGCTGGCAGCACAGTTAACCAGCGCACTGCCAAAGCACAGGGAGCCCACTGAGTGGTGACTTTGTGCCAGGAGAGGTGGCCACCAGCACAGGCTCTGGCCCGGGGAGCTGAGCAGCCAGGGCGAGCCACGTTCAGCACGTGCAGCTCTGCCAGCTCCCAGGAGCTGACAGCTCTGTGCCCTGGGGAAATGGATCAGAGGCAAAAGGTGGGAGAGCTGCGGTGTGGGTGCAACGTGGGCAGGATATGGTGAGGAGCTCTGTGTCTCCAGCCCTGCCAGTGATTCCCTGGGGCAACTGGCTGATTTCTCTCCTGCTTTTGCTGCTCTGTCCCAGTGTCAAACTCGGAATCAAGGCACTGAGCTGAACTCAGTGAGGGCCTGATCAGCTCCAGCCACGGCAGCAGGACGTGGGTGCTGTCACCCCCGTGTTGATGCCGTTCTTGAGGCAGAACTCCCATATGGTTTGGGTGGCACTGCAAGATCCCTGTCACTGTAACTGGCCACCAGATCAAAAAAGAAGCCATAAATGCTTGGGGGGGGGGGGGGGGGGAGGAAAAAAGCAAAGCAGACAGGCTGCTCAGACAACCTGGGATGAGGGCACAGAGCCAGAGCTGGCTCCTCACTCTGTACACAGCACAAACCCAGGGCTGACCACAGGACAGGGTTTTCAAGGCCACGCTATCAAGGATGCATGGGGCATGCACACACTGCCAGGGGCAATGCAGATAACAATCCACTCTTTTTCATGGGCCAGGCCATCTCCCCATAACAAGAGATGGATGCTGCACTCTCACACTGCCCAGCACGACACAGCCTCGATGCCTGAGCAGCACCTGGCTCCTTCACCAGCAAACCACAGCTTCCCTGGGAGCAGGCCAGCGATGGGCTCTCAACAGAGACCTGAAATCCTGCCCAGAAGCAAATCAAATCAGGTTCTTCCTCGTGGTTATGTTCTGACAGCTAAAATAGTTCAGACCTGGAGCTTGTCAGCCTTGCAGTGCCTGCCTGTTTACTCCAAGAGTCCCCGCCAACTGGGCTGAACAAAAGGTTGAACCAGGTTTTCCTGGTCTCAGGAGGAGGCCAGCTCTAGGTCACGATCACGGATGACACAACTCCAGTTCACCTTAAAAACCCAGGCCAGAAGCTGCAGCACAGCAGGCAGCTCGGCTACCGGCATGCCAGGATGGGGGAGAGCCGGGGCAGGACTCCCTACACCCTCCTCACAGCTCCTGAGCACCAATCTCTCAAAATGGGCTTTGTGAGAGCCCTGAAACCCTGCTGTATTTATGCCTCAAGCTCTGCATCACCCACAGTGATGACACAGACTCCACCGTGCACTGCAGGATGCACACACTGGGTGTGGAGTCTTCCAGCCCCATTAGCCAGGCACAGCCCTGCCATTAAAGACCGAGTAATTAGCCTTTGCGTCATTTGTGGCAAGCCTCGCTGTTTGGAGTGGCACATTTTAAGGCTAATTAGCAATGAGGATTCTCCTCTATCAAAGGCTTGGAGCTGGTCTGCTTGTTTTGTTCTTTTTCGGGCCATCTTGGCAATTAATTATTTCAGCTGCAAACAGGAGTCCTGACGAGCAGGGGGAGGAGGAGGGATCCTGGACACAGAGAGGCTTCCAGCATGGCTGGCCATAGGCATGCTGGTAATCCATGGAGCCATCCCCTGCTTGTCTGGAAGCCAGACTGAGTGGTGCTGCTGCTCAGGACAAGGTGGCCCTGGTGCACCCACGTACCTCCACGTCCCTCAGGTCCACAGCAGAGAGCAATGCCAGAGCTCATCCCACTGAAAGCTGAACTCCAGCTCTGCTTTTATAGACACTCACAGCACACTGGGGGCACCAAGGATACTCCAGTCCTCCATGCAAACACACCTGGGTCCCTGCTGGGCTCTGGGCTACAAGGGAGTCTGGATGTGAGACCAAGCTGAGCACCCACATCTTGGCTGACAGTGCAGTGGTACCCAGGGAAGGGATCAGCCACTCCCCAAGTGATCTCACTTGATAGAGCAAAGCTGTTCTCAAGCACTGCTTGCAAACAGGAGAAAGCACCACAGCCAGAGTCTGCACGTGTCTGATGTGGGAACGCATCCATGGAAACAGCAGCCGGTGGCAAATCCTGCAGACAGCAGGATGGAGCACTGAGGGACAGGCACCAGCTGGAAGCTGCAGCCTGACGGGGGTCTACATAAGGGGCTTGGATGTTGACAGCCTCGAAAATCCCCTGAACACACAGTGCCCAAAGGACAGCACGTAAATCCAGAAAGGCAATGTGTGTATGGAGTGTTGGGTTTCACCAGTGTTGTCGTTAAACTGGGAATGCTGATACAACAACGAATGCAAAAGCTGAAAAACTTCCCCTTCCCACCCTGCCATGAGCAGCAGCTTTCCACAGCCCAGCACAGGGGCAGGAATATCCCAAACATGCAGCAAGGCCTGAAGTTTCTGTGCAGGAGCATCACTCTGTGCCCAGGTTCAAGATAACATAGCAACAAGACGTGTCCATGGGGGACAAGTGGGAAATTCCTGCCTCAGTGGGCTGGGGCTCCAGCTGAAGCCCTGCACGGATCCTGCTCACACTCCCCAAGGGCTGCACAGAGAGGAGTGTGGGCTGCACTCACTTTTCCCGGAAGGTCTCCTTCTCCTGTTCGCTCCACATGTTCATCACCTGCCGGTCCTTGTAGACCTTCATGGGGTCATCCATGAGGCCGTTCATGTTGATGAATTTAATGCGCTGCTGGTCAGCATCGTAGAGCATGGGCGGGATGACGGCGAGCTGGCGCATCTGCTTCTCCAGGTTCTTTGGGGAAAGCAGAGAGAACAGTTGGTCAGCAGCACGGGCCCGCGGGGACCGCAGGGGACAGATGTTCGAGAGGAAAAGGACAGGCGGAGGAACAGGAGAATTCAAAAGCAAGCGCTAGACAGCTTTATTGCCAGAGTAATTGTAAATTAAACGCTGAAAGAGGCTATCGCTGTCAGCCAGGAAACAATTAATCTTTCATTTTGGAATAAAAGGCTTCAAGATCCTGTGTGGAAATGTCTGACTTAAGCAAAACAGCTCCTGACCGTGACAAGAAACAAGTCAAAGCAGCGGTGGAGCAGGGAATGCCAACCCCTTCCCGGCCATCAAACCCACAAGCCACATGGAGTTTCAGCCCCCACCCCAATTGTGAGGGAAGCAGACCAGCTTTGCAAAGCTTCCTGAAAGGGTGGGCAGAGGGAGACATCATGCTTCCCCTTCCCTTCCACAGGAGTCCTGAATTGTTCCAGGAGGTTTCAAACGTCACCATAAAGGGGCTGTCATTCCTTACTGCAACACCCTGGCACATAATCTGATGCCTCTACTCAATCCTACGGAGCACAAAGTTCATCCAAAGCTCCAGCTGCACACCAGGACAGGACAGACTGGGCACACTGGTTTCCTTAAGTATTTGCAACAGAGAGGCCAACATGATGTCTCATTTGTGCTGTCTTCTGCTCAAATGCCAGGACAGTCCCTTCGGCTGAGCTGCTGGTGATCCCCTGGCACAGGTCCACCCTGGGGATGAAGGGATGCTCTGGCCAGCCCCTTTCAATTCCACCATCACTCTGAATCCTCCCTGTCACCTGGGATGTCACTGCTCAGACAAACTCCAACCCTTGACCCAGGAGGGCCAGGTCTTCTCAAGTGCTGCTGTTTTGATTTATGGCCAGATGCTGGTTCCTGGGAGAACAGTAGTGGCCAACCCTTCCAGGAAGCTGCTGACTCTGGCCTTCCCAGTGCTGCTCTGCTTCCCTGCTACGCCTGACCAGACCATACCTCCTCCTCCTCCTAAAACACAGCTCTCTGCACAGACATGGACATTTCAACACATGTGAGCACCTCCCCATCCTCACTAGGACACCTCCTAGAAACCGGCTGCTCCAGATGTCTCCTCATGGTGGGAGGTGAGGGACAGCTCAAACCCGGGTAACTGCAGACTCCCCCTGATGACAGGAGAAGCCCCTGTGCAGAGCAGAGAGGATGCTGATGGAAGCACTGCCCACAGCTGAGGGCACAGGGCCTCTCGGGGTGCCAAGCAGTGCCACTACACCCCACCAGCCAGACCCCCCTCCTCTCCAGCAACATGCTGGGGCGGAGAGCTGGCCCTGCTGCCAGAGATGCTCCCCAGCTCTCACCTCCCTGCTCCTTCCAACCCTGTGGAAGAGCTGGAAGCTCTAAAGGTCTCCTCTGAGACAAGCAAAGCAGAGGTTTGGGGCTCAGCAGGCGGCTGTCGGGGTGGAGTTTAGCAGCACACGGTGCAGGAGCATGGAGGTGATCAGCTAACGCTCCACTTGGCCAGGACCTCTGCAGAGTCTGAAATTTCCCTTTGCTTCCAAGATCCATGTCCTCCATGTTATCACCTTAACTGGCTAAGAGCAAAGTGCCTGGGATCCCGGACAGGGATCAGCTGTGGTGTGCAGGCAGCAAACATCCCAGCTATTGCTGGGCAATGGCTGCTCTCCCCTCCCAAACATGATCCATTCACTGCAGCTCGCCTCCGTGCCAAGAGAGCAGAACCCTTGTGAAACCAGATCCAAACGAAGCCGAGGTCACGGGGATGTTTCAAGATGAATGGAGCACTCCCAGAAGATGTGGGCCAACTGGCTCACGTACAAACCATTCATTCCATAGGATTCCCCTGTGTCAAGCCACACAGCCCATTCAAAACAAAATGAAACAGAAAAACCCCTCCACCCAGCAGTCTGGGCGCTGGCTCCCTTCCCTTCCCATCTTCACTTCCAGTATAAACCACAGCCAGGAGGTGTTTGTGGGGTGCTACCCAGGATAAGCAGCACGCTGGGGTTTCAGGTCCCTTAGAGACAGCCAAATGCCGATAAACTGGCCACCAGCTCCATGTTTTGCTCTGGCAGAACCATTGCACAGCTCCATTACATCTCTCACATGGCTGGAAAGATGCTGATGCAAATTAAATAAACCCCTAACTTTGGATCCTGTCCAGAAAGTGTGTTAGGCATCATGGTAACCTCCCCAACCTCAGCAGGACCTAAAGTTAGTGGGATTTGGCATAGGGTTTCACAGTGTGACCTAGCAGTCCTGTCTTAGCTTCCTTGGAGAAGACAGAGTGAGGGGTCAAGAGGAGGAGAAAGGAGAAGCTGGTCTCACCTCTTGCTCCGAGAGCCCGTCGATGATTTCTGACACCTCGTGCTCACTGCGTGCAGCTGACATGGAGAGCCCGCCACTGCCCCTCTGTCCTACCCTGCTGGGAAAGGGCAGCGACACACTCAGGCACTGATGCTCCATTTCACAAGCAGCAAACCACATCCAAGACCATTTGGACCTCCATAACAGCCACATCCCAACGTTCCACCCAGGCCACCCCCTCCCACACTGCGGGCATGGCGCCTGCGTTTAGGGCTAGCAGGTTGAGAGCCTCAAACCCCCTTCCTTACCTGTACCAGCTGCCTGGATTGCTAGAACACAAGGACAATTCATGCCCAACCACACTCTCCCCCACATTTTCTCCTGCTCACCCCACCACAGCAATGGCACAAAGGTGTTGGTGTTAGCACCGAGCCCTTAGCACTGTGCCACCACATCTGGTTTGCAAATGCTGTGGGAAGTTTTAAATCAAACCCATCCATTAACATCTTTCCCTTCCACAGCCACACGTCCCAAGGAATTACAACTTTTCTTATTAAGCAGGTAAAAAATTAGAACATTTCTCAGTACCATTTCTCCCTTTCTCTTTCAGACAAATTAAAGCCATCAGTGAGGGAGTTTGGACCCACCCAGTTGTTAGTGGGGCACAAGGATGGGATGCTGGCAGAAGGGTTTAGGTTTTATGTGTATCAGGTGACCCCAGGCAAGATGCCAGGGCTGAAATGGGAAGGACAGGGAGTTTTCAGCAAAAAGGGTGGAGATCATGAAATCGTGTCTCCTCCTGGCAGAAAACAACATGACCTCAACTGCACTTCCAATGAGGAGAGGAAAATGGACAGGGGATGGGAGAGACAGGGGACATCCCTTCCAGTGAGACTGTGGTCATTCCAAATAACCTCTGCAGATGTTTTTGCTCCCATCAAAGCATGTGTGTGTATTAAATCATCAACATGACCAAATGCACCTGCAAGTCTTGTACATCTTAATTTGGGCACACCAATAAGGCAGGATTTAGTGCTGTCCCAGCCAGCTGGCCAGCACAAGGGAGCTACCCCTGGCTCTGATGTGGCCAGCTGGGAGATCAGCAGGAGAGGTGAGACAGGCAGTCACATTCCTGACATTTTTCCTCCTTTTGGCTCTGTGCTGAGCCACCCTGGGGAAAAAGCAGCAAGACTCATGTCTGCTGGCTTCTGCCTTTGACTAGAGAGGGAGAAAAGGGACCGAGAGCCATCCCAGGCCGCTCCTCCCGCAAACAAATCCCACGCCCATTCCCAAAGAAAAAAGAAAGGCTGTCTGATACCAGCTCAGCCCCTTCCTACCGCTTCTCCTCTAACCTCTGCATGCGCTCTTGCAGTTCGCGCTGCTTCCGGATCTCCGGGAATTGCTTCTCATAGTATTCCCGCACTTTGCTCTCTTTGGCACGGCGCCGGGGGTTGTTTTCGATGCGCTCCACTTTTTTTTCCCAGGCCTCCATCAGCTGGTCATAGCGCTGGCAAAACTTCTGTTCCTGAAAGGGCAGAGGGAGAGAGGGAGCTCAGAGACGTGCTTGGGAAGGGCAACTCCTCCAGGCCTGGCCCTCGATGGCTGCTCAGGCTGAGCATGAGTCATGTTGCTTAAAGAAATACAATTTATTAGGACGTGGACATGCTCCAGGGCCTGGGATCAACCCAAGGGTGAATTCTCAAAACAGGCCATCAGGTACCCTCAGGCTCTCCTCTTCCAGACCCAACATGTTTGGTGGAATCAGGACTCTTGCCCAGCATGGCTCTGCCCACCCCTCACATCGGCTTGAGCATCCTCTGGCCCACCAGCTGCTTGATTTGGCAGCCAAAGGCCCTGTGCTGGGGAGGGAGCCCCTGCTCCATACCCCAGGAGAGAGCAAGGTGCCTGCCTGAGGCCACTGAGCAAGGAGGGACCAAAACATGGCCCTGGGAGGAGGCACGGGGGGCAGGAGAGCTGGTCCCCACTGTGTGAGCAGGGTGTGCAGGGTTGTAATTTTGGAGCCACCAGCTCACCACGCTGGGGAGGGCTTGCCATGGTGCCCAAGGCCAGGCACCCCTTCCTACCCACACACACCAGCTCCAGCATTCACGGCTCTGTGCTGGCAATGACAACGGGCCTGGGGCCATGGGGCAGCTCCCTGCAAGGGCCTGACTCCCCAAAATCTAGAGCCAGGCACCCAGCCCCTGCCCACGGCCATACAGCATGGCAGCCTGGCCACACACTCAGCTCCTTCACCATCCTAGAAAGCAAAATTACTTTTGCAGCTGCTGCTCCTCCTTTTTGGCCCATGTGACAAGACAAGCACATCCCCACTGACAGCAAACCCAGGCCGTGCCAAAACGCAGGGCTGCAAAGGGTTTCCACACCATGTCCTCCCGGGGTGACATCCTCATGGCACACCCACCCAGCCACCCACCAGGTCCAGCCCTGCACTTCTGACTGGTATTTATGGGACAAGCCTGGTAACACTGAAATATGATTTGCAGCACAAATGAGTCTCCTCCCATTACGCCCCAAATCTCTTCTCCCTCCTCCAGCCACACTCTTGCTGGAGGAGAATGCCCACAGAAGGGAAAGGTCCATTGTGGGAGGACACCCGTCTGGTCCCCAACAGCCACTGCAGTGGCAGCAGCGATGGTGCCCAGCCTCAGCTGAGAGCAGCTGGGGGACCACAGGGGTTTCAAGGTTTCAGTTTGAGTCAGACAAACGCCTTCCAAGCCCCAAATCAGGAAGTGAAAGCAGATGCTGCTCTAATGGCAAACCCCAGGTCACTCCTGACCCTGACACCGCTTTCCAGAATGGGCGGCTCAGCACCAGCACGCTCAGCACCACTCTGCACTGCAGCAGAGACACAGGGAATCCAGACCTCAAAGAAATAAACCCCTCTCGTGCCACCACTGCCCTATGACGGGAAGTCTGAGGCTGCAGGATTTCCCAGATGCACTTTGTTCTCGTCCCGTTTGCTCTTGGCCATGAAGAAAAATCAGGAGAGGTAAAAAACCCCAAACCAATGGAAATACACAGCAACCTGCAGCCTGTGTCACACCAATCCTGGCACATGGGTTTGGTTTGGCCATCCTGGACCAATCCAAGAACAGCAACACATCTTTGATTTCCTTGGCCTTTTGCAGACACCTCAACAATAATGTGGGGCAGACAAAGCACCTCAAGCCCTAGAGCTGAGCCAGATCACCACTCTCCCCTGAAAATAAATCAATTCCCATTTGCATGCCTGGAGCCAGAGACTGTCCCGCCTTGCATGGATGCAGGGGAGCTGCTTGGGTTTCATCAGGAGCTGAAGGAAACAGCCACAAGATAAAAGCAAGGAAGGAGGACAGAAATTAAAATGCCCTAGAAGTCCACATGGGGAATCTCACGCTTTGGGCGAGGAGCTACAGGTAACACCAACAGCCTGCGGCAGCTTGGCAAAATCACAGCTGCTGCGTTTTCACCTCTCCCAAAGCAATGCCATCAGCCCCCTGAAAACGAGAGCTCCCACCCTGCCAGCAAATCTGCTACATCCTCCTGCTTTCAGAGCATCACATTTGGGAAGAAGCTAAAAATACCCCATGAAGTTTATGAAGCCTCAGCACCAGGAGGCAGCCGGTGCCCGGTGCTGCCAGCCTGAGGCACGGCTGGGGGAGAGCCCAGCACGAGGG
The DNA here is from genome assembly GCF_041296385.1 of Aphelocoma coerulescens. Taxonomy (NCBI): domain Eukaryota; kingdom Metazoa; phylum Chordata; class Aves; order Passeriformes; family Corvidae; genus Aphelocoma; species Aphelocoma coerulescens. The sequence goes on along the minus strand of NC_091029.1, from coordinate 2,209,588 downwards.
CTCGGTCTGGTTAGAAGCCTTGAGGCTTTGAAAGGTTCGTCATTCCCTATGGGAATGAGTCAGTGCTGGGTCCCGCAGAGCCACCGCCCCAGCAGAGCCACCTGGCACAGCCCTGGCTGCTTCACAGCCAGCAGGGCAGCTTTTTCCTCCTTTTCTTCCACTCTTTGGAGCAACTCGACAAAAGCTTTATCCAGAATTCCTCTTTTAAGGAACTGGCATTTGAAGATGGAAAAAGCAACCTCAACGTCACGCTGCTGATTCCCCAGCAGCTCGCACCCTGGCAGCAGGGCAGCAGCACCAAAGCTTCCCCCTCACACAGCTCTGCCCTCCAGAGCACAGCTTCATGATGGACTGGCTGAGCACTTCCTTAATGCCCCTTCCCACCACGCAAACTTCAAACCCCACTGCAGCGGAGCTGGGCTGCGGCATCCCCATCCAGTGCTTGTTGCTCCAGCTGGGACACACGCTCCCTGCCATCTCCTGCAGCCTTCAAAAGCCAAGATTACAGGCATCTTACATCACCGTGAACTCCTCGGATTGTCACAGCTCCACCACCAGGAGAAGCTCCTGGTCAGGCACTTCAGGAACAGAAGCATCTATTCCTTCTCCAGGCATCCTCTGAGCAGCCCTAAGCAAGCATGTCCATTCCTGAGCAACCATCTGTGCTGGCTTTTAGCATCGGTGCCCCCTCTGCTGCCCTCCCCGGCTGGGCTCAGCAGCCCATCAGCCTCTCAATCACACCCGTAAGTGATAGCGAGCCAAATCGGACCTGACATGCGTATCTAAAAATGGATGGATAGTAACGCTGCCGTAGCAGCTGAAGGCAGCTCGTGGGCTGTGCCAAGCCCGAGCCCTCCTGCAGCCCACGCTCTCGCAGCTCCAGGGAACGGAGCAGCTCTCTGGAGGGGAGGAGAAGAGCGAAGGTGACAGGAGGAACCAGTCCAATTCCTATGCAAGCCCCGTGGTTTTCTTCCCTTGGCTGGTGGAGACAAACCCCTCACACCCAGAACAGCTCCCTTCACCATTCCCTCTCTGCATCATCACCCCGATGGCAATTAAGTGTCTTCTGCTGTTCCCCTCAGTGGAGACAGGAGGAAGCCCTGCAGATCCTCTGGGATGGGGCTCTCAGAGCTGGACCCTGTGGCGACCGAGCTCTGACCCTGCTCCAGCCAGCCCTGGGCAGCAACAATACTTCAGAAAGTAAAAGAGCCAGAAAGAAACGCTGGCACGTAGATGGGCTTTGCTAAAAATAGGGTCTGCTACAAAACAGGCAGAAAAATAGCTAAGCGTACCCATTTTGCAAACAGAATCAGCAAATGTATTCACTTTGCAAATTCAGCAACCGTATGTTGCCTATTTTGTAGAATAGGCAAAATGCTTCCCTAAACTGAAAAATCCCCTTTCAAGGACACTGAATAAACTGCCTGGCAGAAATTCACCTATTTTGCATGACAGGCGACTTTACTGCAAGTCGTATTTTAGGAACTGTGCTCTTGCAGCCTAATTAAACCTTTTCCCCCAGCTCCTTGATATTCACACAGAGCAACTCACTCTAGGTTTAGCACAGTAACCAGCCATTTCCACCAGAAAGCAGTTCCCAGGCGCTTCCCTCCTGCTTCCAACAAAACCACGTGATGCTTTGCAATCCCTTTTTTGAGGAAGGGAATATTGACCCACTTCCCACCATGCAGAAGACCTCAGCTGCAGCAGGGGAGGTGCCCAGAGCAGCACCCGGCTGCCATGCCACATCCTGATGGAGGTGTAAGCCCTGCAGCCCCTCGCCCCGGGAGAAGCTTTATCATGGAGAAGTCTAAATGAACATGTATTTGGACACAAATGGGAGGCACAACCATTCCTCTGGAATGCAAGGTCTGTGGCTTTTGGAATACTGGTAGAGAACAGGGGCAAAAAACAAAGCATGAGAAAGAAAAGGAACATGCCTTTATTCAAAATAAATAAGAAAATAATGTGATATCTGCCTATGCACCGGAAGTTACTTTTAAAGGTACGGCCTTGAAACCACTTCCCAGGCTTGTTATTTTGAATTTTTCCAACAATTCCTCCCAGTTTTGACACTTCTGTCCAAAAGCAGCCCCAAAGACACTGAGAACACCTGCACCATTGCCAATGCAAGACACCACCACTGGCTCCTGAGGACAGAGACAACGAGTCAGGAGACAGTATTTACATCTTCCCTATGAAACATGAAGCCCTGTGAGCTGAATCACCCATCAGTGAAAGACACTGCAAAATCCACCTTCTTGGTGGGAGCAACTGGTTGCTCTGGCATTTTCTCTTCTGTGCTGGCTTTGCCTTCCAGCTCCTGCCGGGAGCAACTGCAACTGTCAGCACCAAAAGTGCACAAGTTCTGTGAAATCCACTTGACTTTCTCCTCTGTTTACTGGGACTTCCCAACACCTTTGAAGCCTCATAATCAGCCCTGCCTTGCCCCTTACCCAACCAAGACCTGTCTCCTTAAAGATCACTGAAACTCTCTCGCAAGCAACACTGCCTAGAAACAAACTGGCACAGAGCTTGAATTTTGTTTTAAACCACAAATTCCTACAACATTGCTGTGTGGTCAGCTGGAAGGAATCGGAGCAGCCTCCAGACCATTTACCGGAAGCAGAGTCAGCTTGTTTCACACCTCTCCTAGGGTTCAATTACTCACAAAATAGACATTTATGCTGTGAATAGGCTTTCTGGGATCAGTGATGGGCTCCGCTGTGATTAAGCCAACCCCACGTGTTTGCTCTGTGGGAGGCACTTGTGGAGGGAGGTGCTGCCTGCAGCAGGAATGGGGACCTCTCCTTCACATGTTATTTTAAGCAGGAGAGATTCCACAGTAATACAACAGGCAAAGTACAGAGTACCAGCACCTCTCTGCTGGAAATCATCTTTTTCTTTCTCACGTAATAAATTATGCTGGTTTTTACATATAAAGTAAGGTCTAAGGGAATCACTTACCCACTGTTTGCGCGCATGATTTCTCCTCTTAAAGTATAAAATTAACTTTTTCCGCATTGCCTGGTTTCTGTAAAGAGAGAAAAAAAAGATGAGATCTGATTGACGAGGCGGCTAAAATACACAGCCTGGCTTTCCCCACTCCCAAAGGAGTGCGCAGCACAGTTTCCACCTTAACCTGGAATTGCATCAACTTCAGAACAGCAAATGCTCTTATCTGGGACCTCGAGCCAGCCTAGAGAAAGACCGGGAACTTCACCCACATCTGTTGGTAAACCAGGACTAAAGTTGAGAACTAAATTAATAAAGTGCCACTGCAAACCTTCCCCATGTTGTCAGCACCGCACGTGGGCAGACGCTCAGCTCTGCATTTATCAGTGGGTCAGGCTGTTCCTTCATTAATTTCACATATTGATCTGCAAAACCACAGTGGGTTCCCAAGAGCTGGGGGGCTCAGGCCAAGCTCTGCATGGCAGGAGGTGGCACCCCCCGAGCAGAGACCACCCTGGGCACCCCGGTGCCCAGGTCAGCAGCGATGGGGATGTCAGCACACACATGTTCACCCCTGGGCTCTGAGGCCCTGATAAGGAGGCAGGATCACAGCAGGGCTTGCAGCACTTATCTCCTGACCTCTTGCTTCCTTGGAGCCGTGCCCAACAAAGCTGCAAACAACCAGCCAGGAGAATTTAGCCACTTGCAGAATTAGGACCTCAAGGGGGAAACCAGCCACCACAACCCCAACCACCCCAGCGTCTGCCCAGAAAGCCCCCCACTTTCTTCTTCTTTCTACTTTCTAAAGGCAACGTGAAATAACTGCTCAAGGAGAAGCAGCACAGGAGCAGAACGGAGCTGAAAAGGCTGCAGGAGCTCCCAGAGCCTGCACGAGCCCCAGAGCTGAGCTCCTGTTGCTAGTATTCACAGCAATAAAATCTCTAGGTAAAAGGTAGAGACCAGGGGCAAAGGAGTTTCCTTAAGTCTTTTATCCCGATTAAAGGCAGAGCTGCAGTGTGTAATTACTGATCAGGAGCTTAGCAGTCTCATGTAGGCATGTTCTGTGGGATTTAGCTGAATGAAGAGACACCCTTGCTGCTTCCTCATTCCCCTCCTGCGTGGCTAGCAGGAAGGGAAAAACCACCCTCCTCCCCTGTAAATCCCTCAGCACAATTAGCAGCAAACGGGACTGTTTGGGAAGGGGCAGAGGGCCCAGCTCACTTAGAGAGACAACTGGGGGCAGTCCTGGCTAAGTTTAGGAATGGAGAACATTGCGGAAAGCATCAACATTTTTCCCTTTCTAAACTCTCTTCTTGCTACACCACTGAACCATGCACCGGCACTCACAGGAACGACAGCGATCCCACAGCAAGCGCTGCCTTGGGAACCACAGGTGCCTCTCCAGCACCTGTTTGCCAGCTCCAGCTCTTCACATGCTCCTGCATCCCTTCTCATCACACACGGTGAGCTTTCCTCAAAGGCCCCAGCACCTTGTGGTGCCTCAGTGGGCAGCAAACCCTCCTGCAGGGACCCCGTCAGACACATTTCCTTCCAAGGCTTCAGCTCTGCGCGAGCAAGCTCAGCGGGTCACTGGGCCAAACACACACATTCCCACTGCTTGTTTGTTTATTCCAGTTCTAATGGAAGCTCTAACACAAGGAAACCTTTGGGGCGGCGCTAATGACGAGCATGTGTGGGATGGTCCCCAACAAGGGGTCATGGACTGTCCCCTGGGGCCAGCCCAGCTAATTGAACCCCTGCCCTCCCCATGTCAGCCTGTGTGACATCCAGGAGCAACCCGGGCTTTGACACGCTGCTGCTGCTGATCTGCTGCACAAGTTCTTAGAAAACAGGAGAGTAAATGAAGGAAATTAGCAGCTCTTACGCAGCTGATGGGTTGCCTTGAGTTGTGCATCACGGCTGACCTTGAAAGTGCGAACACAGGCAAAGGCTTAATGGCTCTGCAGCTGCAAAAATCAGGAATGCCTTGAAAGCCGATGTATGTTTACCACCACCAAGGCTGAAGTAATCAAAGAGTGAAAGGATTAAAACAACAACAAACCCCCTCATGCCCTGAATGTTTTTGCCACTTTATCTTTTTTTGTTTTGTTTTGTTTTTGCATAAGGTCAACCTTTCAAAGGTTAATACAATCTTGGTAAATATAAATAGGCTTCACAGTTTATCTTGCTACATGTACTGCTGTTACTTAGAAACCGTTTGCAGCGAGGTTAATTCGGGCCACATGTCTCCCAAGCACACGCTGTGCTCCCTGGGCAAATCACCGAGCCGAGCACAACCGCTGTGCACAGGCGGGGAAGGTGACGGCTGTCTGCTGGGAGCCGGGCACCGAAATAACCACTGCGGAGTGGCACATGGCAAAGGCTGCTCCTGCGAGGTGCCAGCCCTCCTCCCTTCTCCTCTTCCCTTGCCTGAGTCCTGCGGTTTTCTGGGGCACAAGAAAAGCGTCACGGATGGAGACCTGAACCGCAAAGGGGTGAAGAAATCAGGCAGCTCCCAGGCAGGAGGAATGGGCGCTCCTTAGATAAAGCAACAGTGACTCTTGTGGGCAGTTTAAAGTATTGCTGGGCTGGCACGTCACACCATGCCGGGTGGGGAGGACATGAGAGCTCCCTGCCTTATCCTTGGAGGTGTCCCTAAGGACAGGGAAGGCTGGGACGGACACAGAGCCCCCCCCCAGCTTCTGGCGAGCTGGTGTTTGGAGGCTGCCAGGTGGCACATCCCCATCCTTGTGGTCAATGATTCATCTACTGGATGAAGCCCATCTCCATCCCTGTGTTGCATAACTCATCCTCTTCCCCCTGCCCCACTGCCCTGGCTGGTGAGCCCCACACAGGAGCACAGTTCTCAGAGCCAGTCTCCAAACTGCCGAGTGAAACCCATCTCCCACTCCGAGCAAAGCAAGGCGAGACCTGCAGGAGCAGCTGCTTCCACCTTCACTGGCTTGGCCCAAGGTTGCCTTTGTTTCATGGCTTTCACAATGGAGCCAGTCAAGGAGAGAACCTGTAACTCTGACTTTTGAGTTACTTGGCCCAGGTCCACAGGAATGACTTGGCCGTGATCCTTCTGGAGGCTGTGCTATTAAAAGGATGTGGGTGCACGCATGCGTGTCAGTGCTGCTGTGTACCCACGTGTGGACGCTGCCAAAGCCCTGGGATAGGGCTCCCAAAGGACACAAAGAGCTGATGCACTGCGGCACACCTGGCCAAGCCTGTGGAGACCTTCAACCGGTGCAAGACGAGATGAAAGGAAGTTTGCTATTTGAGCAAAACTAATCAGGGGTATTTAATTACACAGGAACGTCTTTCATCAGCCAGAGCAAACAAAGCTGGGACCAAACTGCAAAGAGCGATGGGAAGGAGGCAGCGAGCAGCTGGCAAAGCCATTGTACAGCAAGATGGATCACACAGGCAAGGGTAGGAAACCGAGGAAGCTCCTGGCAACTCCAGCCAAACAAAGCACAGGGAGGCGAGAGATCGGCAAAGCAGGAGACCCGAGGAGCACAGCAAGAACACTCCAAGGTGAAACCAGCCTGGAGGCAATGGAGACCAAAACAGTTCTGTCCTCCCTGCTGCTGCGGCTGCTCCCGTGCATGGCTGGTGCCAGGATCCCAAGCTGCAGCTCAGGGCAGTCGCTGATTCCCTCCAGCCACAGGACTCCCTGCAGCGAGGGCAGGGAGCAGCTCACCCTGGTCACGGGTCACTGCACTCATTCCCTTGCTTGCTCTGAAATGGCTGGAGCACACAGCTCCAGCTGCTAACACACTGTAACCTACTAACCCCAAGGCAGGGCATGCTTCTGGAAAGCCAGCTGTTCAGAGCAGTTCCTTGCAATATTTAGAAACACTTTCTGGGGAAGAAAAGCAAAGCACATCTTTCGTTATTTACCCCAGCGCCCTTGGGCACTGGGATGGACTAAACCCCCAGCACCATCAGTGCCTCTGAGGGTGAAGTGGCAGAGGTTCACAACTCTGGATGTACAGTCAGGCAGGCTGCTGGTGCCCAGAAACACCTCTGCCTTGCCCCTGAAGCCCAAGCTGACAGCACAAGCCCAAGTGTTGCAAGATAGTCCTCAAATGAGTATTGGCTTTTTACTGGCAAGAGGAAGAAGCAGAAGGTAGCAGTGTGTGTCTCCATCCTTTAGTAATTCATCACCAGGTAATCTGCTGCCTTGGTGCATGCCAATAGAGAATAAAAGAGATGAGAAACCTTGAATGGGATGAGCAGGGAGCTGCTAGGTGAATTTCTAATGAGGAAAATGTCTACAAGCACTAATAAAAAGACCTGAAAGAGAGTGCATTAATAATGACAGGGTTTGAAAGAACATGTGTTACATGTCAGGCTTCAACTATGATTTCAGAGGCAATCCAGTGCTACTAAATCCCCTAAACAGCAAGTAATGAAAAGATGACTTAAATTTCCCAATGTGACAAGTGATTTGGAAAGCCGCAGTTGTGAGACTTTCAGAAGAAAGCTGTTCTGCTTTTTTTTTTTTGGGGGGGGGGGGCACTTAGAAAACAAAAAGAGATTCAGAAGTCTTGAAACCTCTCAGAAAATCCTGACTTCAGATTTTGATTCTGCAGAGGCAGATTTCCTGCCCTCTCCCTGAGAAGCTCTCAGCTGCAGACAGCAACCCAGATGTGCAAATATTAACAGTGCACTCAGCTCTGCTGCTGGATCTGGACACGTGAGAAAACCCAAATCACACCAAACTCTCCATCTGTTTTAACTGTACATTCAGAGAGGTTCTCCAACACCTCTCTAAGCATCTTGAGGGATGCAGCCTGGTTTCACCCCCACATTCCTGAATTTCAGTGTAAAGCAAGGAGAAGTTCTGGGAAGGGAGGCTTAAAGCAAACCCTGTGAACAGCACCTTGCATGTACTTACCCTGGGCTATCCACTTTGCTTTTTGTCTGCTTTTTCAAGGCTCAGGGAAGCTCGCATTTTGCTTTCAAATACAGGTCTCACAGAATATGATTGCAAGACGACTGCTTTGGGAAAGGGGGGAGGAGAATCCTGCCGGGCTGTTTTTCATGGCTGACCGGGCAGGAATCTCCCGCCGTAGACAGGAAGGCCCCCTTGGAGAATATCTCTTCAGACAGACAGCAGGTAATTGATCCTGCTCATGTGAACAACATCTTGTCATTTTTCAAACACTTGGAGGAAAGAAGGTTAATATCTTTGGAGCCAGAGTCTGGGGAATATGCAAAGTCACTACTGTGACAGGGTGGGAAGGGCAGCTCTCATCCTTGTACAACCAGCTGGCAAAGCACTGAAATAAAGACCCTGACCAGAGGCATTGGTGCTTCACTGGTGCACCAGCGCCTTCTGCATTTGCTGTATTTCATCAAAATGTAGAAAAAGGGTCTCTGTAGCCTCCTCAACTGATGCAGAATCACTTGAGTGGTCTCCAGTTGTGCTCAGGGCTGTGATGCATCTTGAAGGAACTTTCAGTCTGTTGCAAAGCCAAGAAATTCTCAGCTTGAAAAACAGCAAGGGCCAAGCCAGCCACAGGGGTAAAGCTCACCCCATCCCTATGAAACGAGGCCACTAAATGCCACCTTGCCCTCCTCTTTTATCATGGGCAAGTGGCAGAGCCCTTCCCTCCAACAAAGCAGATATTTCAAACAGAAAGGACACGGTCCCAGCAAAGGTAGGTCAACTCTTCAGAACAAACCACTCAAGGGTGCCTTGGATCCCGTGGCAGATGTAGCATACAAAATTAACCATGTTTGCTCGAAGCCTGCACTCACAGGTGAACCAAAGGGACTGTGCAGACAAGGAACAGAGCACAGCCAGGCAGCTAAATAGGACTTAAAAGCTTTTGAAGCTGCAAACACTGGAATGAACTGGGGCATGAAATTAATTTTAACTGTACTGAATAGGAGACAGGCCATAAAACTCCATGAAAATAAGAGACCGGTAGGTAACATTTTAGTAAGAGTAGAAATTCTCCCAGTAACTCCCCAGTCAGCTCTATTAGCATACGTGACTCATCCCAGCTGAAAAGCAAAGCAAACAAGAAGGGAGAATTAAATGAGTGTTGCAAGGCAGAGAGTATGGCTGTGGAGAAATCGAGGAATCCTGGCTTTCTGATATTCAAATGCCTTCCCACTGACACTTGCACACATTCAACTGAGAAAAAAAAAAAATCACATTAGGAAATGTTTGAAAAAAAAACCAACAAAAATCTGTAAAAGGTATTTGTGACAATAACAGCCTGGCCATCTTGTGCCCAGGTATGAGGCTCTAAACCAGCTTCACATGGGGGCAGTTTCCATTTGCACAACACAGCCAGGATGCAGCGAGGATTTGTGGACAGAATCACAACCCAGATGATTTTCCAGCAATCTGCCAAAAGGCTTTTTCATCATGGCTAAATCTGCATAGGGTGAAGCTGTTCTGGAGAATCTGCATCCAATTACACCTTGGCAAAATATAACCTCTGGTGTCCTGGCAGCTGGCCTGATGCTCTAATGCATCTGGCTGGTGTCTCCCTGCACCCTGAGGATTTACTCCATCTTCTATGGAAACAGCCACCTCCAGGCTACAGAGCAGAAGCTGCTCTTCTGGAGCAGAAAGGCACAAACATATTAAGAACAAGGAGAAGACAAAAAGTATCTTCAATTTCAGCTTGTGGAAAAGTTGTAGATCAGATGTGAACATCCAAGCATAACTTGGTCAAAACAGAGAAGTCTAATATCTATTGCTCTTGGTCAAAGGACCCCAAATCATTTGCTTGGAAGAATCACCAAAATCTTGATTTCCTATCTGCCTCCCAGCCATCAAAACGTTCTTTAATGTGCAGCAGGGACACAGAGATGTGAGAAAAGACACCAATTTCTCTGCATGTCCACCAACAAGTAGCAAAGTGCAGACCAAACCCAAGGACCTCCAAGACAGACCCACGGCCAAAAGCAGCCAACATCTGGAGCCCAGATCGCTCACGGGCCTTTCACTGACCTAGATCTGTAGCTGTGCTTGGCTGGCATCAATAACCAGCTGAAGGCAGCTAATTGCCAGGTTTCTGGAAGGAGGAGATGGAGGCTTTTCATTAAAATGTGTGGTTTCCTTCCCGTATTTTTGCAGCATTAATCACAGCGAACATTAACCCCAAGCCTGCCTGTTCCAGCCTCTCCTTGGTCTGTCACTGCCACCGCTACAGCCACGTGGGGACTGTCACTGTCTGGGGTGGGGATAACCCTGCAGATGCCTACAGAGGCAGGGATGGAGGGGAACACCTGCTCTGATGGTTGGTTTGATGGGGCTTCACCTCTTATCAAGAGTTTTACTCCTGACCTGCGCAGTCAGTTCCCTCTTGTTTGCACCCGTCTTTCAGGCAGCAACCCAGGACAGGAAATTGTTTAAATCACAGGAAAATGTGATCACAAACCCACAAATATTGGCAGGGGAATGGAGAGTGGGTGAAATACTTGAATCTACTTTTAACTCGTTCCTTCAAGGACAGCACTAGCGATCAGCACCTGCATTGGGATGGCTGTGGGGCCCTTCAAGGCAAGAGAGGGTCCCTGAGAGCTCGTGACTTCCACACCCCATCAGAGCCAGGGAAAAACACAACCAGCAATGCAGAGAGCACGTCCTTGGGCTAGCACCTGACGCCACACAAGATGGTTTATCAATCATCAGCCCCCTGAACTGACAGGGACCCCCTGAGCCCTGTGGGAGCTGAGGGGCTGGGGATGATCTGGGTTTGAATGTTTTGCAGTGAGTGCATTGCTGGGATGACACAGGAAGCTCTGGGTGGAGCAGGAATGGAGCAGGGCCCGGCAGCGAGCAGTGGGGTCACGTCAGCAAACACTCCTCCCCACAGCCCTTGGGGACACAGAGCCCCTAAGCACTGCCAGCTCCTACCATGCTCCCGTAGAGCAAAGGTACGGGAACTCCTCCCTTATAAACCCCCGGGATCAATTAACATACCGCTGAAAAGCAAGAGATTATTAACTTTTGTTAATAGATTATTAAAGATGATTATCACCAGCTGACCGAGCTGGTACCAAAATAGACACGCTACAGGCAGCTCAGAGCAATCATCAGTTCATTCAAGGCAGATAAAAAGTTTCAGATCTGGTTTGACTATTTAAATTTCCAACAATAATCACAATTATCGCTATTCTCATTATCTGTTATAGTTCTTCTATGTTCAGGAAGTCACTGTGGTTATTAAACACATGCTGATGATTAAATCATGTATTGAGGTGATAAGTCAAATTAGATGATTGCTAAGTCTCGGTAAGTATCTTTGAAATAACCAGTTGTTATTAGACATTCAAGAGGTCCTTCATGAAAATCTAATTGTAATTGCAACTTTTCATTTTACCTCATCTTTCTTGCATGCAAACACACACACACACACTCTGGCAGCTGATTTTGTATTTCGGTACGGGTGAAGCACAGAAGAAAGCACTTAAGGTAAGTGTTCTCTGGGAAAATAACAAGGGACCAGCCAGGATCCACATCCACCCCACCCCCAAGAAAATCAAACAGCACCTTCAGCATCCACCTTAAGCTACAGCTCCTGACTGCTGGGCACCCGGAGCAGCTCTAACAGGATGCTCACAATTCCTCGGCAGCTTTAATCGGGGTCTGGGAGCATGCTGGCAGCCCTCCTGCTCCAGTCCACTGCCCAAACTGACATTTAAAATAGCTTTATTGCCACATACTTACATTTTAATGTTTTCATGGTACTGCCTGGTGTCTGAAGGCTGGTTGTATAACGGCTGAAATAAATAAGAGAAATGAAGGCATAAATGGTACGGTCTGACATTTAGAAACTTAAACCCATCAGAAGCGCTGCCGCCTCGGTGCAGGTCGCAGCCCGGGCGCCCGTCCCTGTGCCCAGCCCCGCTCCCGGCCGTACTGGAGGGTGCTGGCTCCCGGCAGCGCCGCTCGAGTCCCGGTGCATCCCGGCTCAGCCCGGGGGAGGGCAGGCAGCGCTCAGCGAGCTGGCTCGGAACAGGCGATTCGCGACGTCGTCCAGATCAACACGGCACGGCGAGTACGTGGCTGTTATTCACCGATCGAAAAACGCACTGCGCCTCGGAACATATGACACGGGGGAGGCGAGGGGAAAGCGGGGCTCGGGGAACGGGAAGAGACAGTCTGTGAGCTGCAAGTTGTTATGTCTACGTGGCAAAAGCCTGCCCGAGCCCTCCCGGGGAGCCGAGCGCAGGCAACTGCAGGCAGGACGAGTGTTTGCCCTGGGGTTTCCAGCGTTGCCAAGGGTGGGTTGGCCCCCAGGCACGGCACCGCACTCCCCCAGCACCCCTGAGTACAGCGATGCTCATCTGTTCCTCAGCAGCGGCAACTGGGCTCCAGCAGACACGTGTTTTCCCCAGGGTTGCTCTATCCCCCACACCCTTAGTGGGGATACGGCAGGGAGTCAGGAGAGTTGGATCCATCCCTGGTCACTGCCCCTGCTACCTTTCCCTTCCCAGGGATTTACCCTTGGGAGCCTGGAGGGTGCCACCTCTGGAAGGAAGAGATGCCAGAGAGACCAGGCTGAATCCCACCCATTGTAATTAACAGCTCAGCACACACTCCAGGGGCTGCCACCATTTGTGTCCACATCAGCAGGCCGACAGGGTGCTCAGGATTAAGCACAGGATTCAACACTTCTATTCACTATCTTAAGCTGCTGCGAACATGTCCAAGACTGGGATAACCAAAAGCTTGCCATAGCCCAACCATCACAAGCAACCAGGCACCAAAAGAGCACAGCTCACGTCTGACCACAAAAACATCACCAAGTACTCACGCAGTTCATCCACAGACCTTCCCCAAACCAGCTGTGAGCATCTAACATTTGTGGCCACAGGCAGAGGGACATGTGATGGCCTGGTTGAAGGTAGCATCCTGACCATGGATACACACACCAGCTCACCCTCCTACTGTGGCCACAGGGCTCAGGCTGTGCTCTGGGTCTACCCGATTTCATCTCAGATTAAACACAGGAAAAGGGCAGAACATCTGCTGAGCATCTGCTCAACCAGGTGAGCAGCACTGGAGGCAACAGGACCTGTGAACAAAGATGGGTCCTTTTCCCCTCCAGTCTGCAGAAGGTGCTACTCCCACATCCTCTGTGGTATCTCCCTATCACCACCACAGGTGCTTGGCACAGAAGCTTGTTTTTCCACACAGCCTGTCTCCACACAGCCTCTCTATCTACACAGATACTGCCTCACCACTCTGCTGCCACACAGGACAGCCACATCGATCCACACAGAACAGGGCTGGGTGTAGCTCTCCCCACGCCATCACTGCAGCCCCAGCAGGTCATCAGCTTCTCTTTCTGGCTGCCCTTGGCCACGTCCCTCTTCACTGTGAAAGCACACGTAATCCCCAGGCGGAAGGGCCACGCAGAGGCACGTAATCCCCAGGCAGACAGGCAGGGGAGATGAACCCCGTGTTCCAGGAGGGATGCAGGGCTGACGGCAGCGACCGGGTGTCCATTACCTGGCGAGGGGGTGATGGGCTGCAAGTCTGCCAGGAGACACCTGGCCACCCTGTGCTGGCAGAGCCAGGGCAGATGAGAGGAACGAGCAGGTCCTCACAAAGAAGACCTTCTCAGTGGTATCCTTTCCCCAGGGGTGTTTCTATCATGAATCCTCTCAGATCTGCTGGTTTGACTCCAGGCTCAGAGCTGGCTGTGCGCTTCACGCTTGGAAAGCTCAGAGGAACACAGACATCCGTCTCATCACGTAGCTCGAGAGAGGCAGGTCTGCACCACAGAGAGGAGAAATAGAGCCACAGCTCCAGAGCATCACGTCCACAGTCACCCTGGAAAGCTCAACTGCAGCAACTGCTGGGAGGCCTTGACCAGTGACTGTCTTTTGGAAGAGGACTGCAAGAACTGGAAATACTGAGAAATAAGCGTCTCTCTTCCCTCCTTGCTCATAAAAATCAAAGCAAAGAAGCTCACACCTGGCAGGTCACAGAGACCTTCCTCCTGGGAGAAGCAGTGGAATTAACGATTTGGTTTGGACCTGGGTTAGAAAATGCTCATGTGCACATGGACATCACAGATGCCCTGATGCCAACCAGCTGACCAAAAGCTAATGATTCCTCTCCACTATATATGATATGAACACTTCAAGTCTTAGCTAGCAAACCTAAGTGTTAGCAGACAAGCACTGGAACACATCACTTTAAAAGAAATGCCTGAACATTCAGAAATAAGAAATTCTGGGACCCAAACCAAGATCCACACGACACCAGCACCTCAAAGAGATTTCTATCTGCACAATAGCTTCAGCACTGTAACTCAGCCCATGCAGTGGAAGAAGCCCAGGAGACAAGTTCTCCTTACCCACAGAGAACTTACAGACTAAATACTTAAAGATTTATTCTCAACAGGTCAGAGACTGAGAAACAGCATCTTCCCTCAGAGCCATCCACAATGGCTCTGAATTCCACCTTTCTCAGAAAGTTAAGCAGAAGCAAAGCTCACAGGTCAGATAGGTAAGGTGATGTTCAAAACATCCTCAGTGCTTCTCCAAGGTTAGGAACAAGTAATGCATTTCTCTGGGGGATGACATTTTAGAAAAACACAATTGCAATGCAAAGCTATTACTGGAAAAGCCCTGGATTTACTGAAAGCTTTTTAGAAATAAAACAGAATGAAAGGTCTCAATTGCTTTCTGGACACTGCAGGGTTCAGACTATGCATCTCAAAAACATTTCTCCCTGGGGAAAACATGGGGATATTTTTTAAATGGTACCACTACACTGCAGGGATGAACCAGAGTCCTGGTGCACTGAGTCACAAGCTCCTCCTGACCCAGAAGGGAGCACCAGCTTCCCAGGACCTGAACTGGATCCCTGCTTCCTGGGATTCCCTGGGCCTCCTGCTGCAATCTGCCAGCAGCACACAGTTCTGGTGCCACGGCTGACTGATTTCCACTGCAACCTCTCACCTCACCCATGAACCCGGGCACGCTGCCTGCACTGAGCCAGTGTGCATCCAGCACCATCACTGCTCCAAAGGCACCACCCAGAGCTCTCAGAACAGCCAGAACAGGACATTTGAGCAGAGCCAACAGCAACGCACAGCCCTGCTGGTGACAGCCACACCTCTCCTTGCAGATACTGGATTGGCACCAGGATGCTCAGCCTCCCTGCAGGAGACTCGCGGGCTGTGGCAGGCGCAGGGCTGGAGCGTGTGGTGTGTGACATGGTGGAGCAGGCACGGGCATGGGGCAGAGCACGCAGAGCTGCTCTTCTTCCTGGAGCTGCTTCCTTTCCAGCTCAGAAGAAGCTGTGACGATTCATCTCGTCTCTCGTAGGCCACTGGCAGGTCCTGGGCGCTGCTGTGCCCGGCATGGCATGGGGGCTGGGCCATAGGAAGTGCCTCTCCCATGGCACATGGAGCAGACAGTCTGCAGGATGCACACAGAGCCCAGCTGGGTTTTCTCAGAGAGGTTTCCCCTTTTCCCCTGCCTTCCAATGAGTAAGGCACAGAGACAGAGGAAAGGTTTGCACTGGGCTCTGTTACAGACCCCATCGTGCAGTGTCAACACCCAGGGACAAAACATCAACAAACCGAAACAAGGAAAAAAAAACCAAACAAGGGAGGAGGAAGGAAAGGAAATGCAACATCTTTCGGATGAGAAAGCACCAACCCTGGGCACTGCCAGCCTTCAGAGCAGAAAGAGGAAAGGGTTTGACCCTGGTGACTCAGAGGAGTAATGATGAGTGTTACCTCCCCAACAAGGAAGTGGGCTTTGTCACGTGTGACCTCTCCCTTATACACAGGGGAAGACAGCAATTAGTGCCACCTCCACAAGGCAAGCGCAAATTACAGCTGTCGAAGCCTGTGAGCTGCCTGCTCCCATCTCATACAGATGGCTCCCTCCACTGCATCCCACGGCTGGTGCAAAGCAGGGGATTCTCTGTCAGACTGGGTCCGATCCTTCCAGCAGCATCACTGCCAAGGCACCTTTTCCAGGCACCCTTCTCCAGGACCCAGCCCCCAGGGGGTTGTTTCCAGCTGCCCCTCCAGCAATCAGTCCTTTGACTTACAGATGGATTTTTCCAGATGAGGGAGCAGCCCAAAACTGACAATTTGTTCTAAGTTGTTTTCTCAGCCTCCCTGTACATGAGAGAGACCGAAATAGGAAGTGTGCGAGTCCCGATACCTGCAGGTTGTGGCAGCTGCAGTCGGGCTGTGCTCACGGAGCACCCTCCAGCACCCCCCTCCTTTTCCAGTGGGTGGGACAGAGGAGAGTCCAAGCACCCATCCCTCCACACAGCACCTCGAGGCTGGCTGACCAGGCAGCAGCCCCACAGTGCTGGTGCTGTGTCTGCCACCAGCAGATGAAGCCATCAGCATCCCAAGCAGAGGCAGACTGTGCCACAGCCCCTTCCATGCTCCAGCTCCACTGCAGCGTGTGAGGAAGGAACCAAAGGGTTAACCCTCTCCGAGGAGGGCTCTGTGTATGCGTCTGCCTTCGTTTCAGTACTCATCTCAGTCACTTTGCTTCCTGCCTTGGTGCTGTGCCAGCAAGAGGTCCGGGCCAGCAGCACACTTCCTTCTGACAGACACACACACAGGGTGCCGTGATCGCTCACCACCCAGGAACCTCTCCAAACCTGGCCCGGCTCCCGCTCCCCGCAGCCAGAGGTAACACTCACCAGCTCCACCTGGGGACCCAGTCCTTCCAGGATCCGGTGGGCAGCCTCTGCCTTCTTCTGCAGGGAGGAAAGGGGAGAGGAAGAAAAAAAAGTTATTCGTGCCATCAGTTACAAGTCGCAGCTCTCTGCTCCAGCTCTCCCCTCTGCTAAAACCCCTTCTCAGACCTCCACAGAGCCATCACAAGTCCCACCCCTGCCTCAGAGCAGGTGGAAAGGTTCAGCTCAGCCTCTGGACCCGCAGGAAAAACCTGTGGGCGAAGGGCTCCGGCACTCGGGTTATCCTGACTTTAATGCATCCGAGCTCTGCCCAGGAAGTGACCCAGATCCCCGAGCCCTCTGGGTGCCAGGCAGGGGGACTGTGCCCGTTACCTCTGCGCGGCTGCCCTGCGAGCAGGAGGGCGGGCAGAGCGGCACTCGCGCAGAGATGCCCTTTCTAGGATTCATCGCTTCACGAGCATGTGATCATTAGAGTTGAGCTGCCCTTGGCTCCTCATCGTGCTCTCGCTTCCCTCCCCTCCCTGCCGCAGAGGAGCCCTTCCCCGTCCCCTCCCGCCCCCAACCAGGCTACCTAGTGCTTATTAAAGGCAAAAAGCCACCCAGGAACACGTGTCAGGGGCTGTGCAGTGGTTACTAATTAAACAGGCCTGAAAAAAAGACATGGGTTGGCTGTAGCAGGAGTCTAAATAAAAGATGACATTTTCAGTAAACAGCACTTCCTCGCAAAGCCAGGCTGTTCAGGGGGGTTACTGACAGTCCGATAAATCCAGATCACTGCACGCTGCCGACACCACGGGCTGAGCCACTGAAGCCAAATACCTGGCAGTGATGGGGATGAGGAGATGGATTTTCCGAGGTTCAGATAAAATAGGTAGTTTTAGCTATTTTGGGGTAAGGGAGACAGAAAATCCCCAGCTGCCTAAAACAGGGAGCTGAGCCCCAGGCCTGGGGAGCAGGGGTGGGCTGGGGTCTGGGCTCCTGGCAGAATCAGAGGGGCTTGGCAAATCCTGGGCAAAGTTCCCCCAGGGCAGGGAAGGGATTTCAGCTGCAGGGGTCCGGCTTACAAAGCTCTCCAGCATCAGGCACCTCTCATACTGGCTCAGGGTAGGATGAGCTTCCCAAGGACTCGGCACAGGGATGTCTCGCCAAAGGCTGGCACACGGCCCTGTCACTTGCCCCCACATCCACGCCCGTGGAGAGTTTCCAAAAGTTTCACCTATCCCCCCACTGCTGGCAGGTCCTCAAAAGCACTGATGCAGCTGTAGGTGTGCAGACTCCTCGCCGGGGCCTTGTGCACCCACACAGAGTCTGATTTGCCAGCGTGCGCTTTGAAAGAGTCACCCCAAGCAGCCGTGTGAGTCACCCTGCCCACCGTGGGGCTCAGGCCCTGACAAATGGCCCTGGCCAAAACCAGACCCATCCCAGCTGCAAAGCCTGCCCCAGGTGCCTCACCACAGCATGACCAGGAGAGGTTTCCAGTTCCTGTATTTACTGTATGCTCAGGAGGACACAAAGCCTCTGTGCAATTTAAAAGCGACTTCAAGGATGCTGAGACAGATGTAACCAATGTCACCGTGCAGGGAGCCTGCCCTGGCACCATCCCCACACAGGACAGGCAGCAGCCCTACTCTTAGTGCATCCCTGCCTGGTTATCCACACACAACAGACCCTGGGGTTCACAGATATCCTGATCACTGCCCACCTAACTCCGTTAATGGGAATGAGCCAAGTCTGCCCAGGGACCTGCCCCTTGGAGAAATTCATCACACAATGGATGAATTTCTCTGAGCCAGAGATCAGTAGTTTGGTCTCCACAAGCTGTAAAACCTGCTGACCTTGGAGAACAACAACACTGTGGCATTAAGAAGTCTTACAGAATTAAAACCAGGGGTAAGATTTTCAGGGGAGGCAGGATCATTAAAACTGCTAAAAACACTCTACATCAGTGGCCGAGAGGATGAATTGGCCAATGCCCTCCTGCCTGCCATTGGCTGCTGGTGAGCAGGAGGCATCAGCTTACCTAAATTTTTTTGATGCACACCTGGGACAAAAAGCAGCAAACCAATTAATTGCAGTCTGCATAATTATGGGTAGAAGACTGCAGCCTCACTTAGGGCAGACAGTCCCACCATGGGCCTGTTCTCCTGGGCACCAGCGCTGGTGGAAGACGCCCGCAGCAGGGATGGCACAGCAAAGGACCAGTGACGCTGCAGGTCTGTGTACAATGAGATTAACTTCGAGAAAAAGCTGAGTATGTTCAGCTTGCTGCATTTGCCACGTTTAGACAACTTAATGAGACAAGCCAGAGGCAAACCACCATAGGCAGAACATGTGGCGAATCAAGAAGAATGACATAATTTGTCTTGCATTAACCAACTGCAATATACACGTCTCCAGAACGAAAGATCAGGAGCAGAAGCTATTCCGAGCACGTCATATCTTTGTACGTACACAAAGAAATGCCTCTATCTTGAAAGCTGCCCAATTAACACTTGACACCCACTGCAATTGCTAATGCTCCTTGCTGCCTTTATCAGATCATAGCAGAACCATAACGAGCTGTCTGAAAGGCCTGGCAGACCGAGGTGAGAGCTGGCGGCAGAATTGGGAAGAACACACAACACCCAGCAGAAGGTTCCCACCCCACACTGGGGCTCACACCTCTAAGGACAGACAGACACAGGGAGGTGTGTTCCTGCCTAGGGATCCAGCAAGCCCAAAGCCTGACTGGAGAATTTATGCAAGCCTCAAACTGTTCAGGTGCAAAGGCAGCCCCCCCAGGCCCTCCTGCAGCAGCGGGACCTTTGCTGAAGACCACCAACAGTCCTGGTAAACCCTTTCCTTTCCAAAGGCACGGCCACCTAGGACTTGGTTCCAATACTAATTTTGTTAGGAGTATGCTTAGTGACAGACCTTGCAGAAGAAAACCACGGGGTTCATCCCACATCTGCTGAATGACCCCACCCGTGTCTGCATTCCTGTTATTTAATAGAAAGAAATGTATCAAGAAGCAAACCCAAGCCTTTACCTCTAGTGAGACACATGAAGATCCCCACCAGTTGTACAGTCCCTCTGCAGCTCCACAGTGAGCAGGCAAAGACCCCTTTTCTTGATCTGGTAGAGAATCCTGAAATACTGCTCCAGCAGAGGAGCAGTGGTGCTCATCGTGGGACCTCCAAGTGCATTTCTGGAGGGATCAAGAAGCACATCCGAACCAAAACCACGGTCACTGCAGGCCACGGATTCAGAAGGGAACCCACAGATGTGGCAGGCAGCAGCATTTGCCCCTACAGAACCTCTCTCCCCCTGGGCAGGGGCACAGGCAGGGACACAGGCAGGCAGATCGCGCTCTTACCCCGGCTCATGCTCCTCCAAGGGGCCTGGAACTAAAGAGATCTTCGCCAACAGCAAAAACCTCCCTGCAGACTACAAAAAATCTTCACTCTCGCCTAAAGAGCATTTGGCTTCCAAAGCAAACTCCAGCCCCTTGCTTTTCCTTTGAAGAAACTTAAAATAGGCTTGGGAGGGGAAAGCAGGCAGGAGAGCAACTTTCCGGCCATGTGAGCTCCCGTGGGGATGATGAGCCAACCCCACGAGGCAGAGGAGCAACCGAAACCAGAGGAGGGAGAGTCTGGGATTTTGCGTGGGCTCTTCTTAAAGCGAAGTTTAAAAATGGAAGAGAAGGAAACACAGGAGTTATTTTGAGAAAGCGGATCTGAAATTAGGAGGCGGCACTTTCTTGGACCGACTCCAGCCATGGTTCCATGCAGCACAAAGCTGCTGCAGCTGAACCGTGCTCCCAGGGTTATTTATAGCATCCCGTAGGCAGCAGTGCTGGGGACTGGGAGGGTTTCTGTTTGGGACCAGGCATGTCCTGCACAGAGATATGCAAAGCCCTTCCAGAGGCAGGAGACTGCGCTGGAAAAAGTTCCCGTCCTGGCACCACAACATCCCCGGGACAGGCAGGGCTGGGGGAGCAGCATGGCAAAGAGGCAGGCTGGAGCAGGATTTTGTTTAAAACAAAGTTCAGGAGAGGTGTGGCTGAAGTCAGCAGAAATCATGGAAACCCTCAGGCGAGACACCTCTCTGCATGCAGCAAGAAAGCAAACAGTACAGCCAAAATGTGCTGGGACCAAACCACGACCTGGCAATGCCCGTTCCACAGGGAAAGATTTTCACTCCTACAACCACAAGTACTATTTTTTTCTCTCCTTTAAACCTCAGCATGCTCCCTCTGAGAGCCAAACCACCCCAGCAATTTGCTGCCCTCCACACAAAGCAAGTGGGATGAGCCCCAGTGTTGTGGAAGGGAAAGCAACACCCCTCCCCCTCCAGCTCCTGCAGGGATGGCCACCACAGTGCTCTCAGCAGACCAAGAATGAGTGCCCTTTTTGGGCTCTCCTTGAACCCAAATACCCTGAGCACCAGGGGACATTGGTCAGCCTCAGTGGTGTGAGCCTGGCCCCTCTCACCTGGCCCAGGGGCTGATGTTCTCCAGGGCTGCCCATGGGATGCAGCTGCCCTGCACGCTCCCCCACCTCCCTGTGCTCAGCTGGAGCCATCTCCCCGCCACACCAGCAGCGACTGAGCCACATCCCCAAGGCTGGGGCCAGCAGATGATGCAGTGGGGGTTACAAGTGACTCATCACAATCAGTAAGAAAACAGAGGAAAGAGGTGACGTTGGAGCCGTGTGTTCACACCAGTCCCCACCTACCCCGAGCAGAGTGTGACGAGCCGACTCATTTCAGCGACTTGCTGCTCTCTGCCTTTGGCTCATCACTGCCAGACAGTTTCAGCCCTTGGTTTGCTCCTACCCCCACCCATGGCCAGTGGGGGAACCCCCAGACACAGCTGGGTTTCCACTCACACATTCACCCCACTCTGTTGTCTGCAGGGCTGTGGTGCCCTTCACAGGCAAACTAAGGTTGAAGTGATGTGCCAGCAAGGCTTTGCCGCTGCAAACCACGGCTGAACCTTCCACCGCTGCAAAACTGCTGGAAATGTTGGCACTGCACAGAAAACTTCCAGAAATCCACGTTTTAGCACTGCAGCAGTTACAGGAAAGCTCCAGTCACTCAACCCAACGAGCCAGGGCTGTGTTGCAGGGTCTGCCTTCCTCCCTCCAGCAGATTTGGGATCTCTGACATTCTCGTCACTACTTCCAAGCTCTGAAAATGCAGGACATGGCCTTATCTGGTCTGGGTTAATCACAGACAATCTTTTAAGTCAGTACAGCTATTGGGAACTCCAGATCCTGAAACAGACACCAGGACCATTAAAAAGCCAAAACAAATGAAAGTTTCCTTAAAATCCAATAAAAATTTTAAAAGATTCTCAGTGACTCCAGGATAATTGTTTATCTTTTTGGAAATCTTACTATCATGGAGAAATGTCAACAGCATCTGAATTCTGGCCTTTCCAGCTTTCCTCCGGACTATCCAAAAGCCCATTTTGCATCACCAAGCCCAGATGAGGCAGAATAAAAGTTATTAGAAACAAAAGCAAAACAAACAAGGCCCTTTCATCAGCCAAATACGGAACACCCCCATCCCAACTACCCTGTAAACTGGAATTTGAAAAAAGCCCCGTAGATTAAATGCTCAAAAGCACTTTCACTGATAAGGTCTTATTTACTGCACCAGCTCCGTGCTGACGAGGCAGGCCCGATTCTTCCCTTTCTCGTGTAAATCAGGAGTTCATAGAAAATCAGAGTTCTACAGACATCAAATCCCTGTAGGATCTGAGTCACACTCAGTGTCTGTGAGTAGTTAAAGGCAAGATTATACTTTGCAATGCTAAAAGCCTTCATTTATTTATTCTCTTATTTATGGATGGGGCATTAATGCTTTATGAAGGTATTTGAGGGTAAACCGATAGCTGGGAACACGCTCTGCACAGACACAACAGCAGCAGGGGGTGGAAAAAGTTCCAAACAATCCTTTGAATTCCAATTTTACGGCATAATGCTGAATTTATAGATAGATAGCTGTGCCCTTTTGAAGGAACAAGCACCAAGACAGAAAACGAATTAAAATTTAATCTTATTGATTTCCACCAGCTCAATCTCAAGAGCAAGACAGACGCTGCTGCTGCTTCCACTGCCTGCACTGCATCAAACCCAGTTTTTCGGAGGGCTGACAGCGGAGCAGGGATGGGCTCACAGGGCTGTTGGCATCCACAGGGGCCACATGGGGGGACTGGTCCTAGCCCTGGCCACGCTGTGGTGGGTCACAGCACGAGGTGTCCCCTCCCTGGCACGGCACGGAGGGCGAAGTCACGCCACGTCCTGACGCGACCTCTCCCTCTCCGATAAATGAGCGCAATGTTTCAGAGGAAGCTGCCGTGTGCTGGTTTGCAGGGACACGAGCACGCGAGCTGCTTTCTGTCTGCTGGCCTCTGAGCAGGAGTCCTGCTGGCTCCGGTGCACGGCAGGGCCGCAGGGAGCCTCCAGCCACCCGCATCTGGCTCGCAGAGAGCTGGACACGGGCACCACATCACCACAATACTCACGGGTGCCTCTGCGTGCACATCAGCCCAGGAGCGGATGGGGACTTCGGACACACAGGTGACTTGGAGGAGAATGCACCCAGCCAAGCCACGGTGGGATGCTGGGTGGCAGCTTCCTCCAGGACACACTGCCAAGGAGAGCTTGGCCAGCCCTGCATCCCAGGAAAGGCACAGAGCATTGCTGCTCTCCTCCCTGTGCCTAGCAAGGGCCTTGGAAATTTCCGTTTAAAGCACAAAAACATCTTCAAGCCCAGGTATGTTCAATCGATTTCAAGGGAAGGTGGATGCAAGGAATCCCAGGAATGGCCCAGTGGAATAAAGCTGGAGCTAAAAATACACATAGATGATCCGTCTTTGTTATGGGGATTTGAGGTGGAAGAAAGCTAAGTTCTGTCGATACAATAACACATCCCAGAGGTGCAAATTAAAGCCCTCAAGGAGGCTGTGTCACACAGCCACCACCTCTGAGGTGCCAGACCCAGCAGAGACCAGCTTTCCTCCGCAGGGGAGACATTAAAATTGCTCACAGGGCTTAATTTAGGAAATCCCAGACCCCTCCATCACAGTCAGCCTCAGGATCAACTGAGGCATCCATCCCAACCTGATTTCTCCAGGTAGCTCTGTGCCACCCTGCCAGCAACCAGCTCCTGGAGAGGAGCCCCGAGCACCCTGCAGCCAAAACTGTCCGCTGAGCTTCCCACGGCACTTTTCAAATGCTCTTGGCAATTCTGGCCCCCGTAACTGTTTTCAAACATCATTTTGTTTCTTTGAGGACTGAGCACACTTTTGAAAATAGGACTCAAATGCTTCTGACAATGCTGCCCACTGTCTGTTCTCAGGTTAGTCCACAGACAGTACCAAAAACGTTAACTCCCATTCTCATAAATCCTTCCAGAAATGGTACAGTTGGCACTCACAGTGGAAATTTTGGCTCAGATCCACAGATGTATGTTTTTCTGTGTTATACTGCAAAGCTTTCCCAAAAAGTACCTTTTTGGGTGCAA
Source organism: Aphelocoma coerulescens (assembly GCF_041296385.1). NCBI lineage: Eukaryota > Metazoa > Chordata > Aves > Passeriformes > Corvidae > Aphelocoma > Aphelocoma coerulescens. The sequence continues at coordinate 2,185,455 of NC_091029.1, read as the reverse complement.
CTTCACAGCTCATCTTTGGAAACAAGATAAAATGGCTCTGGTCAGCACACAGCAGGGGAGGAGGCACCTGGATCTTGAATATAAACTGTTCCTCTACAATCCAAGTCCCCTAAAAGCTTCCCAAATGCAACCAAACAGACTCGTAGCCCAGGATTTGACTGCAGTCAAGAGCAGCTTCTCTCCACTCTTCTCCAGTGCAATCTGTACAGTCACCTTTTTTTTCTGGAAATCAATTACATGTCCAGCAGAGTGTAGCAAGAGGGGATTACAGGTCACATTTCCCATAATTATCCTCTCTGACACCGAGGAACTTTTAAAATCATACACGTTAAGTAGGTCACGAGAGGGAACAGCAGCGTGATGGGCATTCAGCATCAGCAAACCTGAATTCGGAGAAAATCGGATACAGCCCGGCGCCGCCCTCATCCCAACCCCTCATCCATACGCAGCGCGGTGGTGAGAAAAATATATAGACTTCCCTGATGAACCATAAGCTAAAATTAGAAACCATTCACGCCTGCAAAGCCACAGCTATCGCCAAAAGGAAAGTAGGTCACAGAATGGCTGGCTAACTTGATTTTCCGGCGTTTCTAGCTGCTCTGTCCTCACGTAACCTCTCCTCTCCCATGGACCGTTTTTGGTCTCGCCTTTGTTCGGGGTATAACTGCTGGCAGTGTGCGGCTGCGGCACAGCCTGGCAGCAGCGGTGGGAACGGGCACGGCAGCACCCGCGTGCTCGGTGAAGCACAGACCCGTGGTTCATGAAAAGCTAAGCCAGAGCCAGGCAGAAGCCCCTCCATGAAGCTGCCGCCTCCCACCTGCTCTGGGATTGGCACAAGGGCTGGCTTTCTGCCCCTTCCACAGCACTGCTCTTTAAAGATCATTTCAGGCTTTGCCAGCACTTCTGGGGTGCTTTCCTTTCTCGCCTCCTCCTGAGGCCTGAATATCCTCTTTTTATTTGCATTTCTTACCGTGCACTGCCTCCCTCGAGCAAGCCACAAGCCAAGCGATGCGAGTAAATCCGGCTTTCCTTCCCTTTGTGCATGGGCTGGAGCCCTGGCTCAGCCATTACCGACGCCCTTCCCACAAGCAGACCTCGAGGCATCAACTTCACTGCTTTTCCATGGCACAGAAGAGGCAGAAAGGCTTAAAATTTGGCTCAGTGACCTTCCCCACTCTAGATCAATACATCTCTATCTGGCTTGCTGCCCTCTGCTCCTACCAACTCACCTTGCAATTAAGTGTAGAGCCACAGGTCAGCACAGGAGTGTCTGGGGCTCTCCCACATTCCCAGACAGCTGGATACACCTGGAGGATCTGCTGCCATCAAAGCCACCCCACAGCCGACCACCAGCCACTGCTTTCCACCACAATCTCAACTGACTCTAATCCCAAGACCGTTCCTCTTCCAGCTTTCCTCCTCCTGGCCGCAAAGGAAGAGCAGTCACCACTAAATGCATCCCAAACATTCAGTACACGAGAGGCTGAAAGCTGAGCCTGTGAATGTTCTTTAGAAGGGCAATTACATCCTGATTCCCACTCTTGTTACTGGAGCCTTCACAAAGACAACACTCAGCACTCCCTTCCCCTCGCAGCCCCAGCTCAGCCTCTCCCTGCTGTGGTACTGGAAAGGGTCCTTCCAATCCCCCCAGCCTCAGCCATCACAATTGGCCAGTGATTCTGTCAGCTCTGTTGCCCATAGACAGATCCAAAGGGGGAACCTCTCTGCAACCTGCTCTGGTTTCTGTCAAGCCAAAGGGAAGGTTGTTGGTTGGAGTCTCCAGCCCACAGGCGGGCTCCTTACACGCAACACGCAAGGGGACTTCACAAGAATAGGGAAGAATCGTCGTTTACCCATCCTTGGGATAATTCAGACACCAACACAGAGCCAGATTCAAAATTGTACCAATATTTGGTGTCCAATGTGACCTTTGCTTGCTGAGCACCCACCTGGAATGAGTGCACCTACCACAAAGGTTAATGGTGATAAAATTTCCTGGCACCAAGCTGGCTGAGCTCAGCCTAATGCTTGGAGAAGGTGGTGCGAGGGAACGTGTGACCCTTCTGCTGGCATGGGCAGAGACAAGAGGTGACAAAGCAGGACAGGGGGCTGGCAGGACACCCAGCCCTGAGCAAACTCCAGCTAACGGGGACTGCTACGACTCAGGCTGTTGGGGACGTGGTGGCTGAAGATCATCCTTCCCTCCTGCCTCACCCCCACCCCCCCATTTCCTCCCCTTGTAATGTGGTTCGGCTACACAAGAGTGTCCAAGGAGGATGGGGCTCAAAGGAACAGAAATAAAAATGTTTGAGAGCTCATTTGTTTTGAGCCTCCTTGCTTGCACAGGAGGACAAGCCATCTATCCCAAGACCCCCAGAGAGGGCACTTGGTGGTGAGAATGGCTGTGAGGAACACTTGGTGCCTGCCCCCAAAGCCCAGTGCTGTAAAGCCATCACCAGCTGGCACTTGCTAATGCTTCAAACACTTCGACCTCAGCCTTCACCCACTCACACAACAGACCGTGCCAGCGCTGGGTTTCCTACTGCTCAGGGAGAGAAGCAGATGGAAAAAGGAAAACCAGGAAAATTGCACTGCCTGGGAGCGCAGGGTAGGCGATTTTTTTTCTTTTTAGGAGTCAGGCACCTGGATTTCTGCAGCTCCAAGTGAAATCGCAGGCCTCGCAATTCAAAATAATTAGCGACTGGTAGTTTTCCTTTTATGCAAAATCATCCTTTTTATCCAACACCTAAATGAAAATGAATATGCTTGATTATCTACCAAAGGGCCCAATTTCTGAGCATCGCTCCGATGCACACAGCAAAATTCGTCTCTCCTCGGGCTGCTATTACAGGCAACGACTGATAAATGAGCGGTCAAGGCAGAGATCCAGAGCCAGGGATGCCAGCCTGACCTTTGTTAATGCTATTTACAGCATCAAATGTCCACAAATCCAGCCACGGCTGCGTCCACATCCTTTCTGCTCCAGCCTGGGGGGCTCAGGAGCAGCCAGGAGAGCTCATAGCTGGCCTGCCAGTATTAGAGCACCACAGATGTCACCCTCCATCCATGCAGCCCACCCACTACACCAAAGCCCAAGCTTTGAGGCAGCTTTCGAACAGGTTCACTCACGGGGAAGAAGATAAAGCGAACTGTTTAACAGAGAGGAGTCTGAATCATCTCTTGAGCACTTCATCTCTAAGGCTGATCACAGGAAACCCCCCCAGGCAGGTTCTTCAGAAGACATTAGTGCTCATCCGCAAGGCAGCGCAAGGTACTCATGGCTCAGCCCTCTGCAGTCACCATCCTGACAGGGCTCCATCTATCCCACTCCCACAGCCTCCACCCCAGAGGTAACGCCCAGGAGAATCTCCCACCTGGTGCTTACCAACCTCCCCATCCCTGGCCAGGGTGACACGGCACGATCACACATTTGTGCTTCCATCATTTCCAGACTCACCCTGTTCTCGTCGTAGATGATCTGCACCAAGCTGCGATGTTTGGACTCGATAGGAGGGGGAGAGATGGGTTTCTCAGGCTCTGGTGGTTTGGCTGCTTCTTCCTCCAACTGTTGCTGTGGAAGGAGAGGGGGGAGGAGGAGGGTGAGTCACAGCAAGAAACGCAGCCGTCCCTGTCCACACGAGACTCTCTGTGGTGCTGTGACCGAGGCAGAAACCGCCATGGTAGGAGACTTCCTGCGAGACACGGGCAGGCTGGGGCTGGGGAGGGACGGGGAGAGGGAGGAGAGCTTACAGCAGCCCTGCCACGCAAGCGCAGCGCTGGCCTGCCCCAGGCACCGGCCCTGTGCTCGTGGGTCGGTGTGTTTTAGGCATGGAGGATGAGGACCTGCCTCAAAGGAGCCTCCTGGAACGGGCCTGAGGCTAGAAATAACGATTTTACTGGGAACACTTAAATCCAGCCCGGCTCCCTGCTGCTACCTGCCTGTGGAGCTGCTGCTGCGTGCAGGGAGAGGTGGAGGAGCCAGGGGTGATGAGCAAGGCTGCTCTCCACCCTCAGCTTCACCTTTCAGTGGAGTGGTTAGAGGACATGCCTTGGGATGACTGTTCTCGATTAAATGCCTCGTGCACCAGCCACCCCTGCACTTTGGAATATCACCGTGGTCAGCAGGTAAACCTGGCATTCCACCTGCACCTCTGACTCTCCCAACACTGTGAGGTAGGAGGAGACATCCCAGCCCTTCCTGTAAGTTTGAGGAACTGCTCAGCTGAAAGAGGAAATCACAGATTCCTCCAGGCTGCTCCTGGGGCCAGCCTGCGAGGAGGGAGAGCGCAGCCGTGCGCGGCAGCTGCGGGGCAGCACAGGCACGGGAGAGGGAGCGGCTGTCAAAAAATGCTGAGGATTTTTTCCCTGCTTGGTTCTGAATCTCCAAATCTTTGTAGTTTTTTCCTGCAGCTAAAGCATCCCCTGTTGAAGCATGAGGAAAATCAAGCGAGTCTTGTACTAGGAAGAAAATGCACCTGGGACTTGGCTTGCACCAGAGGCGAGCACACCACTGACTTCCCACAGGCAGTGACAGCTGCTGGCCTGAGAAGAAGGTGGGCACCTATTCCTCCTCCCCGTCATCTCTGCTCCTGCTGACGACACCTTTAGCACACCGGGGCAGGAGGATGAAGCCCAAGAAAGCACTTAAGCACCCAGACAGGTCTAATGGCTTGGCCAGGAAAACTCACACTCCTAAAATTGTGTTTCAGTGGATGAAGCACCCCATGCTGTGGACTCCACCTCCCCACAGGTGGATACCCTTTCCCCCAGAGGGAAAAGCAGCAGTATAGGGAACACCAAGATACAGCCAAAAAAGCTGCTGTTGCTGGCCAGGGTGGGTGGGGAGCAGGCTCTGGCAGAGGCAGGAGAGCCCGTGTCCCATAAATTGGCATGGCCAATAGCCTTAGAGGTACTCCAGCCACGAGTGAGAACAGCCAGGAAACGCCCATCTTGAACCATCTGCACCCTGGAAGGGGATGAACCTTCCCCAGCACTGCAGGGATCTGTCCCTTCCTGCCTGCACACAGCCACACCATGGTGGCACACCGAAGGCTCCAACCACGGGAACAGCCACGAGCCCTCTGCTGTTCTCAGGTGGCCCAAACCACAGGACAGGGGACAAGAGCTCCCCGGGAAGCCACGGCTGAAACCACAGGCTGCAAAGCTGTGCTTGGCATCAGCCCTGGCACAGAAGCAGCACTTCCAGCTGCCAGCTCTTCCCTGGTGTCCTCCTAAGGCACCTATCACACATCCTCACTCCCATGGGATAAACTCCAAGAACTCCAAAGAACGAGCCAGCAAAAAGGATCAGACACATCTTCTACTTCTCTTGGGGAAAATATTTGTGTTTTAAAAAAAGTCAACGCATCCAAAACTTGGCTGTATTGTTCTGGAAACCCACAAAAATTCTGCCAAGTGGTGGGGTGTGTAGCAAGGGATTTCAGACAAGAGGGTTTGATGGCCTATCAGGAAATGAAAGTTTGCCACTAAGTGGAGGCTCTTTAAAAACATCTCATTAGAAGAAAAAATACAAATCTAATTATAGCTGAAATACAGTAGAGAATTAAACTCTACTTGCTGTGGCATAGCACTGTATGGGTATTAAAGGGCCAGATGCTGGGATAAGGATGTGAGGAGGGGCTGGAGGCAGCACACCTGACTGCAGCCCACGACAGCTACTCCTGGGAGCCGTGGGAAATGGCAAAGCAAAATAGGTCAGGGTTCCCAGACAGGGACAAAATGGATTTCTTAAAGGTCTGCCACGAAAGCCAGGCTGGGACTGTGACCTTTACAGGGAGAGAGCGGGATGAGAGATGAGTCTTGACGGCTCCACACTCCCTCCCTCCCCCCAGCAGTGGCTGCCCAAGACCTCCCTACTCTCCCCAAATGCAAGACAGGGCAGCAGTGTTGAAGATGCCATCATTAGCCATAGCCCGGGCTCCTACAGCACCCACAGGCCAAGCCATTTCCAAGTGGAAGAGGTGCCCCCTCCAGGAAAGAGACCCTTTGGCCGGACCATGTGCTATGGAGGGACCACTGCAGCCTGCAGCACTGGTGGGAAGGTGGGTGGTATTTCAGGAAGGCCCCATCCCGTGCTGGAGACACCTGCCCGATGAAGCCAAGGATGTTACACACGCACCCAGCTGCCATCACCTGGGTACTGGGATGCTTCACCTGCCCAGGGAGAGCAGAGCCTTCCAGCCACAGGGCATCTCTGAAAACCACTTTCAAAGAGACAAGGGGAGAACACAGGAAACTCAGCCTGATGGAAGGGGAAACCCTGGAGCTCTTCCACCCGGCCGGCTCCACCTCCATCACCAGGTGGGAGTGTTGTACTCCCGGAGAGCCCTTCGCTGAGCTCAGCGCCCAGGGAGGCTCCGGCGCCACTGCGGAGAACAGCCCAGCAGTTTATTTCTCCTTCAGATCCCCGGTACCGCTGCCAGGAATAAATGCATAAGGATTATCCTTCCCTGTCAGGAAGAGGGGGAGAGAGGACTCAGCGAGAGATTTAAGCGCATATGGCGCATGAATGAGCGGGGGATGGCTGACGGAGGTGGCCTCCTGCCAGGGGTGTGCAGGGTTTGGGGAAGGTTTCTCAGCTTGCTGAAGACGTTTGCTTCTTGCAAAGTCCAGGCAGAGCCTTCCCTGCCATTTTTGGAACAACCAGAAAGAGAGAGATGGTGGATTGTGGTTGGTTGAGATTTTTTTTTTTGCACAGCCTTTCCATACAAATGTATTTAATTACCCTGAGAAGGCCTCCCAAAGACAGAGGGGAAAAGCATTAGGATATTCCGGCTGCATACAATTTCTCCCCTGCTCCACTGACATTCCTGCAGGAGCAGTATCTGTTCCAGGCTCATTGCTTTCCCTCGCTCGTCCTCCTGCACTGACAGCTCGGATGCACAGATGCACAAAACGTTCCTGGAGCATCTCAGACAGGACCCCCTGCTCCAAAAACACTTCTTCCCAGATGTGCTAGCTCTGCTGGAGGACTGGGAGGGGGATGGCTCCAGCCAGAGGGGAAGGAGGCCATATTGGGGGGGTCAGTTTTGCTACCATGACTTTGCCACCACGTGCCAAAAAAAGAAAAAATAAAATTAAATAAGTAAAAGGAAGGGAGGGGACACTTTTACTGCCAACAGCCACTTTTACCTTCTTCCCCATTTAACAGAGCATTTTTGTGGGCAGGAAGAATCATAAAATTTGTTCATAGGGAAGAAATAAAGCAACTGAGCAGCCAACAATAGAAACCCCATTTCCTTATGGAAGGACAGCTTCATTTGAACAGCAAGGAGCAGATGCTGCTCCTGTCAGCATCAGCAGCAGCTCCTCAGCATCCCTGAAAAGTCAGGCAGTGGATCGCTGGAGTTGTCAGTGTTTGGTAAGGGAAAATATAGATGGGGAAGATCAAGTGCATGCTCATTCTCGAGGAGCTTCAACAAACAGCCCAAGTAGAGGTTTCGCTCCATTCCCAAATTCCTACTGCAGCTACAACCCCTTGGGAAAGGTAATTTCTCTTGGGCAATTTGGGATTAGCAGCCATCAGGGAGTTCAGAAACTCACCCCAAGCAAAGGAAATAAAACAAAACCAGAAAGAAAGAGGCAGAGAAGTGGTTTGCTTTAAGAAGTGAAAGCCCTTAAGTCTGTGGGTTTTTTCACAGACATCCCTAAAGGTTTTGTCATATTAATCTCTTAATGGGTTTATGGTAATTATGTACAGGCCAACACTGAGTGGGCCATCCTTCTACTGGGGAGTGCTCCTGTGCAGGGTAAAGCTGCAGCCAGGAAGATCAGATTCAAATCCCAAGCACAGCCCTGACTGGAGCCGGACCAGATGCTGCTCATGGCTGCAGAGCTGGAAAGCCCCAGAGAAAGGGGACTGGATGCACTGGAAGGGCCATTTGGTCATTGCAGCAATGTTTTAAACAGGCCAGTACTGAATACTGGCAGCAAGAGCACCAGGGAGACAATTGCTGGAAGGGAAAAAGAAAAGACCTTGTGCTACGTGGGCTGTACAGACGACTCGGATGACCCAGGCTGTGCTTCCAGCTCTGCTGCTTACCCTTACATGTCCACTGCCAAGTCACTGAGGACACATTTTTCTCCCTTCTGGGTTCTCTGACATGCAAAGAGCCTACAAGCTGGGTTTCTAAAGCTCCCTCCCTCATGTTGCAACTACCAGCTCCAGACTGCCGGCAGAGCAGACACCGCCCATGTCACGACAGGGAGCAGGGACACAGATGATCCTGGGGCACCGGCACTGCTACTTCCCCTCTGTGGCCATGCAGGGGCAAGGACAGGGCCTGTAGCAGCATGCAGAAGCAAGGACATATGTCCTCCTCCACACCACAGCCTCTCACCTGCTTCTTCTTCAGCTTGGAGATCTGCTGCTCCACCATGGTGATCTCGCGGTCCACGCGGTCCATGTTCTGAATGAGCTCCTCCTTGGAGAGCCGGGCGGGCAGCAGGTCCAGCTCGGCGTCAGGGTGAGCAGGGCTCACGGGCGACACGGGCTCCAGTTTGCCAGGCAGGCCACGATCCTGGGAAGCGTAAAACAACCAGATCATCTCTCTCCCAGGAGACTCTGGATCCTTCTCTCATCCTCCCACAGCTCCCTGGCCCATTCCCAGCCTTCTGAAATACACAAAACCCTCAAAAAAACCTGCTAGACTAGGGAGTACCAGCTGTCAGATCACATCACCACAGTGCTCCACAACCTCCAGCATCTCCAGAGAGAACCAGGTTATTCTCCCAGGGACATGACAGCAGCTCTTCCTCCTGACAAAGCCTCAGAGGCTCCCACCACCTTGAGTGCTGCTCATGTTCTTACAGGATCAATAAACCTATCCATATTCAGCAGCTCCCAGCACCACTGTCCCTTCAGAGGGCTCAAGGCTACATCTTCTCTGCAAAAACGAGACACCACAGTCACATCCTCCTCAGACACAGGCACAGAGACAAGAGCAGCATTAACCATGCAGAAGGAGAAGGGGCTATGAGGGCAGCCCCTTGGAGGAAAGACGGCTCCCAGCTCCTTCATGGAGGTCTTCTTCCATCTCTTCTGAAACTCTGGGGATACTCTGAGTGTTGGATGTTGAATGCATCCATCCATATATGGAGAGAAATGGGATAGGTGAGTCAAGATAAAAATAGACCGAACTGATGTTTTTCAAATTCCCGATGAAGAGGCTCTCAGCTCAACAAAACCCTTCAAGTCAGAGACTGGAGAATTCACCAAAACCTCCATGGCTGTGACAGGGAGCTGCTCTAATGGCCCAGGGCTGAGGGCAGAGGGAAAACACATGGAAACGCTCAGCTCTGCCGCCAGCAGTGCAACAACTTTGCTGAGCCCAACTAGCTGGCATCCCAGGAGCATCCTGCAGCCACGCTGCCTCTCCTGCACACCACCCTTCCCCTCTCCAGCTCCAAGAAAAGGAGCCCATTTTCTGCCAACACAAGCTGCGTGCCTGGATGAGCCTGCCCACCACGGATGAACGCACCTGGGATGAAGCAGCTGTTTAACAGCCACCGGCCACACAGACGGGGATCACGGCACACCACCAGCTACCCTGACCCAGGACACTCCTCTCTGGCAGCCACCCAACGCCTTAATTAAAAGTTTATCTATTCATTTGCTTAGTGAGTGGATGGATTTCTCTTCCTGGAGGGGGAGAAGGGGAGCGGTGGCTCCGTTTGTAACCCTAAACCGCTGCCAGGCTGGGCAGACTGCAGCTGCTGCGAAGGGGAGGGAACGGGAGGGATGGGGGGAGGCAAACAAGGGAAGAAGTTCACACAACTTTGCCACCTTCATTACAGCAGCCCTGTACAAAGACAACACTGCTCTGCACCAGCTGGTGCTGAGCACCCTCCCCTCCGTGCTGACACAGCCACCGGTGAGGCCAGGGCTGACCCTCAGCCCAGGCTGGTCCTCCTGCCATGATGGAGCTGGATGGTTGGGAACCCCTCTGTGCTCCCCCATCTAACCAGGCACGTGGGTGATGGCTCTGGGTTACTCACCAGCCGTGCTGCAGCTCATGCTGAACGTGGTGAGTGTGCAGATACTGCCCTGGCACTGCTCGGTACCTGTCCCTGCTGGGTGCAGCCTGGAGGCACCAATGCCCTTCCCACTGCTGCCATCAAGGGACAGAAAGCAAAGGAGCACCCCAAAACCCCGCTCTCACTGTCCTGCCTCGGGCCCATCCAGCCCCAGGAGCACAAAGGCACCAGAAAGGCTAAGCTGGTTGTATCCAGCATCCATTCAGAAGAGAAACCAGAAGAACATGAAAGCTTTCTGGAGAATCCTGAAGAGAAGCTCCCATCTTGTTTTATTTTCCCAGCATTAGGCATCAAAAAGGGTCAGTCTGCTGCAGTGGGAAGGCTTTGTGTTCTCCACAACCGGGGGTTTTTTTGTGGTTTTGGTTTTTTTTTTCAAGTCACGAGGAGCAGGACAACCACAAGAAGCCAAAAGATAAATTAGGTGTTCATAAAATCTCGTTCAGATGAAGGTACAGGAAGGGGAAGTGGCAGTGGCTTGTAGGTGGGTAGGTTTTTCTAAAGGAAAGGAAGCTACCTGCCAAAAATGCAGGAGAGAAAGGCTCCTCTCTGTGCACATGAAACCAATGACACTTTCTCACATCTGCCAATATGCAAGACAGGGCATCTTTAAACTTCTGCTTGGCACAAAATCCCTCAGAAACCTGGTTTCTGATACATTTTTATCTTTTCACCTTGCGGAATCTGAAGCAAAAGGGCAGCAAAGCTGAGTAAGGGAAATAGCTGCAAGTCACAGCACAAACATCACCATCATCTGGTATTAGGAGACGATTACAGCAATAGAGAGAGGCAACGTCCTTGGACCTCACATACTGGGCACTGTCATGTCACAAGCACCTCTCTAAATCAACAAAATGACAAGCAGCAAAAAGAAGGAAAAACCAAAACTAAAGGCAAAAAAAAAAAAAAAAAATCTTGTCTGTGCAGTGGTGACATCCAAAAAGCAGAGCTCACGGATTTATGCAAGGTATAAAGAAGCCCTTCTAAATCACAAAAGTGGGTTGGAAAGTGGTTTGCAAAGACCAGAATCCACTCAGAGCGTGGGGAAGACCCCAATGGTCAGAGATATTTCAACTAGTGCTCTGCTTCCTACAGCTCTCAAGAAACCCTCAACATATATTCCCCTGCTTTAGACAGTGTCATACCCTGAAAAAGTGCAGTGTGAAATGTGAAATTCTTCTCATCAACATGAAGTCACAGACTTCCAAAGCAGCAAGAGCTGCGAGAGGTGGAATAAATCTGCTGGAGGGAAGAAAACAATTACTGCATTACTCAAGTTGATTTTTTTCTCAGTAATTATGCTGTTTCCATGTGATTTGTTTTTACACATGGCTAACAGCTACTGCAGGTCCCGTTTATCCCTGGCCTTGTTTTGTGATTTATATGATAACAAGGGTGGGTGTGTGGGGGGCAGAGGCTGCACAAACCTCCCCGCAGCAAGAGGAGGTGCTGGCACTGAAGAAAACAATTATCACTGAGGAGGTTGTCAAAGAGCAAGGCCAGGCTTTGGGGTGGGTTTCCTCTACATGCTTAGGAATAAAAATCCCCAACACAGATAATGGAGCAAGCCTGCTATTCACTATTAGGCAGTGACTTTAAAAACATGTGAGAGGTAGGAAAAGGATAAGCCAGCTGCCTGTTGATGCCTTGGAGAGCAAGTAAGTCTCCAGGTAAATCTGATGTCCCTGCCTTCAGACACACCGACATCTGGTCCACAAGAAAAAATTACACTGGGAACACCAACCGTGGTGCCAGGACACACTGGAACCTGCACCAGCCCATCTCCACCTGCTTATCTGCATTACTGACCCAGCTTGTGATACTCACAGGGAAGTCATGTGCGTTGGAGGGATGGAAGAGGGCGTCTGTGCCACGCTTCAGCTCAGCACCTACAGCTGGATGCAGCCCAGCCTCCCTGAAGGGTCATTTTTCTCGGCTGCTTCCCACCCTCAGGAGGCAGCAGATTGGTAGCTCCGCTCCATCTGCACCTAACTCTCGCTGCAAAGTGCATTTTAACCTTGCTGATCCCTTGGCTGCATCAGCTGCCTCTTCAGAATTCCACAGTGGAGCTTCCAAATCTCCACACCCCATCAGTGTGTCCCAAGTGAAGAGAGCCACTTGCCTGGGACAACCCTCGGGATCTCCAGCACAGCACACGGTGTTTGCCCTACATATCATCTTCGGTAAGCCTGGGTCTCTCTCTGCCTTTCTAATCCAGATCATTAGTGATGTTCCCCCAAGCCCAGGACAGAGATTTAGGGATGCCAACATCATCTCTTCCACAGTCTGTTCACTTTCTAATTATCAGCCAGCAGCAGCATTTCCTGCTGGAGCACCAGGAGGGATTAAGAGGTGTTATCTTCAACTCCTGCCCACTCGCACATCTCGCGTCCTCATGGGCTGGAGAAGATTGCCAAAGCAGGCAGGATAGGCTGGGGCCACTTAATTTGTGCTCAAATTAATTCCCAAAAAACCTCATATGAACTTGTGAGATCAGAGGATCTCCTTGTGGGGATGCCTCCACCACCCAAGCCTCTCGCAGCAGCACTGAGCCAGTGAACATTCCAGCACTCCACCAGCCACCACCCCTCCCACACCCCCCATCCATGTGGGGCTGTGCACCACAGGGCAGAGCCAGCAGCTCATCCTGCCTGTCCAGGAGCCCAGGGATGAGCAGCATCACACTCTGAGCAGACACTGAGCCCCCAGGGCTTCCCACACTCCCCGGGACAGGAACGGAGCAGGAAAACCAACACCCCACTCCTCCATCCATCAGGTTTCCAGGTAAAAACATGCATATAAAACTCCTAAGTGAGCCAAATGCAGACTAAAGGAATTTATTTTTTTAATTGGAAAACTGTCCAACACATTCTGAACTATCTTAAGCCCCAGCACGACACCACTGACAGAGGGAAAACGCTATGGAGCTGAAAACTAACGTCTCGTTTCCCCGGGGAGATGCACGAGTACAAAAAGTCAGGGAGCCCGAGCAGTGAAAAGTACATCGAGTTACTGCAATTCTTTTGTTCATGGCCATCTGCTGTGCTAACGGCTCTTTCTGCAGCCTGGCCTGTCAAACGAGGTTTTAATTCTTCAATACTGCTGGGCTCTCGCTGGGCTGCGTCCCCGTGTGCTCGGAGGGCTGCCGAAGCACGAGGGAGACGCGTGTGTGCTCCGGGGAGCACCCGTGGTGCTGTTCAGCAGCCAGGAGCACATGGGTGTTCCCCTGCAAGGCCAGCCAGTGCTCCCGAGGGATGCCAGGTGTGGGACCAAGGCATCACCCACCTCCTTCCTCCGTCCCCACGCTCCATGGCATGTGCAGAACAGGGATCGCTTTCACTGGATGCAGCCCAGTACGTGCTCTCATGGGAATTCATGAAGCTGGAGACCGAGGAGCTGTCTGAAGACAAAGCCAGGTTTTCTTAAACTTAATTTCTTTTTTTAAAATAAATCTGACTTTACGAGAAGGCCCACGAAATTCCTTTCCTCCGTAATCCAGCTGAATTCCACGCAGACAGAGCAGAAAACATCCCAACAATTTCTAAGCTTGCACGAAAGTAGGTCAAAAAACTTCCCCAGTGTTTCAACAGCTTGAAGCAATTTAATTGCAAAACCAGTACCAAATGCTGACCCCTCCCTCCCCACACTCCCCCCATCCCCGGCAGATTTACGAGGGTGGTAAAACCTCGCCAGCCAGAGCCTCAGTTAAATGCAGTAACCAAAGCCTTGTATCTGGTCTTGCAAAACTTGCTTGTGCTCAAAAGAGCCTTTCCAGGGTGTTACAGTGAACAGACGCTGCTTCTGGATCTCAGGACTGCAGAATTCCACAGAAGCACCACGAACACGGCTTATGGACTCAGAGGCAGCCTAAAATAACGGGTCAAATCCGGAAAACCTTACTCAGGCAAACTCCCACAGCCGCCGAAGGCATTACCCCGACAAATGGATGCTGTGCCTTCCATTCCCTTCCTGCGTTTCCCCATTAGTGGATAATAATTGCACTGAATGCGAACGCTCCCCACTGACTTACAGGAGTGATGAATCCTCACCTACCCATCTACTCATTACAACGAGGAGCTAATTGCTCCACCTCTCATTAAGAACTCCCCAACGCTGCCTATTCTGCATCCCTGGATTTTCAGCTGACCTTAAGTTTGTTCAAACAGTGACTGTCTGGACTGAAATTTTCCATGCTGAATATCGGCTTCAGGCATTTTTAGTCTTTTTTCTTTTTCTTTTTTTTTTTTTCCTGAACAGTGAATTTCAGCCAAAACAACTCTGTCACTGCCAAGAACAAGTTTACAAGAAAATATGCCTTTCTGCAACATTCAGAAAGATTCTGGGAACTTTTTCTTTGAGCATCTTCAGTACAGTTGATACATCTGGTAAGACTCTCTGCCAGCGATTTGCCTTTTGTTAACACTGAAAAAGTGTCCAAGTCAAAGAAAAAAAAATTAATAAAAATCTCATCTTGATGCTTGCCCTAAGGGAATGACTTGGAACTGAGCAGGCAAGTGGAATGGGGTCCTGGTTCTGGGAAGCTCCAGGAGAGGTATTGCACTCTGCCTGCAGTTCTGCAAAGGGAAGGAAAGGGCTGAGCTGGAAGGACCATACTGGCGCGTGTGGAGCATTCCAGGCAAGTGCCCTAAAAGAGCTGTGAATAAATGCATGGTCTGGGCAGGTAAAGCCTGAGACCACCCACCAGATGATAAGGATGGAGCAATGCAGCTGGTGACCTGCTCAGCACAGGACAGAGCCTGCACCAGGCACTGAACAGAGGAGCAGGCACAGCGAAGACAGGGTCCTGCTGCTTCCAGCAAACAAGGGGAGGACAAGGTAAGGTTGTCAGAGTAGCCCATAGAGCAGCAGCAAGCTCTTCCACTCCTCCATCTGCAACTTTAATGCTCTTTCAGTAATTTGTTCACCCAGCAGCCACCAGTGCTGACACTGCACACGCAAGCACATGTTTGAAGTTTCTTAAAAAGGACCAAACTGTGAAAAACGCCTCCGAGTACATGAAATGCCAAGACAGGGAGGGAGATTTTTAATTGCCCAATTTGGCATTCAGCCAGGCAGCAGGGTCACCCCCGGCTGCAGAACCACATTTTAAGGTAATGGGGAGCTCATGGCAGAGCCTGGCTCCTCCTTGCTGGGGCTCAAACCTCCCTCGCATTCCCTGGGGCTAGCTGACTTCGGGCAGCTTTCACAGGAACCTCTAAATAATCGCCAGGGCTTGTTTTTGCATTTCTACATGTGCCTGCTGCTCAGGGAGTTTCTTTAGGGAGGCAAGGAGGGTCCCTGCCTGGGGAGTACAGGTACAATCCCCAAACCTCCTGCAGCAGCCTAGGAAGCACCTTGTCACCTAACCCAACAAACCTCAGGGGAACGGAACACTCTCTGCATGCCTTTGAAAGCTTTAGCATCTTTTTTTTTTTTTTTTTTTTTTTTTTTTTTTTTTTTTTTTTTGGCTATACCACCCATCCTCTTTGAATTACCACATGCAGTAAAGCAAGTTCTGAGTCTTTCCAGCACGTCAACCAGGCAGGGATAAAGCATCAAGGTCCATGTTAATCCCAGAAGGCAAGTTCCCTCTGACAGAGGATGCTGGAATAGCCCCTGCCAAATCCCAGCTGTCCCTCAAGCAGGTAGAAAGCCCTCCAGCCCTAGATGCCACGTGAAAAGCAAACTCGAGTTTTGTAAAAGAGGCTTCTACAGAAAGAAGTCCCTTTTTACACCAGTGCAATACTCCAGTGAACAGCACAAATGCCATTGCCCTGGTGGGACAGTGCCTACATCCACACCCATCAGTCCTGCACAAGTGGGAGCTGGGCACAACATCCGCTTACATCTGCTCTCCACTGAGCATCCTGTCAAAAATATATAATTTCACACCAACTGGAAGAGCTACATGAGCCAAAAAAGCAGGCGGGCAACCAGTCAGCGGGACTGGAGCCATTGCAGCGTCATGTGTTGGAAACACGGGGCCGGATCCTGAGCCAGGCTCAGCACCAGCACACCCAACACTGTCCTGGGGTGCTGGGACATGAGAGCCCCGAGAAGGGCAGCACGGAGCTCCACAGCGCGGACAGGGCAGCAAACCTCCTCCTCTGCTTCCAGACAGGGTGCTCCCAGGTGGGGCTTGCTCGGCTCCGGCTGTGCCCCAGGAAGCTCCAGCTCATTCACTGGGTGATGCCAGGTGCATCCTCCAGCACATGGACAAACACGGGGGAGGGAAAATCCACCACGGCAGCTTCTCCAAACCTCACTGATTTAAAAATAAAAAATTGAGGGGAAATGAAAAGACAAAAGCCCTTCTCAGCCTGGTGTTATCAAGCAGAGGAAATGAGACTTCTAAAGCTCCCATTCAGAGAGGAGTGGGGGAGAGAAATCCCACTCCAGACGCACTTGAACGAACAGCTTTTGAAATGGAAATGTTGCTCTTCAGAAACATTTAAATTTCCTCCTATTGCCAGGGAGGAGGCAGGAGGCCGAGGAGGAACAGGGACTCCTCAGCCACACACATCCCAGCGGGGTACACACAGGGCAGCACTCAGCAGCCTTGTGAAGCAGGGATTTGTCTGGGAGTTAATCAGGATGGCACACAACATCAATATTGGGAAGTTGGCTTGAAGGGGAATCAAATTTAGAGGGGAGGGAAGGGAATGATTGAAGACAGCTCTATTTAACCACTAATGCTGCAAGTGAGATACACTTAAAGGCAGCTCACACTCCCTCCCTCCCTCCCAGCCATCATCCAAAATTATTTTCCCCAAATCCTGGAGATTGAGCTGCCCACTGAGACGGAGATTGACTGATGGAGAAAGGAAATGCAAGCAAGATCTAAAATGGTTTGAGCAGCGGCTGACGTGTGTTGTGGGACAACCCAGACCTTCTCTTGCATGCAAGAGCCACTGCACCAAGCCAAGGTTACCAACAACTCCCCTGGCACTCACAACACATCCAGCACAGGATGATGAGTCCCAGCACCACACCCCTGTTCAACCCCAGCGACTCCTGTTCCAACTGTGTCAGCTCACAAAACCGAGGTAACTGCTCCTACAGGAACCCACTGAGCTCTGCTTGCCAGCTCCGTGTCACCACTTCCTCACTCCAATGCCTTCAGGGTCACCCAGTGTACAGGCTCCTCCTGGCTGTGCTCTCAGGTACACGAAGAGGGACATCAAATACCTCTCGGCTGTAAAAACCATGAGGGACACAGCGGGGACAACACCTCCTGAGGAATCCAGCAGCACCCTGACATCCCCCAAGGCTGCACACATCCACTGCCTGTCCCGAACACCCCACGGGCGGCGGTGCTCCGGCGGCACCTGGGGACACGCACGGGTGGGGATGTGGGACACAGCCTGAGCTGCTGGCAGCGGCTCCCACCGCGGTGCCTCGGCACAGCACGGACACCAGCCCGGCAGGATCCGCGCTGACAGGAGCACGGGTGGTGCACAGCAGCCGTCAGCTGCACCATCCATCAGAGCCGGCCGCCGGCTGCGCTCAATGCTTTATTGTTCTAATAATTGTGCAGACACGTGGAAGGGGCTGCCTCGACATTCGCCGCTTGTTTGAGGAGCCATTTCCTTCTCTGCCCTGCCTGGTTTTCCATCAGGAAAAATGCATCCTGCGGCAGCGGGCGGGGGGCAGTGCCGGCCATGCCCAGCGCCATCCCCAGCTGGAGGGGCAGGAAAGTGCGAGCAAACAGCATCTCCCACCACCAGGAAACACAGGCGGGTGCTGGTCCAGACCCCAGCTGGCAGCCAAGCCCTCCACCTCAACAAGCCCAGGAAAGCACGTAAAATAAACCTTTCATGAGAGTTTCGGGTTTACATGGAGAATTTTTTTGCCATAATAACCCTCCCCCCGTGCAGCAGGTAGAGATGGTCACAGGGTGCAGGGACCATCAGGGTGTCTCATACGTGTCACACCTTCAGCATCGCCCAGCTCTGTGATCAGAGCAAGACTGACCATGGAAAAACCAAATACCAACAAGAACACGGGACAGAGCAGCTCCCGAAGGCTCAGAGCAGGAACACCATTTCTAACTGTGAATGGCTGTGGGAGTTGCTCAAACCACAAACCTCTGCCCAGCCTGTTCCTGCAAAAACCATGAAGCACCTCTGCTTCCCCAGACCAGGGCATTACAGAAAAACCTGAACATCTCAGCTCCCATAGCATGAATAAGCCCACAGTGAATTTGTTATTATCTGTTAGCAAAGCAGCAGCTTCCCACCAAGGCTGGAATTTCCATCTTGGTTTGGCAGGCACAGGGCTGTGAAATGATTACTGTGTTTACTTTTCCTTTGCTAACTATAAAATCCCATTCCACTGCCCTGCCAAGAATGACTGAAGCTAATAAAATTCAGGCATTTGGAAGAAAGCAATAATAAACCTCCCTTTTGGGGCCTTTATGATGAAATTTCCCCACTCCAATCAGCGATTATGCTGCATTCATGAACACTAGTGATGTCTCCAAGTGCACCCAGATTGACTCAAATCAATATTTAGCTTTGCTCGAGACTGGGAGTCTTTCTCCTTGTGGCAGCTAAAGGCAGAATCACTGAACAAGGCTAGAAGAAGCCTTTGAAAAAAAAGCTTACAAGAATAGGAGGCAGCATATATGTATTGGTGTGTGTATTAAAAAATGTAGGCTTTTAAATTACTTAAAAACCTGTAAGAAGTATACACACATTAATTCATAAATTCACAAATCTCCCTCCAAATACATTAAAAGCAGCCTTTCATATAATGCACTGTATATATTTATACACACATACCTGCCTATTCTTTAGTTTTTAGTGTTTGAAAGCCTGCAATGTTCCTGTGTTTACATCTGCCACTCTGCTGCCGAGGCAGAAATACATTAGCTGCTGGGGGCAATCTGTTCTACATCATACCTGAGCTGAGATAAAATAACACAGACCTGAAAATCAGCTTGAAATAAAAGCCTGCGCTCGGCTTGGCCACGTAACCACGTGGGACAGCTTGATCTGCACTAGGCAATGGTTTTTTCTTCAGCAGCCACCAGAACGACAGCATCCAAAGTGGAGATCAGAAGGCAGAAATGATCACTGCTGCTCCTCGGGGAACAGCACAGGAGGAGAGAAATCAGACCCTGCCGGGGCAGTGACCAGAGCAGATTACTCAGAGTCAAGCCCAGGAAGCATTACAGTGCAGGCAGAGGAGGGGATACAGTGCCACGGCAGCAGGATGCCAGGGGCTCTGCAGCCCTGGGAGAGCCCCTCAGGATACAGCAGAGGACTGGGAAACACCACAGCCACTGCCCATCTCCTCTCCTGCTTGGCACTGCCAGAGGACAGTGTGCTGCTGCTTCCTCTCAGGAGAGGGCACTGGATGCAGGATTAAGGCTGGGTGAAGGTGAGCAGAACCTGAGCAGAACACTGGCACCTGCAGAAAATGCTCTGTCAGAGCACTGAGATGACCAAAGAGTAACTAGACAGAGGTCAGGACTGCAAGGAGGTGCTTCAGGTCATTTCATCCCACACTGCTTCCCTCCCACTCATTTCTACTTTTGATCCACCAAACCTGGGGTAGGACAAGAGCACATTGCTCCCGCCCTGAGCCAGCTCTGCCGCTGGGTAAAAGCCCATTTCCAAGGGCAGAGGGAACAGACTCCACTGTG
Organism: Aphelocoma coerulescens; assembly: GCF_041296385.1. Taxonomy (NCBI): domain Eukaryota; kingdom Metazoa; phylum Chordata; class Aves; order Passeriformes; family Corvidae; genus Aphelocoma; species Aphelocoma coerulescens. Next base: position 2,165,753 of record NC_091029.1, on the reverse strand, counting down.
CTCTCGCTCCTTATCCTCCTGGATAAAGGTGCCAAGAATTAGAATTACATTTTTCGAGAGCAGCAGAACAAGCCAAGGGCCTGTCAGCCTGTCCTAAAACAACCCCTCTCCGCTTGCCGAGCGCGCAGCCAGCATTCCTGACACACACCAGCGTCCATCGCCCCCCGGCCCCCCCATGCAGCGCGCGGCTGCGGAGCCAAAAAAACCCTCTGAATGTGCTCTGCCTTAAACACAGCCAAAGAGTTTTTCTGTTTAAAAAGCAAGTTTAGGTCCAAAAAGAAAGGAGGTTTTCAGCGAGAGATTTTAACTAGGCCCTTTGGCACCCGACAGCTCCTCTCTTGTTATCGATGCTAAGGGTGTTGTTAAGAGATGAGGCTCCACGAAGCACGAACGTGAAGTCACAGAGCTTTAGCAAGGGCTGTTGCCATGTTCAATATGTTATTACAGCTCCATCACCACAGGCACAAAGAGCAGCAACTCGTCTCTGCCAAATCCATCTCTGAAATCACTCCCCCACTCCATCCCCTCCAGCAGCAGCAGGCAAACACCACTGACTGCTGTTGCATCTCCTCCACAGCTTCCACCCCACGCTGGGAAGGAAGGTATTAGCATGAAATACCCTCCTCCTCAAAACACAGCACCCAGAATCAATCTGATGGGCGTCACAATTCACTGGCTTTCATTGTGTGAGTCAGGACCATCGATGGGCTGCATTTCCCAACCATGGAAAAGTACAGTGCCAAAAATGTGCTCGGTGCTGTACGTCCATGGACAAGTCACCCAGGGTGCTCCCAGGAAGTGCCAGGAAGACCCTTGGGTAGGAGGGGCATGCAGGGATGCTGATCTGTCAGATGTACATGCTTGCAAATTGGTAACAACCTCCTGCTGCTTGGTCACCTGAACTAACTGGACAGATCCCACATAACCCATTCCAGAGCATGCCTGGATCCAGAGCAATGTTCCATGCCTGACAGCACCCACACCCCCTCCCAGAACATGAGGGGAAAAGAAGAAAAACAGATCAGGATGAGACTGCAAGGGGGGAAAACATAGCCAGGATGTCCCTCTTCGTACCAGGACTGAATTCTTTCATCTACATTTATTCCAGGAGAGGGGTTCTTTTTTAACACAAATGAACACAACTGGTTGAGCACAGGCAAAAGTGCTCAACACCCCACACCATCCTCGTGCTCTGGAGCAATGCTGGACACTAGCACCAGTTCCTGCCATACCAACACTATTTCCTAAGTCCCACTTGAGTAGCAAGTTAGCTCTCCTCTCTCCTGCATTTCCAGGACAAAACAGGCCACATTACAATTCTTGCTATCAGATAAAATAGATGCACACCACATGTACACTTCATAGATGGAGAAGAAAAGTCTCCACAGATCCACACAGCACACCCAGCTCAGCACGCTGCCTACTGCAAGCACAAAGAGCCAGCAATGTTTCTTCCAATTACAGGGGTGAGGCACACAAAGTCAAGGGACTTTCTTTGCCTCCAGCAGATCGGGTGAGATGCTGCACTGCGCGAGCCTTGTAACATTGACCGAGTGGAACAGAAAAGTCCAATTATGTAAATGATGGAGCAGGTTCCCGAGAAGCAGTCAGCCTTATCACACCGTCCTTCGCTGCTGCTGTGGCTTGAAAGGCAATTTAAAAGGTTGTTTTGGATGTCGATCACCACAAACGAGCTGAAGAAGTGTGAAACAGCCTGTGCTTGAGGCACCGGCAGTTCTCCTGTTGGTTTTCCAGCCGCACTGAGCCTGGCCCCGCTGTCCACGGCTGGGGGACCACTGCAGGCTGCAGCAGACAGGGTGGGGAGAGCAGGGCTGCAAGCAGCTCAGGGAAAAGGTTCAAGGTTTTACAACCTGCCTCTAGAATGTTTCTGCAGCCCATGAGGGCTTTTCCTGCCATACCCGAGTCTCTCAGACCATAGTTCAGTCCTCTGGCCACAGCAACTTCAGCTGAGAAATGGAATACAACCAGTTGTCTTGCAGTCATGGTACTCCTTCCCTTCACCCCTCAGCCCAGGTCCAGATGGAGGAGCCAAACATCTCACAAGGACTACGCAACGCCCAAAAGCATCTGTTTTTCAAATGAAACCAGCGTGAGCCCATGCATGGGACTGAGATTGCAGATACAGCACTCCTCAGGCTGTTCCCTTGGCTTCCTGTCCCACGCTGGTGCATGGCATGGGCTGCTGGCAACCCCTTGCAGCCACCCTGGCACGGTGGGCAATGGAATGGACCGCCAGGCATGCCAGGAGAGCCACTCTGCTTGCACACCACAGGCACACGCTCCCAAAGGCGTGTGTTCACATGCAGCTGAGCAGGGGTTGACACGCTCACACTCATCCCATCCTCCTGTGATTTGGAAATTATCATCAGAGCAGGGAGGAAAGCAGGGAGGGAAATCCAGCCAGAAGTGTTTGTGCTGTGGCAACATGAACAACGCAAATATTTCATCTTTTAAATATGTTTGGAATGACAAAGAATGCCAACATGTCCCTCATCTTCCCAGAAATAGCTTTGAATCATTACTCCCCTAACGTAAATTCCCCACCCCACCGAATAATTTTTTGCAACCAGATTTTTATCAGGCACAAGTCGACAGTGTGAGCAAGTGCACAGCAGATGGGTGGGTGTCACACACGTCACAGGAGGATCCTCCTGACTCGACAACCCCATGCCATTCGCTCCTGATGGGTGCCCAGCTCCACTGGCTCAGCTTCACAGGGAGAGCCCAGCTGCAAGGAGAGTTAACAAGAACTGCTGTTCTCTGCAGGGGAAGGAGGACAAAAGCAGGAAAGACGTAGGTGTGTTTGTACCCACCAAAATTGTTTCATTTCACTGCTCAGATGTGAGGTTAAAGCTACTTCCACAGAAGTCCACTCCTCCAAGAAGTGGTGTGGAGGCCACACAGCATGCGCAGGCTTTGCACGGAGCACTCCACAGTCCTCAGGACAGGAAGTTCTTTTCGTGGCTGTGTGTTTGAGGAATTTCATTTCCCACAGCACTGGTCAAGCCTGGCACTGGCACAAGTCTCTGCATCTCATTTCGGTTTTGGATGGAGCAACAGGGTGCTGGCAACACTGGTGTGTCCCCTGTCCATCGGTGCTACCACAGCTCCACAGGATCCCTCTGCCTGGGTGTTCTGCAGGGCTTGCTGGCAGCCAGCCCCTCCCCGCCAGATGTGGGCACGGCCACAGCTGGCCAAGGAAGCATCTCCCTCTCTCACGGCAGAGATGCACGGCTGGGGAAACCAGACTTGTGCTGTCACTCGGTCCTCGCTTGCAGACATTCCCCAAAAGCCCAAGAAACAAGCCCAGAGCTCTTTTGCTCAAGTGAAAAACAACCTCCAGTGGGGAAGGGAGAGCCCAGTGTGATCCCCACTGCAGACTCAGAGGCTATGGGAGGACACACACCCAGGGATGGCCGACGCTCCCAGCTTGTTCCATTCTCCAGCCCCTCTGCGCTATTGTTCCACAGCAATAAATCACGGGGAGGCGCTGGAATTCTGGGCTGTTTTCTCCAAGAGGGAGCCTGGGGTGCCGGAACCGAGATGCTGCCTCGCTGTGCCTGCTAATTCCCTGGGCGAGCGCCGTGCTGAGCCCTCCACTCCCACGCATCCCGTCGGAGCACCACGGCTCTCCCAGTTCAAAGCACTGCTTCGTGTCCACCCCCTCCGCTCCCTTCCCCCAGCCCTGGATTACTCAATTAGAGATTATGCTTTTGCCAGTTACCTCCAAGCCAACTGGGGCCTCTGCCAAGGTCAACACAAGTTCCAGCCAGTTTCATTAATAACTGTGAGACCAACCCACTGGAAACTCTGAGAGGTTAATCCCAGCAACAGATCAATGTTCCCGTAACAAAGCCACGGAGCAGAAACGCAACTGCTGATTTACCAACCAGCCCAGCTATCTGTGCTGGGAGCTGTGGCTCCTCCACCCTGTACTAGGGCAAACCCTGCTGCCAGAGACCTGAGCCTCCCGCTCTCCTCCCCTGGTGCATTCGGCAAGGGATGGAGCAGGGACCAGGGACCAGCGCTGCCAAGGCACCGGCCAGTGCAGCGAGGAGGAAGCAAAGCTCCCAAAAGGCCTTTCTGCTGTCCTCGGTGCCCCGCCAGCCTGCAGCCAGGGCAGGAGTTAGCAGGCTAGCCAAGAGCCTTTTCTATCCCACAGCCTGTCTTCCAGGAGTTCATTGTAAATTGGGCTCTGGAATGGGCAGCCAGTGTGAAATTTGGCATGTATGCTGCTGGCTTCAATGCATCATTAAAAAGGCATTTCAAATGTGTTAATTCCTCCTTTTTCAATTAATTGCTTTTAAAGCTACATTGATATGCATCAAAGTAAAGTACCTTTTGCCCTAATTTCTGCTTTGCCATACCTATTTCCTGACCTTGGTGCTGTCTTTTCCAAGACTACCCCCCCCACCACTTATTCCACTTTTCAGTCTGTAACACAACAAAAACACTCATGCAGAAAGGGAAGAAATTAAAACTTTTGCACAATGTAAAACAGAGTCCAAGTCCTAACAACACATGGCTTCTTAACTGCCTTTTTCCATCCACAGTTGTTAATTATTTTACAAAAGAGGGAAGTGGCATTGTCCCTTGTACAGATGGGGAAATCTGAGATAGAGAAAGGGGAAGAGACTTACCGGGTGACCAGCAGCCTGCCAGGGCAGATGGCAGCAAGGTTCAGGTTTCCTAAGCCTCCACCCAGCCCCATTCCCGTGGGATTACATGGCTCCCTGTAAGTGAATTCCTGTTGGAGCAACAGGCCACTCAGAAGTGCAGCCAGCCAGCTCTTGCCAGGGGACTAAGTGCAGATCAGAACTGACTCACATCCTATAGGAGGGAGCAGCAAACCACATATGTGGTGGAAGAGCAGTCTTAAAAATGGGGAGAAGAACAAGCGAAAGCATAACGGGAGTAAGAAGAGATGGAGAGGCAGGATGAAGCTCCAGCTCTGGAGAGGGGAGAGCAGGCTGATTGACCAGATGTGCCATGCTTGCCATCCCTGTGGGGCAGGATCATGGACAGCACCAGCTGTGCACGTGTGTGCAGGGACAGGCATCGTGCACAGCATCACTGGCCTGCTCTGGGGCTGTCTGCTTTACTCCTGGCTGCTGTTACATGACGGAGGTCCGTGACTTTACTGGAAAGAAAGCAGAAGCCACCAAGGGTCCTGGGAACCAGCTCCTGCATCTCTGCCAAGAACACACCTGGCAAAGCCACATCACAGCAGCTTTTCCAGTGAATCCCACACCCAGGCTTGCAGTGACTGAAAAAACAGCCCTGCTTTAGTTGTTCTGCTTATTATAAGCCAGATAAAGGGAGCAACTTCCCAGGGGAAAAGCATCAACCTCAGCTGGCACAGAGGGCACAGGGAGGTTTCATTTCTCTCCACCAGACTGAGCTCACCAGAGCCCTCCAGGCCACATCCAGCAGCAGGAGCCCAGGACCACAGCACTGCAGCAACATGACAACACACAACAGCAGGGAAAAAGATGATGAAGTGGGGTAAAGCAGGCCAGAAAACAATCTTCTGCCTCCGGCTTGAAAAGAAACACCAGTGTTTGAGGATATGAGCAATGTGAGGTTCACAAGGAAAGGTATTATCTTTTTCTTGTCCAAGTGAGATTTAGCTGAAAGCTGCTGCTTTTGAAAGGCACGCTGCCCAAAAGTGTTTCTGCTTTCTCCAGTGAGAATGCGCTGATCCAAGAGCTTCTCCTTACAAAGTAAGTCTTGCTTGGAGTGAGGCTGCAGTGATACTGAACAGGGTTTAAGGGGCCCAGCTCTCCTTCTGTTTGGGAGAGGTAGATGAGGAACAAAAGACATGAGAAATCCACTTCTCTTCAGGGGGGGAAAAAAACTCTGAAGCCTGTTACCAGCAGTTGCACCATCAATTGCTCCATCTGTGTTCAGAGCATAGATTATGGCTCAAAACAAAGGCCTTGGAAATGTGCAGGAACGGCGCTGACTTCTCCCCCTGGGCTGAAGGTTGGTAAATCCCGTTATCAATGGTTATCAGGGATGTGCTAAACTCATATCCCATCGCAGACCTGATTCTGCATCTCAGCTCAACGGCTGCTCTGAAACCAGGAGAGACCAAGATGTATCCACTGCCCAAGAGCAACATCCATTACAGTCACATCCCCTGGGACAGTCAGGCTGGCGCCCAGAGTGTGTAACCAAACCCCTGCCCTTTTTATTGAGGGCTTTGTGGAGCTCTTACTGTGCAAAAATGAGCTCAGTCTGTAAAATCACCATGAAAACCAGTCCTAGCAGTATTACCCCAGTGAGTAAATTGAGCTCCTCCCCACACAGTGACTGCAACAACGAGGAATGGGGTAACGGGTAAGGGAACAACTCCTGGGATACTCTGTCTAAACAACCAGCAGTGTGTTTAGCAATCCTGGGCTCACGTGGTGCATCTCACCCCAAGAGCTCACCCAGCTGGCAGAGCTGCCCTAGATAAAGTATTGAGCGACTCCGTCAGACACTGAGTCAGCAGCACAGACAGAACAGCAAACACCTCTCTCCAGCTCTGGTCACTGGGACACATGTCCTGCCACCATGCGTGTGCCACTGCTCCCGGACACAGAGCCTCTCAGGAAGGTCTTTATCACCTGTCCTAGGTGGTGAGTTCAGAGCCCAGTGCCGAATTCAACCGTGGCTGGCTTAGCGTGGCTGCAACAAAGGGGCTGTGGCCACAGCCCGGATCTGCCAGCGCCCAGAGCTGGGCCCAAAGGGCAGACTCAGCTCTTTGCATTTCCCCTGGACCCACACCCAGAGGAGCTCTTCCAACAAGCTGAGGCTCAGAGCAATGCACATGCTGGCTTCAGGAGCTTTTCCACCACCTTAATGTCCACCAGCAGTTTATAGACTAGTCTGAGGACAACTACTCAGTGCCAAAACACTGCTATTAGCCCAATTTCCCAAGCTGCAGGGGCAGATATACCCTATGTCCCAGACTTGTCTTCTGCTCCCAGCCACTTGAACAGCACTGAGATCATCCATTCTTGCAGTGAGCTCCATCAAACCCATTCTGGAAGCTCCTGATAGCTTAGAGTGACTAATCCCAGCTCCACTCAGGCTCTCACCAGCCAGGGACACCACATTTTCTTCTTCCTTCCAGACACTAAAACTACAAATGACTCCACTAAAAGCATAATCTTGTCTTGCTGAATTGTATCTCGGCTCTCTCTCTCTTTCATTAACAAATGTTTTAAGTCCCATAAAATGCATGTAATTCTTGGAAACATGTCACAGCCTGAGAAGCAAATGCAGCCCCTAAACTGATGAACTAATTCCTCAAGAGCAGCTCTGCCTATTAGAAACAAATAGTTGACACAATCCATTTTTTCTGGTGAGAGGTTGAACAGAAATGCTGGTGGGAATAATGTGAAGACAGAAAAGCCATCCTGGTTTCCTCACATCTTTCGAGCGGTCTATTTTCTGTTTTGTGGACAACAGTGCATTTTCCCCATCAGCCACCCAACCAACATCCCCTGAGGACATCCTATGCTTCAGAGCCTTCAGGCCTCCCTTGATATCTGAGCTAGTCCAGAGTTAAATATCCTTCTCATTAAAGACAGGTCCGAGGGATCTCAGCTAAAGCCCACCAGTACTGTACAGATACGAGATGTCTGAATATACCTAGGAAGAGCTTTCTGGTCTGTGTGTTATTTCAGTCAGCTCCCACAGGGATACAGCAAACCATCCCCATCACCCTGGGGACAGATGTGACTTCCCTTTCATTTCACTGAGGGCTCGGGCAATTCCCAAGCCCAGCCTGCAGCTGCACCAACCCTCAGCACTGGCATCGGAGTCAGCTGCCCCCACTGCATTTATCCAGCAAGACTTTCCTGCCAACCAGGAGCATGTTCAAACTCACAGTAAAATCAAACACAATTTACCCCAAGAGAACACTAAAGTAAATCCAAACAGGCACACACACAAGGGCTTTCTCTTTGCAACATTTATTCCATGTGCAGAGGGGACAACTGTAAGTAAACTATTTGCTTTGTTAAATAAGACTGGGACAAGGGAGGCTTTCCTGGGGAAGATTATATTAAAGAACCACCAGAAACTGATTCCAGCCCTTCAAACACCAATATTAAATAAAGAGATGTGATAAATGACAAGTGTCAAATAAAAATCAAATCAAGGCAGAGTACCCAGAAAAGCCAGACATGACCATCCTTAATTCAGCCTATAGGAGCTTCCAAATTGTTCTGGTGCATCTAAAACCCAGTAAAAAAAGCCCACGACTGTAACAGTTATGGGAAAAGCTGATATGCTGCTGTTCCCCTGAAGTGGTCACCCCACCTTGGGGAAAACCATCCAGTACCACCAAGCACTGCTTGATGCACTGGGAACCACGATCCCTGCTGAAGCCAGCAGCGGCTCAGAACCTCAAAGGCAGCTCTACGCAAGCCCAAAACGCAGACCCCGCACCCAGCTGGCAGCACAGGCCATCAGCCCCTTACCTTTGAGAGATCCTCGGTGCCTCCCTGCTGGCTCTGGTTCAGGAGAGGCGAGTGCCGCATCAGCGGGTCCTGCAGCAGGTCCAGGCGCGGCCTCTTGGTTTCAATGAACTCCAAGTCCGATGGCTTGGTCAGGTCAGAGAGATAGGAATGCCCCTCGGTTCTCAGGTGCAGCTCCTGAGATCTGGGGACAAAGGGAAAGGAGCCTTTAGAAAAGAAACTACCTCTGCTCTCCCCTGCTCCATGACTGCAAACCACTCGGGGAGGACAGGGCTCAACATCTGCCCATTTTCCAGAAGGATCCATGCGGGAAGGCCAGGTGGTCCCGCACTCAAACATCTCAGGTCTCTGCAGACCCAAATGCACAGCCCCATAGCTCGGCTGCTGGGCATGGTGCATGTCCTGGAGCAGGACCAAGGGGCCGCCCTGCTGTGCCCCTCCTCAGCACCGCTGCCGTGTCACCTGGAAAGCCCCGCTGTCATCTCCTGTCCCACCAGTGCAGTGGGTGGCTGTCCCTACACTGGGACAAACTGAATAAGGCTGCAGGTCTGAGCCTCCCCATCATGACACATAGGTTGGGCTGGTCAGAAAGAGGCAAAGCTTGGAAAATCCTCAAATCTGCCCCATAAATCCTCCTGTGCCTCCAAGACCAGGCAGAACACGCCCTTCCGTCACGTCTGTCTTATTTAGTCAAAGGTAGCTGCCCCAGTGTTTATATTTAGTGTCTTCTATAGGAATACCAAAGATTATATGTTGGGAAAAAAATGCCTACTCCTCCATGGCTAGACAGTAGGGATTTATTTTTCCAGGATCAGGGAGGAAAGAAACCAGCCACATGTAGTTGCATGTCTCTGACACAGACCTGGCAGGCTGTAAAGGCACATTATCCAGTGATAGCAACTGCACCACCGAGTCACATCGAGCTCAAACATCTTTTACCTGTTAAATATGATGCATTTGGTAGTACCCAGAGAGTGGGCTTGGTTTTGCTTTTTTTAAACAAATGTTGAACTTTTTTTTTTTTTGTAGCTCTGTTTTCCTTAGCAGGATTCTCTTGTGGGAATTGTAAAGGGATCCTACAAAAATACATTAAACCTTTTACTATGCCCTAGGATCAGCTTTGCTGCAGCAGCTCCAAGGGTGTGTTTTTAACACTTCATGCAGACATGCACCTTAAAAAAAATAAAAATAAAATGAAGCACAGGAGATTCAAAGCTTGTGAAAAAACATGTTTTTTTTCTTTTCCCCTTAAACAAGACTTGCAATTCTCCTGAGCTGGTGGTAAAGTGTCCTCCCCCGTTACCAAAAACTAACAAACTTAACACAGCCTTTGGAGCTGCTTGAAGGGGAGGGAGAAAGGGGATATGTTTTGTCAAGAGCAAGCACAGAAGACAGGGGGTCTCATGCATCATTTGCCCCCCAACCAGAAACTGCAACTGCTGACATTAAACATCTCAGAAGAGATGGCAAAAAGGGAAGGATCCAGAGTGCCCTGAAGCCGGTAGCTATAACCAGGGAGAGGATCTTGTAGAAACCCACCCTCTCAGGGGCACCACCCTGAGCACTGCCCTATGCCCTCCCCTGCAGCAGCATGGCCAACTTAACCCAGCTCCAGGGAATCAAGATAAAATTGGGGGTGTTACTTTTTAAACATCAACAGCAGGCACAAAGCACACGCATGCCAAGCTCTGCTGCTGTGGGTTTGGCATTGGGATCGGGCAGCAGCTTTGCTGCTGACACACAGAAACAGAATCTGGCTCATCCTCTTCCTCCTCCCCAGCAAAAACAGGACAGGAGAATGGGGAGGCTCCAGCACTGCCTTTGGTGCTCCAACGTCCGAGACAGAATGCACAGCTCGCACAGCAAACCCTTCAGAGCTCAACAGCCCTGAAATCTGGCACTGAAGCACAGCTTGCTTCACCTGCAAACACTTTCATGCTGAATGATCCCCAACTTTTCTCAGCAAGCCCAGAAATCTCTCCTGGCACCTCTCAGGTTTCCTGCTGCCTGCTCCCAGCCCTTCACGCTATCCCTGCCTGCCCACAGCTGCATGCCAGCATTTCAGGCTCTGCTGTAAAACCCAGGAACAATAAGCAACTGTTGAGCTGGGCAGGTGCTAAAATATTCCAACACCCAAGGCCCTGCTGTACTGAGGCAATTAAAAATCAGATGTATTTGTTTTCACTTCTTCCCTTTTTTTAAGGCCATACTACCAAGAAGCTGCTAATTGACAAAGGATGGCTCCAAGACCTCTGCAGTTGTCAGGAACCCGACACAACTGCTCCACTCGGAAAGAAAACCCTGGATTCTGAAGATAAGAGCACCACTCAGCTTTACAAAGGAGGTTACTCACAGTGAGGCAGGGGCCACGCCAGGGAAAGCGGCTGCAATGTTATAAGGTGCTATTTTATTTCCATTTCCACATCCACTGGAACAGCTATTAACTTTATCCACTGGAATTTCCAGCCGCTCCCGAGATTACTTTGCCCAACACAACCCGCTCAGCCTGTCCTGGCTGCAAACACAAATGCTTTTGCTTGAAGCCTTCACACCTTTCACTCTTCACATCCACACCTGCAGCAAGCTCTGTACAACAGACTTTCATACAGCGACGACGCTGCTGTCAGCGCAAAAATGACTCTGCCTGAAAAACCTTCCCGCTACACCGAGGTTGGGGCTTGCTGCATTTTCCAAACAGTTCCCACCCGTCTGGTTTATTCCAGAGATTCCTACTTTGCTGAAGGGAAAGAGTGTTTTTAATTGCATGTGAGTTGTGCATAATTAAATGAAGCAAAGCAAATGCCAGCGTTAATTACAAAGTGGGGCAGGTTAGTCTTCACCTGAGTCCTTCACCACAAACACTGTGCTACTTCAGAGAAGCAGAGCAGCGTGAGATGTGCTGACACACAAGGCTGGGTGCCCAGGGTTTGCCCAACTCCCAACCACCCCCACACAGCTCTGCTCGGGGCAGGTGCAGGTCCAGAAGACCAAGATAACCCAAGATGAGACCTTTGGTTTATTACTAATCCGACCAACGAATTGTGCCCTCCCAGCTGCAGAGCTGCGTTACTCATTCACCGGGGCCGAGTCCTCAGCAGACTCACAGAGGGTGTGAGGAAGGCATGAGCAGGTAAAACCCTACAGCAATGTGGGGTATCTGCAGCTCACTCCAGCAAGTGTGGATGACCAGGACCCAGGGAAAAAAACACCCTCTGCTGCATTATGCCTACACCAGAGCCAGCCAAGCACAAGATGGGCTGAAAACAGTGGCTGTCCGCTAGCTGGGTATCAGGGAATCAAAGAATCCTTATGGTTGGGAAAGACCTCTAAAATCATTGAGTCCAGTCATTAAGCTGAGAGCTCGGGAGAGAGGATCAAATGAGATATCCTGAGCTGTCCTTGGGACCTGTAAGAGCAGTCATGATGAGATCTTACCCTCAGGGATCTTACTTTTGCTTTCCTGAAGCCAAATCACTGGGAAATGAGCAAGTACAAACTTTTCAGGAGGCCAAAGACTCTCCTTCCCCACTAATCCACTGTCTGGCTCCTCAGAGCAGCACAACCCTCCCCTGCTCTTCAGAGCTTCCCGCTTCTCCCTCAGCTGAGCAGCAGAAGGTGGCTGCAGGAGCAGTGATGGCTGTTCTGCAACACCCAGCAAACCCAGCTTGACTTCCCACAGCCTCCTGCACCGAGGGCTCAAAGCATCGGCAGCGATTCGGCGGCAGCTCCCACCAACTTCCCAGCAAGAACACACTTTAAGAGTTGCTCCCATCTGCAAATGCTGTTCCCTACACCATAGGGCCAAACAACATAACCAGGCTGGAAAACTGATTCTCAGTGTCTCCTGGAACCACAACCAAGACAAACGACGGCCTTGCTGAGGCTGTTTATTTCCTCCAGCTGAGATGGTTTGGTGGGAAATTGTCTCCAAAAGTAAGTTCTAAAAAGAGTATCCAAGCCCCACAGGTACAGATAGATGATAAATGCTTTTGAGAGACAGTCATATAAAAAACCACTGGTGTTGAACTGAATTATTTATAGCCAATGCTAAGATTTGTCAGAGGTTTCAACAACCCCTTTACAGCTAATGAGAGCCAGAGTGTGAGACTGGGCAAATTGGGACCTGTTAGAAACTGGAGGCTTTGTAGGAGCAAACCTGCCACCAGGCTGCTAGAAAAACATGTCCAGGACCAGCCAATATATTCCCTTTGTCATGTAGGTGGAGAGGGAGATAAACCATCGTGACTTGACGGGAAGAGCTGCGTGTCTGGGCGGGAAGATGGAGCTCCCACGCCCTCAGCAAAGTCTGCCAGCAGCAGGACTGAGTCTTCCCAAGCCAAAGGTGTGGGACAGCCTCGAGCAGGATGCTTAGCTCGCCATGTGACCCAGCTCAAGGACTCCCAGATCCTCAGGAGCTCTGACCAAGCACCCGCATGCATCCTTGGGATGCTCGGGCTGTGCATTCCCACATAAGGGCAGGGAGCAGTGTCTTGGCTGCCCTGCACAACCCCTCAGCCACCTTCTTCCAAGCCAACTGCAGTTTAGATAAGAGCAGATGCTCTATTTAAGACTTGCATATTGAAGATCCCCATACCCAGAGCCTGAATTATTCATGGACAGGACCAGCAGAAGCTTTAACACAATGGCACTGCCTCACTCAAGAGGAGGAGAAGGAATATCTGTCTCTCTCCAGAAGCTCCCCTGCATGCTTTCTTCTTCAGGCATCCAAAACTGCAGCCTGCCAGGCAAGCCCTCTTAGCAGTCCTGGGTGGCTGAACACTCCTGGGCTTTAGAGACATCCCATGCCCTTGATCACCCTCCATGTCCATCCATGGACATGCCAGGAAGCCCACACCAGAGCTTGCAAGGTAAGCCTTGTCCCCAGGTGCCTACACACCAGCATCTGCCCTCTCCAGATGTTGTTTTCCTGCGTTCAATTACAGGGGGGAAAAAAACCTGCAGCTCCTGGTAACACACTGCTCATCACTCGCAGTGTGAAAGACACAGATATATGGTTGTGGGGATTTCAGCCGCACCGCCGCTCACTCCCGAGAAAAGGATCACCTTTAAAAATGGAAACTTAATTAAAAACCATAAATAAAATCAAATTGGTCGTGCTGTTACCTTGGGAGCAGCTGGTGCCATTTGGCCCAGCACAGATGAAGACTGAGAGCCGCGTGTGATTTCCAGCGCACTGCCTCAGCTTCCCACCACTCCCTGGGCTCCCTGGCCAGCAGGATTAATCCCATGCAAGAGGCACAGTGATCTGGCCTGCTCTCTGTGTGCCACACTGCACATGGCTATCTCAGATGGCTGCAGAAACGCAGCAGCTGTTTGATGTATCCTAAATGTCATCCTGCAGATCGACACCGGGCAAACTCTTCAGACTCCTTGTGCCTGCTAAGCAGAACGGCTCCGAAAGAGGAGCACGGTCTCCTGAACTGGGAAAATAATCTTCTATGAAAATAGTGACTCATCTTATTCTGGATAAAGGTGGAATATACTGTGTTAACACACATACCATTTATTTACAGCCACATTTTCTGCCAGAGAAGCAGAGAGAAGTATCCACCCCAGCATTTCTGCATTAATATGGAAGCTTGCTCTAAAATCCTAACACATATGAAAAGTCAGAAAAATCCAGTTCCTTGATTTTTCAGACCCCTCACCCACTGGAACCTGCCATTTAACACTCAACTCAGTTTTTCTCACTTCTTTTGAGGACCAAAATATATATAGAAGAGGGAAAAAAGCCCTAATCCTTGTCACCTTGCCAGGACATTCCACTGCAAGTATTCATGGTACGACTTGTACCAACAGCAGATCCTGAAATACCTCTCTTCGCTCCTGCAGACCAGTTGGCACAGCCAACTTAACAAGCTAAGGGGAAGTCTGTGGATCCTTCCAAGAAAAAGCCTGCCACCAAAAAACCATCGCAGAAAGCAGCGCATCCCTGCAAAGACAGGCAGAGCCAGTTTTCCCTACAGCAAGAGATTCGGAGTGGTTCAGGTTTTCCTTCCTTCTTCCAGCCAGAATTGCTGCACAGGGAGTTCAAGTCTTTGCCCAACCACGAAGGGGTGGTGACAACTCTTGATTCTGACATTCGTGGAGAAGGGCAGTCTGCAACTTCCCAACAAGCTTCTTGCTCAAGAAGCCCCAAAATGCGGGACCATCTCAGCATTCCACTCCTTTTGGCAAGTTATCACTCAACACCTTTCTGCCAACACCACTTGATTCATGTTTAACATATTGTGCCCATGGTGAAATGCTTCACCTCTTGCTCCCTTTCCACTGAATCACAACTAACCACCATCCTGGTGGCGACAGCAAAACTGCAGCCAGGAGAGACTGAAAACATGCACAGCTGGAGGAGGAAGACCATCCAAGGAAGCCCAAATGATTTCTGTGGGATTTCAAGCATCCCCAAGGTCAAGCCTCCAATACCACGTGCAAAGACAGCCTGAAGAGGCTTCAGAGATCTGTCCAAAATGAAGGTAAAGCAAAAACAGGGGATAACCTCCCAAAACCAGCACACGGAGTAAAGCGAATCCCTGCGGTTTCCAGGACAGGAAGGCAAACAGCAGCCGCTCACCAGGCAGGTGGGCTCACAGGGACCAAGTGGCACGAGGGCTGAACCACTCTCCAGCTGTAGGCAGTGGCCTGGATGAGAGCAAGGCATGGTGATGGCAGGGCAGGGATGCCCAGGAAGGCATGCAGGGCTTGATCTCCAGTGCTGTCAGCCTGCCACATCCCACTTGCACCAGATTTGCAAGCTGATATCCTTAAGGAGCACAGTGATCCTGGAAGCACATCAGCCACCACAACCAAGAGCAGACAGGCTGCTTCCTCTGGACTCCTGAAGTAACGGGGGATTGGAAGGGTTCCCCTCTCTGACACTTGCTGCAAGGGGAGGATTGTCACATGCCCACCACCACTGACTAGCCAGGTGGGCTGTCAGGCAGGGAACCACAGCGAGGGTCTTTCCTTCAGTCACAGCACACCCTTTTGCTTCCCTCTACTCACCCCCTGTGCCATGTTGAGGATGTTGTTTGCCTTGGTCTCCCTCCTCCCAGCCCCTCATGCCGAGAGCCAGCTGCCTCTGCTCGAAGCCATCAATCCCAGCCCAGGAACAAAGCCAAGGCGCTGAGCCTGCCAAGGGGACTCAGCTGCAGAGATGGCTGCCATTGCCACCCTCCCTCATCCAGGCTCTGCTCTGCACCAGGAAGAGCCACAGCTATCTTTTGGGGGGGCACCAATGACCAATCCAGCCTGCTCCAGGAGCTCCAGGGTTTTGGCCCTGGAACCCTCAGGTGAGTGACCACCACCCAAAGGGCTCCTCTCACAACACAGCAGGCTCTGTGTTACAGCAGCTCCTCAGACCACAGAGGTGAGCTAGCAAAGCCCCCAGAGGATGGATTTTTAAGTGTAGGGCTTAAAAATGCAGAGAAACAGCAGGTGGCTTTGCAAAACAGACTAACACCTCTGCAACAGCACCCAAATTGAATCACCTCAATAACTAATTACATCAGATTGATAATTTCTTTACAATTTCTTCAAAGACCACCCCCTTCTGCATCCCCAGATGCCCCCAAAAATTTTCAGTGAGTCTCTGTCCCAGCATTCTGCCACAAGATGTCAACTGAACTGAAGCAGTATTTTTAGCTTTATTACACAGTGTAAGTTTTGCAAAAGTAAATTTTTTGGACGCTAAGGGGAAAAGGGATGAAATGTAAGTTATTAAAAGAGTTTCTTTTTATAGCATGCCAAAACATCACCATGCAGGCTGAAAATGAGGTCCCGTGATAAGCAAGTGGATGTCTAACATCCCCTGGCAACTTTGATTACATTTACCCACATTCATGTGACTGTCAACATAAAAATAAGTTTGGGGACTTTGAAATATTTGTAAGCCAAAGGGAGATGCCTGGGTGACCACACCAGATCAGGCACAGCAGACACCAAAGTTTGTAGTTGGGCTTTTTTGTGATATGGAAAAACCCAGATACATTTTTTTAAACAGTGCATTACTGGAGAGCAGAACTGCTTCTCCACTTTGCAAACCATCAGTAGTGTGAAAAACAAAACCAGGCAGGAGCATGTTGCTAGGTCCTCTTTACCCATCTCCCCCAAATTTAGCTAAATCTGACCCAATTCCAACTTAACCGTGTTACTCTGTGCTAAGAAATCAAAGCACTGAGAAATCAAAGCGAGCCAAGGCAGCGCAACATGCTGCAATAAATTATGGGTTATCAACAGTGACACGACCCTCTGTAATTGCAGGTGCCACAGGCATAACCCAGAAGGTCAAGTCCAGATGCAAAATGAACTTTGGAAGCCACTTTTTGCCTCCAAATTCTCATGGGTTTGCTTCTTCTGCTGAGCACCAAGCTGAACCCAACCTACTAGAAAAAGAGGATCCTGTCTGTATTTATTATGCATCCAACACCTTGAGTTCTTACTCCTCTCCCCCTAACAATGATTTTAGAGAAATAGATTCATCTCTGACTCTGCACTGGTTTTGCTCTTAGCCTAAGGAGTAAGCATTAAAAAAATTGCTTTGCATAAATCTACTGTAGCCAGGCTCTTATTTCACTTCCAGGCGAATTTTTTTCCCAAACCACTAAACATCAAATGCAGAAGAGAAACTGTGAGAGAGAGCAGAGTTTTGCATTGAAACAGAGAGTGAGAGTGATGTCCTTCAAACAAATCAGCTCCTGTACAGCATTCCCAGCCACAGCATTTGCCTGACTTGCACCTAAAAACACTGCCAGCCTCCCATGAGGCTACAACAGGAAACAGGAACACAGGGAGAGGCATGAGGGGAGCAGATAGGAAAAAGGCAGCTCGGAGAAAGTTGTAAGGGGAATGCAGAAAGAGAAACAAAAACAATGAAAGCGGGGAGGAAGAGCGGCAGCAGAGGAAGCGGAGATGGGGGAGGAAATGAGCTCTTCTCACTCCTCCCTGCAGCCTCGGGAGCCACAGACCAAACCCGACCACACGGCTTCATTTCCTATGCTGAAGAAGCCAACACAACCAGTCACAGCAACGTGAAGCTTCACAGAAGTGAGGGGGTGGTTCTTCTGTTGTTTGTTGTTTTCAGGACTTCTTTAAAATGCGTGACAGTCAAAGGTAAGAAACCGGAAGGCAAAGATGCCGCTTGGTTAGCACAAGGAAGCTGAACTGGCGCTGAGCCTGAGCACGGTCAGCACCCAGACACAGCATCCCACTGCCCAGGTCCCTCCCAGTCCTGCTCCCACCAGAGCCCTGCACAAAGCCCTGGCTGATGCAGGCAGGGAGCCAGTACCTTTCATTGCCCGGCTGGAACTCGGAGAGCAGCGACGGCCTCCGCCGCTGCGGCTGCATGATAGACCCCGGCGGGAGGTGGGAAGCGAAATCCCTGGAATGATGCTGGTACTCCAACAGCGCCACGTCCTGCAGAAACAAACACAGAAGAGCTCGTCAGGCCGGTGGGAACTTTCAAATGACCACAGAACAACTCAAAAAATCCCACTAAGATATGCCTCCTTTGAGGCACTGGGCCACACAGCTCAGCGCTTTGCCCTCCCCAAAAGGTTCCCAGTAATTCCCAGTCCTACACTGCATTGGAATGGTAGCTCAGCCCCTTGTTGAACCTGCCTCCAGCCTTCTCCTGGGGCTGCAGGCAGGGCTGGCTCCTGGGAAAGGACCCCAGCAAGCCCAACCCAGCCACTGAGCACCCACACAGGGATTTCTGGCATCCAAGCAGTCCTGATGACAACTGTGAATCCAAGAGTAAGAACAAAATTAAGTCACAGGATACTTTCAGCTTCACTAAGCTACATAGCAGCGTGGAGAAAGAAAAAAAGGGGAGAAAGACAGAAGGAAAATCACAAATGTTATCTTGAAAATGTCCCTTTAAACACAGCTCCCCTGGGCTGAGCTCAAGGGGTTTGAAAGGACAGTTTGCTACTTACTATGTGTACGTCCCTTTTGTTCCTTGACCCTTGGAGAGTACAGAACAGTATGTTCCTGATTTTAATTAAATAAGAAGCCCTCCTGCTCTGTGCCACAGACTGATTCCAGCAGCAGTATTTTAGGCAGCTACATTCAACTGCTATTTTTTATTTGCAGATAGATACTTAACCAGCAGACTGATCATCTAATTAACTAAGACCTTCAGCAATGGCACAGAAAGTCCTGTCACAGAATAACCCTGGTAACACTGACACACATTTACCTTAGAAGAACCAATTCCACTTGGGAATCTATTTTTGAACAGTTCCCAACTGGAACAAGAAAACTTTAACTTCTTTAAAAAGAAAAAAGGAGTTTCTGGGTCTATAAAAAAAAAAATTTAAAAAATCAGTAAATAAACCACCACGTGCATGCAGCTGACCAATGCTGGGAACAAGGGACCTCTGCCAATCCCATTCCTGGCTGGCCATCCCAGACCTCAGCCTCTGGGACAAGGGGTGTCTGCAGACAGGTTCTTGCGACATTGAGAAGGGCATGACTAGGACAGCATCCACTTATCCTCACAGGGATGTTCTGCTGTAAATCCAGGTGTTTAGGGAGGATGCAACCCCACAACGCTGCTTCTCCCTCAGCTCCAGAGTCCATCCATGCAGGATGCCATGGGGGGCTGCAGGACAGAGTGTGCCATCAGTCCAACCACAGATGGGACAAACACAGACATCTGAAGTGAGGGAGCCCATCAGCTCTCACAGCCCCAGCCAAAGCAGAATCCCTGCCCACGACAAACTTCCCCACGTTCACACTTGTCCTGGTTTTAAATTAAAAATAAATATTTAAATAGAAGAGTGATGCAGCTCCTGACATCCACCTACAAAACAACACATCGTGTCTGGGAAGACACACCAATAGGCCCAAAACCAGGACCGTCACCTTCTGTGGGCGTATAAACAAGAATTACCCGTCTGGGAGGCTCAAAGGCTGTGCCCTTGAGAAAAAAAAAAGGCTCTTGCATGTCCCAAGAACCATCTGTTTTTCCTTTTCCCCCTGCCCACACTCAGCTGAGCTTTTGCCTCCTCTAACCCCGTCAGAAAATGGCTGGTGGAGCTCAGAATCTGGTGGCATGGCCTGAAGTGATTCTGACCTGCTCTGCATTGCTTACATCCACAGTGGGTTTTACAAGAAGAAAACAAAACCTAAAAATTAGTGAGGAGGATTAAAATTTACAAATTTCTGTGCCCTGTGATGAACTGTTAAGAGGCACTGTGGAAGCCCTGGCAGGATGTAGGTGGATTAATTGCTCAGAAAGTCACCCCAGTAAATTGCACTGTGAGCTGTGACTGTGTTTTTCAAATGTGAACACCAGAAAGGTTTATGAGCTGCCTTCAAACTGCCTGGTGGACTTGGCTGTGCTGGGCTAACAGTTGAACTTGGTGATTCTACAGGTATTTTCCAACCTAAATGTTTCTATGGCTCAGAAGAGGCTTCAATTTTCTCTAGCAGAGTTTTAAAGACACCTGCTGGGAGGCACCTTGTTGCCAGCACCACTGCACCTTCCACACAGACACAGGAGCAGCACCCACTGGGTGCCACCTGAATTCCCCACCACTGAGGCAGACAAATGTGATTTAGCCCTCATCCTGACCTCAGAATTCTAGCACCTGCTCACAGGCAACTCCAAGACATGTGAAATAGAACAACTAAAGAACCCTGCAACCGCAAACTACATGTTGCTCCTTTTCCTCTCCATTTTTCTGCTGGGTTTTGCTCAATTCTATCTTTTGCTCATCCTCTGCCTCTCTTTGCATCTCTTCCTGCCCTCTGCAAACCTTCCTCCCACCCCACAAATCTGCTGATTGGCCAGAGCAGCCTCTCCAGAACTTTCAAATCTCCAACTGCCTCCAGTAAGGACCTTCTTCCTTTTACACCAACTTTCCTGATGTTCCTTGTGGTTCAGGTGCGCCCGCAACGATGTACTTTGGGAAGCTTTGCAAATTTCATGAATTCAGTGAACATCATGACAGAAATCAAGGAAGCAGAAAGATCATGGATAGTCAGGGGCTCTGGCAAATCCGATTTGGGGGGAGGAAGCCAGCACTAGCAGCATTGCCAAGGCCAGACAGATACCGAGGGTGCCACAGCACCACCATAAGCCACCCCGGCAGGGCAGCACCAGGCAAATCTTCAGATAAATGAAACGTTAAAGACCCAAAAGTGGCCTCATTAAAACACACTTTTCATGCAGCAGACTGAAGAGGTACTTAGGCCCAGCCTAAGGGACCGAAAGTACCCTTTGCTGTCCACCAGGAGGGTTGGACACGTCCATGCTGCTCCTGCGTGGGGTGCTGGGAGGGAGAGCCAGGGAAAGCGCCCTGAGTCTCAAGGCTTCTGTGTTATCACTTGATTTGGGAGTGCCAAGAACACTATTTCCCTCCCCTTCCTAGTAAACCCTCTGACCCCAAATAACCTGAGTCTACCAGGCTCATTTAGATTTGCTAATCAAACTGTTTAAAGCCAGGCTCCTGAACACAATATTACAGAAAAGTTCTCGGCAGCATACAGAGAAAGTCCAATGAAAGGAAAAAGGTAGAAGCTTCCTCCCCACCCCCCCCCCTTTAAAAATTATTTTAAAGCTTTCAGCTTGCTGCCTTACCTATCATAAAGTCTCCAGCAAACTCTTCAGTGTTGTTCCCGACCTCAGGATAACCCCCACACTAAGCCAACAACTGCAGGCAGCTGTGCAGCCGTTCTGCCTCTCTCGCTTTCTGTTTTGGACACGTGCACTTGCTGGTGTGCTTCATTTCTCCTTCCCCTGCCTGCAGCTGCTGGGTCCTGGCTGCCTGATCACCAACCAGGAAGAAGAAGGGGAGGTCTGAGAGCGATGCTGGAAGCACCCCCAGGCGCTGACCCGCAGCACACGGCGCCAGAAAATGCCGCACCACGGCCAACAGCACCTCTGACCCTGAGCTCCCAGCTCCAGCATCAAGCACAGCCACAGAGCCAAGGCATCTACCGACTGCTCCATCCACATGGCCTTCCCACGGCTCCAAGAATCAGCCTCTGAGGAGAAGACCTCAGAGACAGGAGGCCTGCAGGAAGGAAATCTGGAGCTGGTCTTGCAACAGAAAGGCGAACTGCTCCTCCTCTCTTCCTCCCACCAGCAGAAAAACAAGTACAAACACCCAGTGCTTCTGGCTTCCTTGGAAAACAGCTCTGGAGCAAACCCACGGAGACCTAGAGTGCAGCCAGATGAGAACCTGCAGCACAGCTCGAGCAGCCCAAAGCGTGAGATCTGTCCTTGTCGCTTACCACGTCCTCAACCGAGAAAGCAACCGGGAGCTCCCCGCCGAGTTTCAGTGTAAGACAGCTTTGCTTAAAAACCACGGGTGCTTGTTTTGCCGTGACGCCAAGGAGGAGCAGCCTGGGGTCAGCCACCACATCCGCCAGCTGAGCCGGCTCCCCGGCGGAGAGCGGCACTGGCACCGCAGCCACCTCCAATCACAGCATCGGCTGCAGGCACCTGAGGAGCTCCCCGGCACAGGAGAGCTCACCCAGGGACAAGCCACTGCCCCACACTGTCCTCGTCACCTTTCAGAGGCAGACAAACAGGCCTGGGCACTGCACACGCTCCTCAAGTAGCAAATCCCAGTTCCTCACCACCTCCACCAAGGATTAGGGCTGCTCGTTCCAAGCTCACCCAGTGCTGTATTGCAAATAATTTTTATTTTCTAACAATGGGCTGTTTCTGCTGAAACACTCAATAAGGCCAGTTAATAATGGTGTGGTACAAATAGTGAGAAAAAACAATGCCAAAACATTCCTACTTATTTCACTTCTCATGAATTGTCCCTTATCTAATCTCACAATGGATGCCTGGTCTGTCCCTGCCGCTCATGAGCAGCTCGTGTGCCGTTCTGGGAACTGTTAACCACAGGGGAAGCAGAGGGCTGGTGCCCCCCAGACTGTGGCACTGGTGGCACACAGAGCCACAGCTGAACACTTCACAACTGCTGCTCTGGCATGTCCACGTGGCCCAGAGCAGCCCCACATGGTGTCCAAGACATGACCATGCAGCTTGGTTCGGCAAAGCCACCCCATCCCCTGGGAAGCACGTGGCTTGTTGAGCTGCCTGCACCCCCAGAACCACACAGCCAGCATGGAGCAGCGTATCCCAACCTGGAATGTGCCAGGGCCTCAGATCATCCAGCAATTAATTTGTGGGGTGGATAAAGCAGCATGGCCACCACTCTGGTGGCTTTGCCAGAGAGAGGGGATGTCCCCCACCCCTGCCCTGCACGCCCTCAACTTTGGAAAAAGAAGTTGCCTAATATCTCTTTCTGCCAGCAGTGAGCGTGACCTATTTTAGCAATAAAAGGAAAAATTCTCTGGTGCCTGGATACCCCTTGGCACTGATAGCACAGCATGTGCTCCTCAGACCGAGAAATGCACTTTTTAGCATTCCCCTGAAGAAAATATTTTTTCCCAAAGCCAGTTCTCAAAGGTAAGAGGAAGAGGAAAGGTTTGGGAGGAACCAGGGTGGTAGCAGAGCTGTCACTGCATGACGTCCAGACACAGCTTGGGCTGCGAGGGGACCAGTGTGGCACACAGCCCACCATGCTCAGCCTCCCCAGCCCAGAGGAACCATCCTCTGCTGCTGAAAACTTCCTCTGAAGTGCAAAGGAGGCGATTATTGATCCAAACAGGTTGTCCACAAGTACAATGCTGTCTGACCAACTTCCTCCCCAAAACCCTGGGACGAGCTCACTGCAGATTTAAGAAAAAAATATCAACAGCATGAACCAAACAATAACTTCTCCACAATCAGCTCCCCTGTTGAAGATAAGGTCAGTAATAAAAACCTGGCTGAATACATGCATTTTTATCTTGCCTACGGGGATGCAACATGTGCTGAAAAGACAAATGCCCTTATTGTTCTGAGACAGTCTCATTGCCATCCATCTCTCAGAAGCTGCTGACTTGGCCTTTTGTTTTAGGAGGTGACCACACTGCGCGTGGCCCCTTGTTGGAAGGCATTGATTCCTGCTGCCATCCCTGCACCGAGGCCGCGGCTGCTGCCAGCACTGAGAGCGTCTGTACCAGCTGCACAGCACTGCATCCTTCTCCATGCCCTCTCCCCACCTCTCCAGCAAAGCAGGGCTGCCAGCAGTGCTTGGCTGCCCTGTCTGAATATGCCATTCATGGAGAAGTCACGTCTCAGTGAGGACAGCTCTCAGCTGTTGTGGCTTCCCGGTCATCTGACCGGTGCCAGGTGCTGGAGCCAGCCGCCAGCCCTCTCCCCAGCAGCCAGAGGTGCCCACAGAGCAGCAGCACATCCACTACAGTGCTGCTTTTCAGCCTCTCTCCATCACAAGACTTTTGTCCCAGTCACATCCAGGCGCCTTTGAGTCGGGAACTCAGACCCGTCTGCCCTTCGTCCAGCCCCCAAGCCTGGCGCTGTGTTTCCTGAAGCCATGAACACTCATTCAGGGTGAGCAGCAGATCTCTTCACACAACAAACCCAAACTCTCCACCTTAAAGGCACCAGGTCGTTTAGCTCATCATCACATCTCTTCTGTAGCACAGTCCCCCACCATCTCCTACCACACCTGCTCCTGTACAACACCCACAACCCATCTGCAGATCCACATAGGACCCCTTCAGCTTTCCATGTCCTCTGCTCTCTCCTACCCTTCCTTGCACCTCCGTAACAAATCCTTCACTTGCTCAGTATTTTAAATAAATGCTGTGACAATGACAACCAGCAAAAGTCCCCAGTCTTGCAGAAGGTGCCTCCAGGGGCTGGTGGGGCAGTGCAATCAGAGTCAGGCCTGAAGCGCAGGAAAAGGCTCCCAAAGTGGCTTTAGTGGGTCTCCACCTTTGCCAAACCACATAAGCAGTTATAGTTCTTCCCCTGTGAATTTAAAATCTTGAGATCAGTCAAAAGCAAAGCATCACCCATCTTCTGCATCAAATCATGCCC
Source organism: Aphelocoma coerulescens (assembly GCF_041296385.1). Classification (NCBI taxonomy): domain Eukaryota; kingdom Metazoa; phylum Chordata; class Aves; order Passeriformes; family Corvidae; genus Aphelocoma; species Aphelocoma coerulescens. The sequence goes on along the minus strand of NC_091029.1, from coordinate 2,141,327 downwards.
AAAAAGCAGATTAGGAAGCAACCACAGAAGTCTACTGTAGCTTGAAGAAGTGTTTTGGAAAAAGGCTGTATCCTAGGGAAAACAAGACTTAAATACAAACTGCTGTAAGCCAACTTCTTCCCAGCAATGGGAGGGAGACCCTAGGGCAGGGAATTAGGTGTCATGTTCTTTCACCTCCATGCTCTCCCAGTCCCACAGCAGAAAGCCAATTTTCCAAAATCTACTGCTGAGCTGCTCAGAGCTAATGCAATCTGTCACTGGAACGGCACTCAAGAGAGATCGCGCTGAGTTCTCGTGACAGACCTGATCAGAGTCAGTATTTCCAAGGTATGTCTTTTATTTTCAAGTCATTCCTTAAAACATTAGCTGGAGCCCAGCAGGCAGAATTCAGGACACCCCTCGCTCAGCTGGTAGCAGGAGGTTGCTCTTTGAGCTCGGAGGCGGTGCACCATAAACTCTTCCATTCTGCCAGTTCCTGGACCACTGACACACACTGACATTTTGCTCCCAGGAGACAAAAGTATGAATAACTACTCCAAGGAAAACCAACACAGCAGCAGTAACACACAACGCAGTGCCCCTCTGCAGGCTTACCCGGCGCTGCTGTGCCACACCAATCATGTCACCATGGAGAGGAGCGAGCTCCTGCCATCTCCGGAACCCGCGCCTGCTGACGGCACCTTCCGCAGCAGGACACTGGATTTAACTCGCCCTGCTCAAACTGGTGGGAGGAGGAGTCTGGGCAGGGAAGGCACTCGATTCCCCCCAGGCCACCTTTTGGCTTGGACACCAAATCAACACGCACGTTTGCACCAACCTCTTGTCTTTGGTTCACACAGACAAGGAAGTTATTTATCCTGGGCCAAAGCAAACGAGCCGTCGGGCCGGGACGCTCCCGCACAAGGGCTGTTTTGCAAATGGGGAGCTTAATGAAGGAGCTACTGAGCTGCTTCCAGGCAGGAGAGGGGAAAGCACAATGGTCTCAAAGCTGGAGCAGAGGAGTTGAGGAGGGCTTAAGCTCAGCCTTCCATCCCAGATGAAGCTGTGTGCAGGGAATGGGGGCAAACAGCAGGCAGAAGCAAAATGAGCCTCTTAGTTAGTAGTGAGGAAAAAGTGCTCACAGAGGGGAATTCAAGTGATGATGGAGCACCAATTCCATATGACCATGTGCACACCCAAATCCTACCAATCCCCAATCCTGTTTAGTATCTCTAGTATGTAAAACACTCAAAGCACCCCAAAAGCAGGAGCTGTTTTGTCACAGAGGCTGCTGCTTCAGGACACCTTGTGTGCCCCGACCCCCAGCATCTCCTGCACCTGATACCACCCTCCTGGAAAGCCCAGCCTGCATCCACACCATTCCTGCTCTGAAATGTCAGGGCACTAACAGGAGCAGGAAGGCTAGTAAGGAGGTCACAGCAAGAAACTGGATTCACACAGGAGGAAAAGAGGGGAACCCTTCTGTTCCCAGGGAATATGGATCATGAAGAAGCTTTAAAAAGAAAGGGGGACATGCACTACACAGGAAAACTGATCCGTTTACAGAAAATACTTGCAGCTTGCCTGAAAATGAATATCCTTCATGCGAAAGTTTCCTTTGAGAGAGCATGAACTTTGGACACATTAGAAGGTTAAGAGCGTAAGTAATGTGTTTTTTCACCTTTAGCTAAAGGTCACAGAGCATTCAAACAATTCCTCTGTTTCCAAGCTGAACATGACAGAAGTCAACTGCACACCCCAACATTACGGCTAATGAATATGGAAAACAGAAATGTTTTCCCTGCACTTTGGCAAAGAACCACTTGGTGCCCTTAAGAAGAAACTGCTGATTACTGGAGATTTTAGTTTTACCTCAAGAAAGTCAAACAAACCAGAACCTTTTCACCAAGCTTCCTTCTTCCCGTTAAAAGCATGTTGACTTGTCAAAGCTTTTTGCAAGTCATTGTCTACCAAAACAGAATTAACTCCTGGGTCATTGTAAGATTTTGCACCGTTTTCACATCACATGCAGTCTCCCCAACAGCTGTCGGGACCACGTATCTCTCAGTGAGGAGGAAGACACTGGAATATGGTGGGGGACCTGCTTACCCTGTGGGAGAGCCTGTTTGCTGTGTTACCCATCAGAAAGAGCTCAGTCTGGGTCAGACCCACGGATTCACAGCCCTGCCCAAAGTTGGCAACCAAGAGTGAAACCAGGCAACAAACATCCTCACTCAACCGATACTGGATCTTCTCTGCCAGCTCCAAATTCAGCAGTAGCTCGTGGAACACGCTGCTGGGAGGAGATGCCCGTATGTACAAAGCATATTTCTGTTTACTTGAAATATACTTTTTTTCCCCCCCATTTTGTTGGATAGTCCCTTGGGCTTTATGTGATGGGAGAAGAAAAACTCCCCAGCCTGCTTCCACTGCCTCCTGCCCCCTCACAACATCCCCCTCACTTGCCTCATCTGTGAAATCAAACAGCTGCAATCCTTTAAATCACTTTTCATAAAGTGTCTCCAAGCCTAAAATAATGTCACGGCTCATTTCTGAGCTCAGCATTCCTGCCGCGCCGCATTTCCCTGGGTGCGACCGTCACAGTTGGGCTGTGATTATTTATTTATATTATAATAGCATTTGCAGCCCTGCTGTGCTCAGCCCTGCACACGCGCCCAGGAGGTGACCCAGGGCGTTTCCACCACCAGGATAAGGATCCCTGAACTGATGAATTCCCAGTTCACGGGAAAGGACGTCTTGGAATGCAACAAACCAGAACCAAAATTTAATTAGATGCAAGACATGTTAGTGTCAGGTTGGTTTTGGCCTGTCTTGGTTTCTTCCAAACAAGCTCTCACTGTGCAAACACACCCCATGACAAAACTGACCTGGCCAAGACATGCAAGCAAATACCGCTGACTTTTAATATTAAACAGCGCAGCAACTTCAAAGGAACCGGGCTCTCCTCTCCCAAGCAATCCCACCAGAGATCAGCTCCAGCCCCAGAGCCATGGCCAGGCTCCAGCTCACGGCCCCGCCGAGCAAGAGACACGTGTTTGTGAACAGCTGAGAGCGGCGGGGCAGATCATGCAGGGACACGCTTCCAGGAACACTCTGCCTCCTCTCCCAGCAGAGGCAAGGTGCGTCGCTTTGTGTGGGGCTGGCACGCTTCTGCCGAGAGGAATCTCCTGGCTTTCCATCCAAAAAAATCTCAGCTCGGACCTCTCCTGCATCCAGACACCCAAAAGGTATCGCATAGCTTGGGGTGATTACATGCGGCTGTAAAAATAGCTTCTAGAAGCAAATGCCAGCAACTTCTTCCAACATTAACACAACAGAATAAAACCAGTGTTCACTGCAGGCTGCAGAAACCCCCAGCTCCCGCCCACTGCAAACAACTGCCCTGCTCTGCTGCTCCTCCTGCTGTCGCAGCCCTAAGGGGAAGCAGTTGGGATTTTGCAGGAGACAAGGGCTCTGCACCCCAAGGACAGGAGCCTTTCACACTCTTTTAAAATTGGTCTCCACACTGCAGACTGAGGTTCCTTTGGTTTGCTTTTAAACCACAGTCTTGCAACAACTGCAGATCGTGCTCACCTGGTCGCATCCTCCTCCCACTCGGGTTTCTGATAAAAAGAGAACTGGGATTTTCTTCTTGAGACAAATGCTCTTGGTTATGTTCCAGCCCCCAAAAAAACATGCTCACACTGATGGAAGCAAAGCTCCCATAAATCGAACCAGGTCAGCGTGTCTCATACCCAGGATGAAAAGCTTCTTTGTGCAGCAGCACGCAGGCCCCGAGCGATGTAGATGAGCCAGCAAACGCAGCCAAGAGCTCGTCCTGAGCCCTCCTTAACGTTTCTATTTCAAAGCTTTTCCAATCTCCAGCTCTGCTCCCTGTGCCACTCGCTGAAGCCAGGCAAAGAGGGCAAATGAGGGAATTTCAGCCCTTCACTGACACTTCATGGGTTTCCAGGCTCTCAAGTCAAACACTAAAACCAGCACAGACTGAATCTGACCGCTCAGTAGCTGTCACTGTCAAATGTAACCCCCAAAGTCTCCTCGCTGACCTGTGTTTCAGGCACCTCCCTGGCTGTGGCCACCTCACTGTTACCCACCAAGAAGCAGCTCCAAAGACCCTTGGAAGTGTGAGCCAGACTCCAGCACCTAATAAGATTCCTTTAAGCAGCCTGAGCTGACTAAAGCTGTTCCACTAAGAAGAGTTTCTTCCGTTAAGGGCTTAAACTGAAAACATTCACCCATCCGGGGTGAGCAAACACAGGCGTGAGTGAGGTGGCACAGAAAGGAGAGGCTGGATCCAGGTGAATTAACCTCTGCAAGTTCTGGAACATTCAACAAGACACAGCCAAAAAAAAAAAAAAGATCATCTCCAGCTTATGCCTTGATCCAAGAAGAGAAAAGACAGCAAGTCAAGACTAAGAGGGAAAAATGGGAGGAAGGATAAAATGAAAAGCTCAGCAGCTCAGTTATCTTCTTGCTCCCCAGGAGTCCTGCATGAAGAGAGGCAGGTCTCCCAACAAAGTGCAGGAGGCAGGTTCACTCTCAGCAGTTTGCCTGGGAACCAGGAGAGCTCTCCTGTGGGCGTGGGCGTGACAAGCAAGGACTGGGCTCACTGGGAAGCAGTGAGCCCACACGTGAAAGAGAATGGTCCTTCCCTTGTGATTCAGTGCCAAGGAAAGGCCATGCCAAAGAGGGCTGGAGGCCACGTGCTCCTGCTCCCCAAGAAAGGTCAAACCTTCCCCTTTGCCCCCGGGCTGGATGCTGCACCCAACCAAGGGTGCTCTTGCCAGGAGGACAAACGGACACGGGCGCTCAGAAATGATGAGCCATGGCCAAGTGCTAGGAAAAGGCTGGAAAGGGAGAGAAAAACTGAAAGCACCATATGGAGAAACAAAAGAGGATCCCACGAGAGAGGAACAATGAAATCCTGTACCACAGGCACGGAAACGGTCTGATTTCTCTGTTAACAGCCACATCCGAGACCGGCACAGCTGAACCACTGCCCCAGCACTGGGGACACCCACGTGGCTCCCACCCTGCGAGTGGTAGGGAAGGAAAGCCTCGGCCTTACCGCATGTGGTCGGGCAATCTGCACCGGATAGGACATGGCGTGCGGGGGGTAGCGCGGCTCGGCCGCGCGCCAGCTCTGCGTCACGGGCTGCGTGGAGCCAGACATGTCGGAAGAGCAGGCGCGGCGGTCGCTGCTTCCAAATGACCAACAAAGGATTAGGAGAGCCGAGAGCTCCTCTTCATCGTGTGTGTGCTTTCCACGTCACGCAATAGCTGGAAGGAAACAGGAAAGCAGCAGGTTAAAATTCAGTCAACCGCAGTCCCACGAGACAACCGAACATCAGGCCTTGGGCGATCACCAAAACCTCACTGCCCTCGCAATTCCCCAGCAGCCCCGTTTTCCATCTGGCAAACCTCATTGCCAAGTTTCTTTTGTAGATTACTCCTATCACAGGAAGTCCAAATACAAGATTTTTCCCAAATATTTCCCATCCAATTTCCCCGGAAAGCCTTCGCCCAGCACCAGCAGGACCAGGAAGCCAAATTGCCAGCAATTTATTTGGGTCCTGTTGATCTCTAAGTCTCTTGGAGATGGGCGTTTTTTTGCAGGGTGACTCAGTTTCCAAAAACACACAGTCAAGAGTTTTGGCATTTCAACACAAGGTCCAAAAAGGCTCAAGGTCCCTCCCTAGCCCATTCCTTTCGACATCCACACTCTCACATGTCAGTGGCTCTTCTTTCCAAGCTGTGGCCACTTTTGCAGCCCTCTGAGGTAAGCCCTGATTTAATGGCAGGAGGGACACCAGGCACCGACCCTGCCTGCAGCTGTGTCCATCCATGAAGCTACACTAAAACCCAGGACTAAAGCAATGTCACACACCCCCAGTGCCACCTGGATCAGCCTTTCTGACAGGAACCAAGAGCCAGAGGACACACCACAGCCCCGAGGGTATTTTCACAAACACCCATCACTCCTGTACCACCTGTTGCAATTCCTTTAACAGCTGCAACAGAATCAGGAAAACCAACAAAGTGGGGAGGTGCCGCTTGGCCCCAAGGGGAGATTTACAAGTTACTGATTTTTATAGATACTTCGCACTGTTTGCTTGATGATGATTTTAAGCCTCCTGGGTTTTGTCTGGATTACAGTGAAAAAGTAGCAAAGGTCTAAATGCTGCCCTTCATCACTGTCAGTGTGAGGTGCATTAACTATTATTCTCAAATTAACAGTTAGTTATACAAAGCATCCATTCCCAGTGCTGCCTGACTGGGTCAGGGGATGTTATCAGGACTGATCCCAAGCAGGGACAGCCCCAGCTCCCTGGGATCCATTCTGCATCCCACACAGTGCTGTGCATGCTTGCACGCCTCCTCCCCAGCGCAGGTACGTGTTCTGTGTGGATTTGTGCAAGGCTTTTAGCAGTATCAAACTCTTCCATCAGCACACCAGGAACAGCAAAGGAAACTTCCAGCGCCATGAGCTCCCAGCAGCCTCTCCCCACACTTGTGGTCTCTGTGCATGGGGAGCACAGCCAGCCCCAGCCAACGCAATTTCAACTGAAACAGCAGTTGGTGTGTACAAAAACCAAAAACGGGGCGGGAAAGCAGGAAAAAAAAAAGAAAAAAGAAAGCGGAAGCTTTTCTTTCTCTGTTTCTTTTCCCTCCTGTGACACCACAGACGAGCCCATACTGATAAACCCCTCGCTATCTGCTGCAGGCAGGCACAGGTTTGCCAGCATCGACGCAGCCTCAGAGCCAGAAATAAACCAAACCAAGGCAACGGCCCCTGGCAGCCAGGCACGACAAGCGGCCAGTGGCAAGCAGCCCAGGGAGGCCCTCTCACACAGGGGTCAAATCTTACAGAAATCATCTTTTCAGCAAATCCCCATGAAACCTAAGGATGACAGACACACAAGGACATCACCATGCTCCTGGTGAGGGTCAGGTGAGTCTCTTCAGAGAAAGGTATTTTGCCAAGTGACAAATGGAGAAAGACAAGGTTTAGCTCTCAAGGCAGGATGCAAAGGGACAATCAGGTCCCTCCTGCTTTCAGCTCATCCCCTGCGCAAGAGCTGGGATTCCCCCCGCCCAGTTCTGGACCCACAGATCCCTGCTGAGCCCCAGGGCACCTTACCTGCCACCCCAGGGAAGCACCGGTGGCCTGGGAGCAGCCTGACCCTCATCCCAGATGAGACAGCCTCCCTGTGCAAGAGCTTGGCGTGCTCAGTGCAATCCACCCCGGGCAGGAAAGCCCCTGTGCACGCGGGGGAATTCAGAGGCACCCAGAACACGCGTATTTATACTTCCAGTATGACTGTCCCACTTCCCCTCACGCTTCCGACTGGATGGGATTTTTATCACCGACTCCCACCCTAAGCTGGGGGCTGTGCCAGGAGCATGTTGTTCAACATCCACTGTGCTCACCCTCCAGGGACACAGCAGCACCCTCCCAGGAGACACCAGCACCCTTCCCAGCTCTCCTGCAGCCCATGTGCTGCTCTAGGGGCAAACCCTCCCTGCAGCTGCCAAGGACACATGCACGGGACTCTCGAGGGCTCCAAAAGCTCAGCGGGATCTGCAGTAATTTAAGGTACTTTCCCAATAACAAGATTCAAACTTGGACATCTTGGCTTATGGCCAGCTACAAGTTAATTAGCACATGTAAAAAAAAAAAATATATATATATGTATGTATGTATATACATACATTCCCCCCCCCCCCCCCCCCCCCAACCCAGAGTCCCGGGCAGCTTTCAGCAAGCCAAGGCTTCCTGGAAGCACAGCAGGTAGACCTGACCATGCTGAGGCAGCTGTCTACAGTAAAAGAAACAGGATGACTTTTTTTTAACTCTTCAGATCAGCAGTCCAGCTTAAAACACAGCACCAGGTGCAAAGCCACATGGTATCAAGCTCTAAAACAGTTTAAAAGCCTTTTTGCCTTGGTCTGTGCAACTAAAAGTTAACTGTCTACTAGAGGAACACAGAGATGGGATGAAGATACAGAGGCCAACAAAACCATCCTGCACCAAGGTACAGTGTCTGTGAGCCGTGTCCTGCATTAATCACAAGCTAGCCAGAGCACAAAAGGATTGTTCCTTAACGAGGGCAGCAAACCACTTTTGTCTCTATTGAGGCTTTGTTAGAAGCCCTGGGAAGACAAAAGTAAAAATCACATGTTCCTTGCAAACAGGCAAGAAGCACTGTCCACGAATTTCCACATCTGCAAGCAGCAGGTCAGCAGCAGGATCTCAGCGCAAGCCCAAGGCCCTGGATGCTTTTCCTACTGCAGTAGGACTGTGGGCTGGAGCCAAACAAGGTCACCAAAGCACTGGGCAGCTCCACAGATGCCTCAGATCACACCTCAGGTCCCATTTTTACACTCCATGTGCCCAGCCCAGCACCATTCTGGGGAGGAGGGTCCGTGACCAGCAGGCAAAAAGGCTGTGGGTGCTCCCACTGGGCAGTAAAGTGGGAGCACATCTTGCTGGGGATGCACTGGTGCCCTTCAGAGCTGGGTGCAGCTGGGACACCACTAGGCCACCTATTCCCAGCAAAAGACACCGGGGTGCCTCCTCCTCTGCAACTCTTTATTAATTATTTTTAAGAGAGGAACACAAACAATAGGAACAGATTAATGGAAGTAAGAGAGAGAGTGCAGCCAGGCTCTTTAAATCTTTAAAATCAAACTGTTTGGTTCTTACTTTCTCAACTGATTTTGATGAAGAACAGACATTGTCTCACAGGAAAGGTATTTCCCCCCCCAGTTGGAGTCTCCATCTGAGACTGTTTTACCCATAGACCTGCATTAGCCATTACAGCCCTAGGTACCAGAAGATTTATGGTCTCTGATTAGGAACAGGAGAAAGCTGGAGGTTATCACCAAAACCAGAATCAGGGCTACAACACGAACCTGCGGATGAGGTGAGTGCCCACAGAACCTCCTGTAGCTGTTGAAAGACTCACAGGATTCTGTCCCACTGCTGAAGCTTTCAAAACTCCCCCATCCTCCCCCTGCCACCACCCTGCTCTCCTGTTTTTCCTCTTCACGTGCCATTTACTGTCTAAAATTGTTTCCCCATCACCTGTTCTCCCAATTCACACCACAAAAGCACACTACAAGCCTCTGCAAGTTGCTGCTGGCTGGCCCACATGCCAAGGAACTCTGCCTGCACGCCCAGCTGCCCCAGCGCCTGCCAGCTCCCAGCAGTGTCCCCCAGCCCTGGCACAGCCTGTGCTAATGGGGTGCACAGCACTGGGCCAAGCACATTCACATCCAGCCCAAAGGATGGGCACAGATGAGTCCACAAGACCCTGCAGGCACCAATGGATTCCCAGCCAACAGCACTTGGAAACGGGGCTGTACAGCTCCATCCTGGACCTTCAGTGCAGCTCCTGACTGCAGCAAAGCCTACACTGATACAGGCAGGACCCTGCTAAAACCCTATAGGTCTAAAATAAGAGGTTTGCAATTCAATCCAGTCGCAAAAAAATCTAATTAACATGATTCAACACAATTGTTGCTCTTCCAAGTTAGAGCCAACCTTCCCGATCGGTCCCTGACTCCTCAGGGAGAGCAGCATTCCCAGGTGAGGTCCCTGGCTTCACTGGCACAACACAAATGTGGGCCAGTTGCTGTAATTACCCCGTGCCTTAGTTCATCTATCTGAAAGGTGAGAACAACAAGACACTCCCAGCTCACAGAAAATACTGGTTCATCTGTTCTCCTCAGAGGAGTTTTAAAGAGCCCAATGAAAACACATGGCTCAAGTTCAAAATACACTTTCTTGGGTTTTTTAAAGCAAGGACATGCTGAAATAAGATTAACAGAATATTTTGTTTCCTAAGTCCAGAGTAATGTTACTCAACTTGTGGTCTACGGCCCATGGATGGTCTACAGACAACGTTAAGAGGCAGCCCACAAAATGACTGCAAAATACCTTATTAAAAGGCAAAAACTAGTACCACCACACCATGCAGACACAGAAAACAAGCAAAATGCTGTTGGCACTCACCAGTGCATTTAACTGAAGAGTATTGACAACAAAGCTCATGTTTAATTACATTAAATGATGCAGTTTTTGGAAAAAACAACAAAGTCATCTTTAATCAAATGTTAAATACATGACAATTTTCCTCCTCAAACAAGAAATAAAAGGTATATATCCTCCAGTCAACTCACATATTTTGAAATAAAAGTTAAGGAGACCTTTGTAATGATGCTTAATTAATCCTGAGCTCTAATATCCACCTCCAAGAGTCCGACCAATGATGCCTAAAAAACCCCAGCACCCAGCTGTGTGTGGCACAGAAGAGCACACTGCTCGTCAGCTGCCGCCCCACTGACGTGCAGCTCCAGATCAAAACCAGACCTGAAAAGCAGCTAAGAGATTTACTCACTCTTGCTTTAAAGGCCTAGTGGAAGCAGAAATAATTAAGATGCAATGAAAAGGGGTAGAGAGACATTCCTAAGAAATGCACCACAACGTAACGTTAATGGATTTGTCTAATCAATATGTGCATGAAATTTTCTTGGAAGACAGTTGACATTATACACAAATATTTGTATGTACTGGATCTATGAAGTCCTTTCAAGAGGAAAGCAGGCCATCTGCCACAAATTTAGGGCTCTATTCAGAACAACAAAGATGACAATGTCAGTGTCTGCAGCCCAGGAATCCACAGTTCAGTCACAGCAGAGCACAGAGGTTTTGCATTAACATTGCAGAATGGGGTCAACAGAAAAGATCAGGCACGTCCTGAGCTCTGTGGCATGAAGGAGAGGTTATTTCAACCTCGGGGATCAAGGCTTATACCTGCATGTGATCCTAAAACACTTTCCTTGCTTTGGAGGAGTACAGAAGCCAAGCCAGACTGGCAGCACACTGCATATGACGGTCAGACCCTGCAGCTCCTCAGCTGCCCCTCCAACAGCAGTACCCAGAACAGCTCTTGTCCCATTCCACAGCTCACCCGCTGGCAGAGCTCTCCTCCCTCTTCTCTTTTGTCCAGATGACTTCTGAACTAGATTTTTTCCTTGCCTGACCAACGGTGCGGATGCACAAGCAATTACAGCAGCAGATCTGGGGGAAGAAGGGCCTTGCAGCACCATGACAGAGCTGCTCAGAGCAGGGTGCTGCCCTTATAAGAAGGTACAAACAGTCCCTAAGGCCATGGAGAACATGTCAGCAGCTCAGGAGCCGAAGTCTCTCATCCTGGTTTGGTGTCTCATAGCTGCAATCAGGCTGCATCAGCTCTCCCAACCACGGCATGGCTCCACACAGAACCGATTCCAATCCCTGATGAAAGATGACTTCTCTGCCCTGCTCCTATTACTGCCCAAAGCCGCAAAGCAGGATTTGCCACTTGCATTTCTCCTTTTCAATCTATCCAAGCTATTTTGGGCATGGGACCCAAGTTTAGCTCTGCCCCAAGATAACCTTTGCCAGCATTTGTGTACAGATCTTGGCACCGCAGCGGCACAAAGCAAGGTCAGAGCATTGGATTTGCCAGCCCCATTCCCAGTTGGTTTCGAAAAGCAAGTTTGCCAGACCAGCTGCTCCCAGCAGCAGCACAACACTGGCCTGATGCTTCTGGAAAGGACATGCTGACTGTGCACTGCAATTCCTGTCCCTGACAAGCCTTGCTCAGACCCCAATCCACAGCAGGAGAATCTGATTCCCCGAGAGCTGATGAGACATCTGCGCACCCGCCCCAGCACTCCTCCATGTCAGGGGAGCACCTGCAGGGGATTTCACACGCTTTAAATACATCTCAGCCCTCAGCAAAGGGGCTGCAAGTGACCTTGTGATGGTTCCCAGAGGGACATGTATGTGCTTAAAAGAACAAGACTGACCCATTTCTCTTTGCAGGAGCACTCGGCCGTCGCTCCTCAGCTGCAGGGACATCATCTTATTAAAATGCACAAGCCACCAAGTGCCAGCCTGGCCATGGCTCCAGCCTCAGGTCAGCATCAACATGGCCGGTCTGAGTCTTTGCTTTTCAAACCCACTCATAATGTGCTTCTTTTCCTTTAGTCTCCCTACTCCCATTGTTGGATTTCCCCCTTCTAACCAATTCAAAAACACAAGCGCCTCCCAGTTTTGCAGTTGAGACTGGTAAACCATACAGACAACCCACAGCTCTTCGAACAGTGAGCCTGTCAGCAAGGACGTGATGGCAGAGCTGCTCCTGTTATGCAACAGCATCGTTGCTCCCGTGCCAGGGCACCCACAGCCCTGCAAAGCCGTTCCCATGCTGCTCCGCCGGACGCGGGAGAGCCGGCACGCACACGGCCACACGCAACCCACAGCTACTGACTGGCAGCTGCAGCCTCAGTGCCCAAAAGGGACACTTCAAGTAATTACAGACAGTGACAAGGAACAGTGAAACAGAAACCCACACTAAAAAAAAAAAAAAAAAAAAAAAGGGGGGGGGGGGGAGGTGGGATTTGGATCCATGCACAGGCCACTCATGGAACAAAGGAGTTATTTTAAGTCTGGGCTGGAAATAGAAAACAAATTAGACCATGCAAGGCCTTTGTTGAAGATGATCTGCAAAGACAAATGGAAACGCCTGGAGAGGAAATTAAAAAAAAAAAACCAAACATGAAACCACCCGGGCACTGGGACTGCAAAGGGAAACAGGGCAGGGGACTGGAGAAGGAAAGGAAAGGAGTGACAATCAGATACCAGAGCACAGATTAGGCAGCCAGAAAGGAGACAGATAAGAAAACCAGTGCAGGACAGCAAAAGCAGACTAACAGAATGGACTGGTAAACTCTAGGGATGGAAAAACTGCTGAAAATGCCCCATTTTGTGGTGGAAGCCTATCCCAGAGTTCCAGATACAGAAATGCAGGCGTTGAAACTAAAAAGCCCATCTGCTGGGGCAAGATGGGCTGTGCAAAGAACAAACCAAACCCTGCTCCTCCTCTGCCCAACCCCCTGTCTGGCAGCCTGGCATGCTGCAATATTTGCCCTGTGCTGCCACATCCACCTGGGATGGGATCCAAGCAATTTTAACCATGGTGCAAGTGCAGACAGCCTGTTCCAGGGCAAAGCTCCTCGCCTCACTCCCAGACCTCATTTCTCCTCTGTCTCTTCCCTGCTCACTCTATACAACATCTTTCCCACTTCAGCTACCCCCCTCTTACATTAAACATGGGCTTAAATGCTGGAACCGCTAGGCAGTTCTAATCTCAGTTGAATAAACACACACCAGCAAGTTTAAATCAAAAAACCCCACGCAATCGGTTGCTGACAATGATACTGTAACCATGTGGCTATTTCAGCCACGCTCCCAAGTGCATTAAACAGCACATTAACGACAGTCGCTGTAACAACACATCACCACTGCGGCCTCTTGCTGCTCCCAGGAGCTAACCTAAAGCCCAGGCTACCCAGACAAACAAGGCTTTTAAAATGCAAGGCAGATTACAAAGCACCTGCGAGATTTATTTATATATTTTGCACAGAACACGCTGCTCATTTGATTTTCAAACCCTTCAGCTCATGTTGCTAAAGAGACAGGTCCTCTGATGTCTTGGGCACGTTCATGAAAGTGAGGGGAGTCATCTCCTCCAGATCCTTTTGTTGAACAAATTACTCAGCTCAGGAGTGACATTTTCGGTTATTTACATGCTGAATAAAGAAGGGAAATTCATTTTCTGGAGTTCCTAAGATAAGTTCTTTGAGGCATATTGTACCGCTAAACATCATCTCCTTTCGCACGTTCCCAATTTTCAAAGGCGACAAAACATCTTTGCCTTCTAAATTATTCCTTTTCTTTCATGATCCTCTAATGATTCAGGAGTCTAAACCTCACACGAGGATCTTTGAAGAGCACCAACTGCCAGCATAAAAGCTGAACTATTATGACAAACTGCACAATTTAATGCCTCCCTAGGAAGACATGTGCAAAGGAACAAAATTACCCTAGGGAACCGAAACGAAGCCTGCAAATAAATTAAATGACCTGTAAACCAAGGTACTCAAAAATATATGAGATGCTATGCAGCTGTGTCATAAAATATCACTAAAGGAGGGAGTCTTTTGGGAGAAGAGCTGTTTTAAACGAACCCATTTCACTCCTGGTTTTCACTGCAGTTGCTACACGTACCCAGCACACCCCTGCACCCCAGATTCTGGATGGGAACTGAAGTAACGCTCCCTCAGTCACTTGTGATGGTCTGTCACACACCAGCTCTGAACCCTCCCCTAGGTCTTCCTCCTAACATCCTCCAGGTAATTACTAGCAGACAGAGCCAATTTTCAGCCCAGGTTAATAACTGAATTCCAGCTATTTGTTCCTGCACATTGCTGCTGCTTTCAATTCTCCCCAGGAACACCGATGAGAAGTTCTGGCTCACTGCTGGCCCAGAGAAAGGAGCTGCTCATTAGTTCACAGCACATCAGTCGGACAGACAGGTCTAAGCGGTAGGAGCCATTAATTGGGTATGTTCTGCTATCCTTGTCTAGGTAATTAATAGCTTCTAGACAGAAAGTCAAAGTCTCTCTAGAGGCACCAAAAATTTCCAATGTTTGCATACAATGAAGACAATTGGCAGTGAGGGAAGGGGAGCAGGAAAACATCACCTCCACCTCCTCCATTCCCTTGTCAAATACCCCGTACATAAACCACAGCCTGGGCTGCAGCAAACCTGTTCTGAATCCACAGAGGAGTCTTACCCTGAAAAGAAGGAAAAGCTTGCACAGCTCCAGCTCCCTCCAGCTTCACTCCAAGGCAAATGGCACTTTGCAGGAGCCAGGCTTTGGGTTGTTTCTACAGACGGGCTTACAAAACAGATGGGGATTCCTGATGTGTTTAATAACTGAACTCGTGCAAGTGGGCAAACGGGATTTCAGTGCTTCCCTGCCAAGCTCCGTCCTGCTGACAACAAGCTGTCCAAAGCTGTCAGTCACTCCCCAACAGACCAGAAGTCCTGCCTTGCTGATCAGGACACTTCTCAAACTGCAGCCTGGTCGGACCCTTTGTCATTTGCCTCTCCTGGGCTCGGAGCAATGGTTTTCAGCCTGTCATTTACAAGTTTCTGGGAGCCCGTGGACTAGTTTGCAGGAGTCCTTGAAAGTTGACCGTAACTCATGCTACACAGATGAGACATCCTGAAGGGTCTGCTCTTCCAGGGAGAAGCAATGAGCACCACAAGACGGGGTCAGAAGACTCTGGTCTCCCTGCCCTGTCACACGGGAAGGAGGGGAGACTTTTGCCTTGTTTGCTGGCAAAATGCCCAGTCCCTGGGCTATCAGTCCATCCTGTTTAGCAATTGCTGAACTCAAAGCTATTAAGGAATAATAATTAATAACTACTTAATAAAACCCCCCTCAGCTGCCAATGTCAAGCTATTCCCAAGATGAGTCACTGGCCCAATTTGCTGCTGCCACCGTGCAGGCATAGGCAGGTACCTCCTGTCCACCTCCACCTGTCCTGGGACCGAGGTTTCAAAGGGCTCCTCACCTCCTCACCTTTCAGCAGTGTAACAGAAACAAAGAAAACCATGAAGGAAACATCTGACACCAAGCAATCCTCCTCATCTGGGCAGCACAGCTCCTGGGCACACAGCAGCTCTAGCTCCAAGTCACTGAACTCAGACCAAGCTGGTCTGGACAAGAGCACTGGGAATGCCAGCATAGGAAATAGGAGAGCCATAGCTTCCCAAGGTCAAATACTGCTTTTGTGGAGCTGTAGAAACAAATTATGACATAATAATCTTTCCAGAGTCCGTCTGGGAGGTACTTAAGGATGCTTCCCAGTACCTTCATGCATTGAGCAAACAACCTTGATGAAGGACTCAGATTTAAACTAAGATGAACGCTCGTTACGCACAGCAAGAAAAGACATGGCATCCAAAATTGTCTCTGCTGAGGCAACGAGTTTCCTGTGGTACCACATTGAAACAGAGCAGCTTACACAGGGATAACTAAGATGATTATTGTCCCCAAATCTCCATGACTTCTGCTTGGGCAGCTGAGCTGCTCATGAGACAACTGCCTTTAACAACCCCGGTACTTTACCAGGAGTAGCCAATGATGGTGCATTTCACTGAAAATAGCTGTGGTGCCTGTGAGGGCTCTGTACTACAGCACACAGCCCTTCCCACTACTCCTGCAAAGCCCTCAAGCCCACCCAGGGAACGTCAATCCAACCAAGCCACCCCCGCCTGCTCTTCACACTTCACCCAGCCTCCTGCCAGCCACAGACCCTGCCCTCACAGAAAGCCTTACTGTGGGAAAGGCACTGGAAAACAGACTCTCCTAGGGAAAAGACAGCACAGAAGTGAAGAGTTCAGGGGGGAAAAAAAAAAGCAAAACTGAAGCCAAATGCTTTTTAAATAGACAAGAGGCAATAACAGCACTCCAGGTGTAAAGCAGTCACATCAGGGGATACTCCTCTGCACAGCTGGGCAGTTTGTGTGCACTCCTGGGGCTCTCTTGCATGGGAAAGTCCTTATTTGTCCATCTTGGGAGATGCAATTCCAGAAGAATTCACACCAGTGGGTACTGATTACAGCTCGGTAGGCACAGACATGCCACTTCAAACTGGAAAAACAGCAAGTCTGTATTTGGGAGAACTCTCCAGTTTTAAGTTGTACAGGAATTTTTATGGATGAGCACAGCACACACACACACCCACACACATACCCCTCTCCATGAAGCTCTGTTGCATGCTTTACCCAGGAAATTCCGTCTGCTTTAATACAAAAAACTTGACCACAATTTCAACCAATGGAAGAACTGTCTGCCCTTCAAAAGGAGCAATGTCATCCTCCCAGCAGCTGGGAAATACAAGGTTTCCCACACAACCACTGCCAGACTCTCCCAGCACTTCCAGAGCCTCCCAGCAGTAGCTCCACACAACTCAGGGATGCTGCCTTGCAGGACAGAGGTGACTCAGGTGGAAGCTTGTTGACTGACTTAGGCAGGCAGGATAGGGAGCTCCTTAGTCCTCCTCCCACAGCTCTGGTTTAAGGGGTGTGGAATGACTTAATTATGCCCCTCAAGGCAGGAAGAAGTCACTTGTCTTTAAATACTCAAACTTTTATTGAGTTAACAAGTTTTAACAAGGTCAAGGCTTGAACAGTAAACTCCTACCCAAAGGGGAATTCACTGTTTCCCCTCTTGCAATTCATTAGTGTCCCCCAGAGTTTATTTCTTATCCCTGGGTTAAAGTGATAAACTTTACAGACAGAGAAAAATCAAGGAAAGAAAATACTTGAGCAGTTAGACAGGGTAAATAAACCTCAATTTTCTTCATCCTATTGCAATGTCCCAGAGAAGCACCTGGCACTCTACACAACACCCACACACATCCCCTTGGAGGGAGCCACAGGCAGGATGGCAGACAGGGCACCCTCATCTGTCATCTCCTGCCCAGCACAGGGTAAGCTCTGGGAAACCCCCTCCGTTCAAACCACTGTGGTCTCTGCACTGCAAACAGCTGCAGAACAGCTGGCTGGGGGCTGAACAATGGGCTCAGGCCACTGGAGCCAACCCCTTCTCCCTCCGTTTCCTACGGCATGGCTTGCTGCCGACGAGTAGGAAGTCTCCAGAAACAAACGCACAAATCTTGCAGACAGATGCTAGAGGTAAAGAAATGAATGTTGAACTGTTTAGCAACATGGAAAGAGAAATATTAACTGCAGCCTTCCCCAAAACCACCTCCCTGCTCCCCAGCCCAAGCCTGGAAAAGGCTTCCCAGTTTTGTTTTCACATCAGCCACTCACAGGGCAGGACCATTCCCACGTCCCCATGTGCTCATTTACATCATCAGCCTTGCCACAATATTTCCAAGTCCTACAAGCTCAGCCTGCCAAGGAAATAGCACAGCATTACCATTCAAACATACACCACTCACCAAGATCATTTAACCATGTGAGCAGGAAGTCACCTACTAGGCAGGAGTGGGGACAGAGGAAAAGCCAGCCCTTGCCAAATTTTACCTACTTCCTACAGCCCCGTGAGAAGTGCAGAGCATCAGGGATGTACCTTGCTCAACCTGTATTTGAGAGGTCCTACTCACTGTCCACTTGAGAATCCCTCAGAAGCAGTTACTGACCTGAGCAGAAGTGCCATCAACTGGACATAAAGAAGTTTTAGTTTCTCTGAGCAGGAGTTTGTACTGGTTTGACTGAATCTGCTTTTAAATCAGGTCTGTTTAAACTGGAGCTGGTTTCCTGCTGCGATTCAGATATCCCATTACACAGCTCATCCCAGCTGCCAGCTCTGTACAGCTCAAGCAAATGGAAAGTTGAGCAGCTCACGGAAAAAAATGCTTTTATACACAAACAAAGAAGTCAGATTGAAAAAAAACCCGTCTTCTATAATCCTGTGTACAGAATTTACCTCTAGGTTCTGGTACTTGGTTAAACAAAGGTAAGGACTGGCTGGATGGGGGTTGTGCAGTCTGATCTAGTGGAAGGTATGGGGGGCAGGGGGCTGGAACTAGATGACCTTCAAGGTCCTTTCAAACCCCACCCACTCTAAGATTCTAGGAAAACTCAGAAGACAGCACACTTCTGGACACAGAGCAGGATGCAGAGCTTAGCCTGCACCTCTTCTCTTCCAAAGCAACCTTCCCACTCTCCCACTCCAACCCAGCCTCTCCAATGAAATTCCAGTTTGGCATCCCTTGCCTCCAAGCAAACCACTCTCTTCCCTTTACAGCTTTTAGTTCCCTCAGCCTAGATCAGACAGGGCCCTAGGGGAAAGTGCAGGACCCCACCTGCTCTAGCGGCAAGCCAGGGCAGCTGGGATGTGCTTGAATAGTCACCAGCATCACCAGGGCTCTGCTCCGAGGCAGCAAAGAGCTCTGTCAGAGCTGCTCCCAAGGGCAGAAGCAAGGGAGCAAATTGTACTTCTGTGCCTTAAACACACCAAGAACAATCTGTAACAAGGTACTTAATACTTCAACACAGGAAAGGCCTAAAATATAATTTCTGTCAACTAACTCGGCGTTACAGGTCCACAGCCTATTTTATTAGCTAAATGCTAATGGAGCTACAATACATCAGGTCCCGTTTTAAAAGTCACAAATAGTTTATAAAGGCTTAATCAATCATTAAATAGGTGTTTGAATAAATGGCTAAATCAATCATTATAAGCCCTAGCTCTAAGTAAGCTATCGGACTTGGCAATAATCTGCAATATCTCCAGCTGAGATTCCCACACCTACGTACATGACCCCATCATGTCACAGACCTGAAGAACAGAACATGCTATCTGTCATTTCTTAACTATTTGTACATAGGCTTTAATGTAATTATAGACCATATATTGCCACATTCCATGTAGGTGATGTTAAAAATACAGATGAAACATTGTGAGCACTAAAAAGTGGTCCTTTGGGATGGCACTAGAGAATATTTAATAAAGGCAAAAGCTGCAGGCTAATTTCCCCTGGGAGTTCCCATTTAGAGCCTGTCGCACTAAGAATCCATCACAGACAGCACTGATTCACCCACACCAGAGAGAAAAAACCCCTCTTCCTCCCCCAGTGCCAGTCACCAGGGTATCACCTTCGGTAAATGAAGGAGCACCTCTTCCAGAGTGCTGCCAACACATCCCAGCTGCTGACCCGCACTCGCTCACTTTGCAGGCTGCGAACCTGAGCATGGCCAGCCACCTCCAGGGGCTATGAACATCCCACCACAGGTGAGCATCCAGACAGGAGAGAGGGCATCCCTCTGCTCAGATGCTTGCTCAGCTTGGAGGAGACTGCTTAGCAGCCTGAGGTGTATCCAGTGCCAGCTGCTCCCAGCCTGAGCAACTGGGACTTCAGGAACTGCACGCTCCAGGTCTGACCCACAAAGCTGAGTTTCTCCACAAAGAGAGGACGATGTTTGGCAGCAGCAAATCCCATCCTTGCTCTTTGGCTTCACACACGAGCAGCCTGTGCTCCCTCGTCCAACAAGGGGTTCTGAAGCAGACAGGTGAGGTGATAGAATGAGCTTCACATCTTTAGATGGAGCTCATGACATTAAGATACTTAACACAGCATTTCTCAGGGAATGGAGGGGGAAAGAAACCTAACAAATGCCCTCCCACCATCCTCCCCAGCATGGAGAGCCTGAGCTCAACCTGGGGCTACGTGCTTGAGAGGGATGGGAGGAGAAAGGGCCAGCTGAGCGGGAAGGGAAATATCTCTTCAACTCCAGCAAGACCAGATCACTGCCAAGAAATGCACCACCAGTTCCTCATTGGCTTTACTGAGAGAAGTTAAAAACAATAGCACTGAGGCACACAGCTGGAGCAGATGTTTTTAATTCTTCACTGCTCACAAGCAGCAGCTTTTCCTCCCCTCCTGCTCACCCACCTACCCTCTCTGCAGGTATCCAGCAGTGGGAGTGTGATGGAGAGGGATGGAGCAAACTCTTTCCCAGTGCCAGAGCCATCCCTTTGAGTTCCCACCCCAGCCTCTCTCATGAACCTGCCTGAGGAGGATTGTGATCAAACTCTTCTGTTTGATCCTCCTGTCATTCATGCCAGGTAACCTTTGTAAATACTGTTTAGCAATCCCAAAGAGCAAACCAGGCTGCAAGAGATGCAGTTTAACACGTAGACTGATACATTAAAGTCATTCACACCCTGCCGCACCACTGTTCTTTTTGGCATACCAACCCAAAGGTTAGTTACCAGCAGGTATTCAAATTTCAAAGTAAAACAGTTAAACTTTAAACCATTTAAAGTCTGTATCACAGCCATGTGTGCTAAGTAGAGAAGGGAAAGGCATCCTGTCCAACGGTTTTAAAAGATTTTAGGTCACTGTCCCTTATGCAATGAGAGTTACTCAGCTGGATAAGATCAGCCATTAAGCAGGATTACAAATTTATCTTCCCTCGGTAGTGTGATCTTCTACTAATAATCGTATCATGAAAAATAATACAGAAAATGTTTTAAGAATTGCCCTCTAAGGCACTAGCAAAGCACAAAATGCTCACATGACAAAAGGCAAAATCTTGTCTTTTAACTGCAAGGATGCTGCAAAATACTGAGGTGGGCAAAGAGGCAGAAAACAAAACACCACAGCCATGGCATCAACAGCAGCAGGAGAAAACTCTGGCAGTGCTGAGACCCTGCAAAATCAAACCAGGGGGGCTCAGCTTGAAGGGAGGATGTGAAGCATCACCAGCAGACTCACCCCAAGGACCTGGGATTTGATGCACTCTGTTTCCCATGGTACCTTTCTGTAACTTCATCTGGGCAGTGCCTCCCTGCCCCAGGACAGTAAAAATAAATACAGACACAATCTAAGATATCCAACCCCTTGAAAGAATTAAGGCAGTTTTTACAGTCTCCCTCCCAGCCCCAGTCACACGCTGCCTTGGCTCAGCACAGAGCGGAGGCAGCTCCAGGAGCAGTGCTGGCCATCAACTGCCCCACGCCTCGCAGGGTGGGTACATCCCACTTCCCCATCACCATCTGCACTGACCCTTCAATCACATCCCACTAATCACTGCACCAGGGAACAGTGGACTACTCCAGCCATGACATCATTGGCAGATTTGATTACAGTGCTGATTACATCATCACCCACAAGAGATTATGCAGCTTTCCAAATGGCACCAGCAGCTTCTAAATAGCTTAGCTGGAGGAAGCCACGAAGGACATATATATATTTCAGAAGTCTCAGGCTGTACGTTTGATGGAAGAACTTTCAACACTATCTTTTGGAAATATCCATGCACGGACAAAGTATTTTCACATGCCGTTGCTCATGTCAGTGAGCCAGCACATGCTTAGGAGAATATTTTGGTTCCTGGAAAAATCACACGCACGGCCAGCGAAGGACTCTGCATGAGCGTAACCAGAAGAACGTCACCGCCCGTCGCGGGGCAACAGGCAACCCCAGATTTGCCAAGTGCACCATAAGGAATGTGTGTGCTGAACCATCTCACTCCAGGGTGGGAAAAATACTTTTAAAAGCCTACTTAAATGACTTTCAAGAGAAGATAATGAAGTTTAATAACAGGAACTCAATTGAGAAGCAAGCACCCATTACAGAATCTGGCACTGTGAGTCCAGGAGCGTGAGAAGGACAGTGTTTTGCTGTCCCCATACCACACACCAGCATTAGCTCTGTCACGGGGTGCTGCTGCTTGCTCAGCCTTCCCTCCTCTGCGTGGACTATTTGCAGAAACAGCATTAAAGCAACCATCAAGCAGATGCTTGAAAAATGCAGAATGACGTTCAAATGACATCTATCCATAAATCAGCCCAAACCACAAACATCTGAAGAAGATTTTCACTTAATCCAATTTACTGTAATCTCTCTCTTTAGTTAAAATGACAGAAATGTCAAAATGGGACTTTACTCCTCTGTCAAAGCATCTCATGGTGAAAAAGGAAAATAAGCAGGCTCTCGCACGCAGCACCACTTATTAGGTTAGAAATGTCAAAACTGTACTTTGATTCTCACTATTAGCAGTCACATCCACATGCTGTGCCCTTCTGTTTCACTTCATTTCCCCCAAAAGTGAGCACAGAGCATATGCTCCATGCCAAGCATCATCCAGGCAAAACCACAAGTTCCCCGTTTTTGTTCCTGATGATCCTTGTGCTCATCTCTGTCTGGGAGCACGCAGACTCTCCCAGGGCCTCTCAGATCATACAGGAACAGGCTGATTTACCATCAAAGCTCTCAGGAGGACTGTGTTCTGCTGCTTCCAAAAAAATAAAACAATGATCCAAACCTGCTCAACAGACCAACCTCAAATTGCTTTCCCCTATCTCCCCACACTGATTAGCAAACGGGGTAATTGACTGTTTGCCTGGGAGTTAAGCTCGTGTGTCCCTGCATATATATTTCCACGTGTGAGAGTGTGTGTCGCTTTCCCCAATGGTCACAAAAATTAAGCCATTATCCAAGAGTCCAGGAAAGTGAAAGAAAAATACCTACTGTCAGGAGTGGGGTCTTCATGCATTATTTAACAAGAACTCTGTTGGCAAAACTGGTGTTGTTTTTATATAAAAGCTAATAGAAATTGTACCTCCAGGTGTCAAAACACTGATGGTAATTCCTGCTGCCTCAGACATCTTGATGTTTCAATTTTAGCAGTATGAGGAGCCTGCAGGGAATCCAAGAGGGTAAAGTGCTTGTACTCAAAGAGAAGCAGAGAGAAGGAGAGCCTTTTTATTTCTTTATAAAGGGCTCAGGGGAACAGTTCTACTCACTGGAATTATCAGATCTGGTTCCCCTGATCCTTCCCTTCCTTGAAAGAGGAAAGAGCAAGATAGGCTAACAAGGAGTGATTGTATTGTGTTGACAGGGGGAAAAAAAATCCACGAGGCTGCTATGGAGAAGCAAAAAGACAAAGAATTGGCGAACAGAAGATATCGCTGGGGTGCAGCAGCACAAGAGCAGCTGGAAGTAACAGGACGCTTCAATGATCCACAAGGAACAGACAAGCTGCATTAGAGGAGCAATTTTAATACAGGTTGGGTTTTATTAAGTTTGTGCCTAAAAGCACAGACACATGTAGGACCCCTCACTGACTTCCAACTGCACTTCTTCAGCCCGTCACACCTCCACAGAGCAACGACGGGGCTGTGAAACAGTAAGAGACTAAGACACGTCAAGAGTTCTCTCCCTGACCACCCCAGAAGGAACAGCCAACCCCAGCCAAAATCAGAGACACGGCAAAGGCACCAGGTAGCAAATAAGCTCTGACAATTCAATACTCAATTATGGCCCCTATGAAATAGTGGCTTCAGGCCAATGCCACACCTGAAAACCACAGACAGCACAGGTCACTGTCCCCAAGCACCCCAATGGAGGCTGCAGGGAGGAGGGTACAGCTCTCCAAATCCACCCTCCTGGGCTGCAGTGTGTAGGAACGCCCCAGGGACCACCTCACAATCTGGGCAGTCCTGTTTCCATATCACTTCCACCATGGGATGGCGGGGGGGGGACGGACAGACAAGAAGAAAACAATAGCTCAGGAATCCACACACAGCTCAGCATGGAGTTCAAGGGAAAAGAAAAACAGCTTCTCCAGGCAGCCACTCAGCCAGGGACACAAAGGTCTTGGAGAGATCCTTCATTAGGTCATGAACTTTCGCAACCCCACTGCAAAAACAGCGCTGAGGAAATTCCCAAGGAAAAGCAAATGGACACAAGAGCGAGCTCAGACAAGGAATGCCAGGACTGCTGCTGATCCCATTTCACCAAAGCACATGCCCAGTCTCCTTCCACGTGGCAGCCCACCAAACAGCACAACCACCCCGTGGAGCTGCATCCAGTGTACCCCAGATCCTGCCGTGCCTTGTACCTGGAGCATAGCAGGGACCAGGAAGCGACCAGGGCACTCCCCTCCCACACGGATCTGATCCTATAAGGTTTTCCCAGAGATCTGTACCAGGCCCCCTCCCCACTCTGTCTGCCCAGGTATCACTTACGGCTCACTAACACTTCAGGGATGAGCGGTCACCGCTCCCCCCCACTCCGAGAGAGTCATTTGTTGCCTTCTTGCTCCTCCAGCCATGTCTCACAGTGCGTGGTATAAACTTTAAGAGGCAATGACCTCATCGGAGCTGGGAAGAGGGAGGCGGGGAAATTGGCTACTTGCCACCTTCTCATTTTTCACATAAGAAAAATAATTTATGAGTGAAAGCCCATTTTATTCATCTGAAAAATAATAATAATAATAATAATAATAATAAAAAAATCCTACTAAAAGCAGCAGGCCTTGGAGTGCATCACTCGCACGGCAGCTCCTGGAGCAGCCTACAGCAGCCATCACACCTACCTGGGGTGATGCAGATGGGACCCCCAGCACTCCCAGGACACCCTGCTCCAAGGCACAGGTCCACCAGCACCCCAGCCACCCCCCACTGCTCCCCAACCCCACCGAACACACCAGGCTACGGTGCAAGCATCCCTCCCATCTCCGTTAAAGCTAGCTTCCATTAAGGCGCAGGGAGGGACTTCCAGCTCTCTCTAAATTGTAACTCCTCCAAAAGGGCAATTAAGCAGCCAAACCGTAGCTGCGACTGGGATTTCAGCTCAGTTCTCTGGGATGAGGCCATCAGACAGGGCTCTGCAGCGAGCAGTAACTCCAAGGCATGTCATTAATTTTGCCCCGACATGTATCACACCCCATTTCAGAACGCACACGGAGCATGTGTGCGGTGCTCTGCAGACGCAGGATACACGGATCCTGCATACTCACACATTTTATATACTCGTATTACTTATGTTATAGATTCACACATACATTACTCATAGCTCTTAAGAACAGAACATACAGTTCATCTTGGCACGAATCCCAGAGAACGGGGGAAAAAAAAAAAGCGCCCAAAAACCCCTGCAGTAACAAATCCAACTTGCATTGAATCCAACAGCATCTGTGGTAGGAGTTAGAGCAGTATTATGGATCACTAAATGACTGAATTATTTTGTGTAACACACCCATGTGTCTCTGATAACACCAGGCAAACCTGCTGTTTTCAAGGGACATTTCCCCACTGAAAGCGCGTCACCACTCTCCCAAGTTTTTGCCCATAACTGTGGGAAACTGTGGATAAAGCAGTTTATTTCTGCAGTGTGCATTCAACAAGCTGTTGTGTACATTGTTCCACTGAGGCACCCCTGTGTTTCGAGACAGGGCCCAAATAGGTTCATACAGGACTGCAGCTGTCCCTAAGAAGTGCAGTTTCTCTGAGTTACAAGCACTGGACAACAGTGGAGTTCACTCTCAAGAGCAGTCTGGCACAGCAGTGGGGATATCTCATCTGCACACTCCATGCAACAGTGGCAAGAAGGCAGATTAGCATGGACTGAGAAGGTAACTCCTTAGCAGGACACTGTGCAACGAAAGAAAACTTTAAAAAATCACAGCACACAGCAGCTTCTATACACCTTTGTAACCTCTGCAGCAAATCTGCAGCATATCAAAGCATTCTTCTTCATCCCCTCCAAAAATGGCCTTCATTCACTCTTCGGAGCTTTACACCCAATGTTAAAGAGATTTAAAAAGTCACAGTTGCAAGATTCGCATTTACTGAAGGAGGACTGAGCACAGAGGAGCAGCACAGCTCACCCCAGCTCTGCCCTCCCGTCCCACCCGCAGCATCCCTCACCCTGCTGCCGCTTTCCAGCCCAGCAAAAGCCCCATCCCACCATCCCTCCCGGAATCCCCACCACACCAGAAGTATCTTCCCCACGATTACACAACCGCCATCCTCAGAACCAGCAAAACCACCCGTTCTCCAAGTTCTGCAGCAGAGTTCACCAGCAGTAACTCCCTGTATGCGACAGCCAGCACCGAAACAGCAGCTGCAAACTCCCACTGGCCTGACCCAAGTCAAAACACACCGAGCGCTGCTTTTCAGGCAAACCCAAATTACAGCATCATCTGCTGACTGCTCCCGGGACAAACAAGCTCACAATAATTACAGGCTAAACTTTGCAATTCACCTCTCAAAAGCATGAAACATCAGCAAAACTGCTTTGATCCCACTGACAAATCTCATCTCCAGCCGACAGAGCAACACGTGAGACCAAGAAGTCCAGGGAAAAAAAAATTTTCCAAACTTTTTCTCTCTTTTTTCCTTGTTGCTACCCTCCCCCTAAAATTACATGCTCCTGGCAAGGAGGGCTGGAGGGATAAAATCACCTCAGAAAGCAGCAGGGGCTCACAAAACCTCGCACTTCACCTCCACCGGCAAGCAGCCGGGCAACCGCAGGAGCGTGTGCTCGGTCTCCAGCATTAAACACTGTTTCTGTGTCGCCGGGCCAAGTCCCAGTTTTTCAAAGCAACTTCTTTCTGCTGTGGCCTAGTTTAGTTCTCCACACAAAATGCCACCAAAACAAAAGCCGCCCAGCCAGCCGGGGGAGGGAAGTGGGGGGTACTTACCTAGCAGCATCCCCACATCACCTCCTGCATCTTTAGCAGCCACCCTCTTAACTTCAAAATAAATAAATAAAGCAAGGCCACACAGCCTTAAAACCAATCTGGAAATGAAATGGAAAGCCTGTAATTATTTCTCAATGCTCCTGCCAGTCTCAGCCTATAAACACAGTGGATTACATAAGTCCACCCCTCCTGTTTTGAAGCCAAAAGTATGAGCTTTTCCTCCAGCTCTGGCAGCAAGTAATAATTCCTCGTCGGCATGGCAACGCTGGCTGGCTTCCAGCAGACAATGGGCGAGTTGAAATACTGCTACGGCCTTTTTATAGCTTAGCTCTGAAAAACCTCTAAAATATTAGCTATCTGATGGCTAACCCAACTTGACAACCTCTCCTCCTTTAACTATTTCCTTCCTGCACCACCAGCAGGCATTGTCCAGATGAACTGTCCAGGGTCACCGGGCAGTGGAGCAGGGGATGCTCCTCTTCCCAGGAACAGCATGCAGGAACCTTTTCCCATCTACTGGATTTGTAGATTTGTCACAGACAGCATCTGCACTAACTGCCACAACCCCATCTGGGGTTTTCCAGGTTTGTTTCAGTCTGTTACTCAGCAGGTACATTTGCTCTGCTCGTTGGCTCCAGCAAGCTGTGTACAAGGCTCCCCTCCAGCTCGCCTGGCCTGAGAGAAAACAGACCACAAAATAACACTTTGTGCATGTGGTTCTGTTGCTGCCCTCCTGGGCAAGCTGTGAGCAGGCTGGTGGGGCTCTGGGTGTGATATGCAGAGCTGCAGGGAAGCAAGATGCTTTACAAATCCTCTCTCATCAAGCGCTGGGAGAATTCATGTGTCCTTCTGGGATAGCACTGCAGGGATGTCCTGAAGAACCAACTGCATTCGAGATGCCCTGTGTCCCTGTGGCAGTGTAAGGTAACCTGCCCATAAAGCTTGGACTTATTCTGAAGCTGAATGAGTTAAAAGCAGTAACACATCCTGGCAAGACTGAGAAACGGCAACAAAACTCAAACAGAAGAGGAAAAGACACTCAAGCCATCATTAATGTCAGTGGTGTGGGAAGACTGATGAAGTTAAGGAGCTCTGTGACTGAGTTTCAACCAAACCCTACTGAAGTGAGCAGCTAACACACACACACGCAGCAGTTCCCAAGATCATGTGAAGTTAATATTTACCCTGACTACACACACACACTCTGTCCAGGATGACCCCACCATTTCCACACCCTGACACAGACCTGACCACCTGAAGGCCAGCAGGTCCCAGTCTCATTTACACCTCTGAGCAGGAGCTCAGCGAGTGCCACTGCCGTGTGCTGGCTCACTGCAGCCCAGAGTAAAACTCACCCCAAGGGCTGGGAGATCCTCTGCAATTTGTTGAATTTTGCAAGTTAGCAAATAAGCAAAGAAAACAATAGAAATTAAAGAGAAAACTGAAAAACAGCAGGGCCAAAGCCACCACAAGAACGCAGTTAGCTCCATTCTCAATGCTCAGTTCTGAAAACAGTGTTGCCAGTGTTCACAATCAAACTCCGTGTCTGGCAACAACTCTGGGAAACCCGAAGGCTCCTGCTCTGCGCTGGTGGCTGGTGGCTCTCCATGGCCAGCCCTCTGCACACAGCAGCCCACTGCCCCCATGATCTCCAGGAAAGGCTTGAATGCACAACCCCTGGGAGTCTTTAACACTCAAAACCAGAAGGCAAACAAAAAAAGAACATTTCTTTCTAAATCTCATTAAGTTGCAAAGCATGATTATGATTTTCTAATGTGTAAAGGTGATAACACTGCTTGCAGCTCTAGTTCAATTAATTATTTTATGGGAATAAACATACCAGGAGAGACTAAATGCAAACCATAAAGGTTCCTTGGTACATGTCATGCTCACAGCTGCTCAGCCTTTGATACAAGGCTACAATTCCTAATGCCACAGAAGAGCCTAATTCCCACAGTAAAAAAAAAAAAAAGTCAAGCAATCATCTTAGCACAAACCAGGATGCAGAACACCCTGGCAGATGCTGGTTCCTATACCAGCAAGATGGCCAAGAGCAGCAGCTGTTGCTGCTGATAATTAAATACACGTTGTGCTACCACAGAGCCAGGCAGAGCCACACACGAGGGGGCAGAAAACCAGACCTGTCATGGAGCATCTACCTGAATCCCATGAGCTTAGAATGGGCTGAAGTTAAGAGATATCAACCTTAAATCTCTTGATGTTGCTTTTTCATATGAGGACTCAGGGTCACACGACTGGAACACTTGTGCTTTCCAGGTGAGAATAGCAATTTAGTTTCTTTTTAACGGCAAATTTTCTGGGTTTCACCCCATAAGTTATAGGTGAACAAGCCACAGAGAACTGAAACCTAAGAACTTCCACGGGAATGGGATTTAGGCCCGCTCTGCTGAATGCCACAGACACAGCTCTATCTCATGCTCCTCTCCTCCAGTGAAACCGCAGTGTGTCTCAGGATACCCTCCTGAGCAGACTGCATTTGACCCCAGTCTCCTGCCCCTTGCCCCAAAACTTCCATCCCAGTTTGCTATCACCAAGATGACATCTAAGAGCATGACTACAAAACACCCTCTCCCCAGCCTGAAAAATACCCCAAACTATTGGGGAAAACCAAAGCTGGTATTTCCTCCTGTGTGTAACACACCGTGTGCACGTGCCTGCAAAGACAGCACCTTAAAGTGGGCATCAGGAGTCACAAGAAAGAGAAAATAGTAAAGTCAAGGCTAAAACATCTGGAGAAACCTTACACAGACCAACCTCCGTTCTCTGGGCAAGGAACACCCATCCCCACCATGACCCCAGACACACGGATGGATGACGCAAGATGGGGAATAACAACTACAAAACCCTGCTGAAACTTTAAACTGGCATCACACTACACACGCTCCTCCAGCTTAAACCTTTAATTAAACAAGCTATTCTTTACAGTGCTGGAGCCACTCCAACTCCCATTGTTAAATTTAAAATAAAACCCCACAACCCCACAGCATCTGTAAGACATTAAAACATTCAATACTGACTTCTTTATTCAGCTTTAAGACATCATTTAATAATTTTTCCTCTCAAACCCCAAATCTACGGATTTAGAGGAAATAACCACCAGCACCTCTTACAGAATGTTTTTTTTTTAAATGAGCCTTCTGCAATAATATCCTTGACCTTTAACAATTCCAGATTGTGCGCTCGATCATGTACAGCCTCCGGACAGACTGCACAGCCAGGGCGCGTTCAGTGCTGGGTGTCAGGATGAAGCAGAGTCTGCAGCTTGGAAGCCATCTCCAAATACAATCCATTCATGCACAGGGACAAAACAAGAAGGCAGATTTGACCACAGAAAATCTCTGTGAGCACAAGAAAAATACATTAGGAAAATCAATTTTGATCATTGCTAATAAAGCTGGAAACACAAGCCAGAACCTTGTTGTTATAACCTCCATTATTCCAAGGTGGGTCTTCACTTCTCCTGCTCTCCCTGGAGAAGGAGCCACTTGCAGCCACTTACAGCCACTTACAGCTCCTGTACCACCACTCAGGGTTCCTGTGCCCTGGAAAGCACATGTTCAGCCATGCCAAGGGATCCAGACATGATGGACTTTCCTGATGGGACCAGGAGAAGAACCTGGGCTGAATGCCAACCTCTGCAAAGTCACGTGGAGCCTCTATTCACCCATCACTGCAGGGGGAGCAGGATTACAAGCTGAAATATCACCCATTAGCAACCTCTGAAAACGTGCTGGCAGGCCATGACAAACCTCCAGGTTTCCATAAAGCTCCTATAACTTTAACAACACTGCTGGTATTCCTCCTGTAACCAGTTTCACAGCCTCTGAAATATTTCAGTGTCAGGTGGAAGAGTAGGTGACCCAAAGATCAGCACTGTGCCCGAGGTGCACCTTGGCTCCACAAGCAGCCTGCCCAGGTAGGGGTACCAGATCAGGGACTGGTTCCCACCAGCAAACAGCCAGCCTACACACCAGAGTCAACTGCACAGGCACTTTGATCTCTGTTCTGGTGATAACATCTTACCTGGGCCACATTCTCGGGCACTGCTTGCTCACAGCAACTCTGCTGTGCCAAAAACATGAAAAGGGCAGCAAGGTTTGCAGAAAATCCCAATAAGTTATCTCCAGCAGTTCCCACAGTTAATTAAACTGTTCAATCACACATGCTTTAAGAGTCCATGAAATTAAAAAAAAACAAAACAAAACAAAAAAACCCAAGAAATACAAAAGCTGGACAATTGGTGGAAGCAGGTTTGTTTGATCAACCCTACTCCACCTGCCAAGCAATTCTGTAGCCACAGTAACAAATCTTTTGGGAGACTCAGTCCTGTGTGCTGATCCTACCCTGCAGCTCCAAGTGTCCTACACCCACAGCTTCATGGCCAGGGCTAAACCATCCCCCTGCTCCACAAGCCAGAGCCTCCAAAAAACTCACCCATCCCAGGTACAATTACACACTGGGCACACCTGCCTGTACCAGAGGAGCCTGCAGCAGAGAAAAAGCTTTGCAAGGGTCAAGCCACATCCTTTGGAACAGGCTCCGACGTCAGAAAATTCTGTTAACCCAGGCAAAACAAAAGAAGCATGTGGCACGTACGTAGGAACCAAAGGATGTTGGACGAGGAACACAAAGAAGGGAGGAGGTGGAAAAAGACGATTCATCCAAGGATCTGTGCAAAAGCTGGCATTACTAGGCAGTGCCTCTCCAACTGGATCAAGAAGTCCAGTAGCAGAGTATATTCTGTAGACAGCAGAGTAAGGAAAAAAAAAAAAAATCCAGCAAATCAGAGTAGGGAAATAGCTCATCACATCTTTTAAAGCAACAAAGTAGAAGGGAATAAAAATCAAATCCAGAATCTGATCCCAAGCCGTGCTATACTCCAGTAAGAATCTTCGCTGTTTCTGTGAGTTCTGGACCATGTCCTTGCCAAAGGCCCTGCCCAGGCAATTAAAAAAAAAAATTTAAAGCATCAAAAACTAGAGCTCTGAAAGGTGTAAGAGTACAGTGTGCAGAGCCCTGGGGATCCAACACTCAGGAGAAAGCTGCAGACATGTAAGAGACCACATGGACAAACAGACCCTGCAAGCAAAGCAAGAACATGGTTAAGATACTCAACAAACAGAGCAAATCCCTGAAAGACCAAAAACACCAGCTAGCTCAGACTGGATATGGAACCAGGAGCAGGCAAGATCAGTGGAAACACAAATCACTCTTGTGCAAGCCAAGAAGTCAGGTAGAAATTGGAGGACAAGTGTTCAGCCACCGACTGGCAGAAGACACGGGGACTTTGAAACATGGCTGGAATCCATGCCAAGCTTGTTTTTTAACTCAGGAAAGGGTAAGTTCACAGCCATCCAACCACCACACCAGTCCTCTTCCAGAGGATTCGACACTTCCTGATTTTCAGTCTGAAACAGAAATATCCTGTCAGGAAAAAAAAAGTCCAAATAAAAAAATCTAAACAAGGGGGTCGTACCCAGGCCATGCAACTCAGCTGCTTCCCGAACACACACCACTGTTATCTGTTTATTCTCAGCTGGAGCTTCCCCTCCACGTCCACCTCCTCCCTCCTTTCACTTACAAATTGATAATGCCATTTAAGATCTATCTGCTGGCTCTGCCCACTGCATCCTCAGCATTTAAAATAAGCTGTGACAAATGCTGGGTAAACCCAGGCACTATGAATATGGCAGAGCTGAGTGGCTGAGGGGTATTGCAGACTAGTCATATGCTTCAATATTTTGTCCCCAAGAACTCGGCCAATCCATTTAGCAATGGAGCAGGACTCTAAAAATAGACACAAGGATACACAGGAGATAAATGTACACAAGACAAAAATAAATCCCAGCCTTGTTATAATTTTAATACGGGAGCTAAACTGGGAAACGATAAATGAAGACCGTTTCCACAATTGAGTCATGAGGAAAATTTAACTCCCAACAGCCCAAGAGTGAACACAGACATTCAAAACTGGATGGGAATTTTCAGGAAGTTGGATGAGCATTAATTCTAAAGTAAGTTTTTCATTATTTCAAGCTACACCATAAAGCCCAACACTTTAAAGATGCAGACTTTAAACAACCATGCATGTTCTCAGTCAAGTTGTGGGGCCACCATCCATCTCAAAAGGTCGCTCTCAGCTCTCTGTAAGTGATGTAGCTCCACAGCAGCTCATTTTAATCTCAGTCAGTGATTTCAAACTGAAGTTCTAATACACTCATATACATCTATAAACTCCCACATACATTTTTCCTTTATGAGTTTTAGCCTGTCTTCACTCTACATGGTTAACCACGCACCCCCGCAGCCCTGCCTTCGCTTTAGAAAACAACCTCTGGTGTTTATGAGATTAACTGTTTCCCCATGGAAATTATCTGAGGGATAACTCTTCCCTTCCCACAGGAATACCCAGAAGAGCCTCAAAGATTTCACAACCTTAAGCCCTGTGTCATCATGAGTTCTACTTTTGCATACACAAACATCTTCTGTGTGATCAAACAAGGAGGCAGAGCAGGGGCTGGGGGCCAACGTGATGCTCTGATCTGACCCCTGGCCAGATGTCTCCAGCACAGGGTTTCAGCCAGCAGCTCTCAGACACTCCCCATGCCTCCAGACATGGGAACCACCATGTTCCTCAGCAATCTGCCCCAGCATTCACCACCCTATCTGTCCACCCAGCACCTCCTACATGTTCACAACCAGGTGCTCCAGCTCTGAATGGAAGTGGCTTTGTGACTGGCCACGGTGGGGCCTCTCAAAGGGCAGCTAAAGGGGGACTCCAAACAGTCCTGGCAGTTCTCCCATCTGATTCCCCCCAGCTCTGGCTTTGCAGCTCAACATGCACAGGATCATTACCCAGGAAGGATGTAAGAGGACCCAGAGGAGATCCTTCAACCACATTCGAGCCCATCCTCTGCTGAGTGACAACTGCTTAGCCCTGTCCTCCTCCTTTACCAGCCATCCCTGCCTGTGGCTTCAAAGCTCATTAAAAGGTCTATCTGAGGACTAAAGACCACAGGAGCATCCTTCTTCGGGTGACTCCCAAACTGTAAGGAAATCCATATTGGCAGCGGAGAAAGACTGGACCAGGCTAAATTTCCCTGCACGTTTATCTCTGCTCAAATCATCCTCATTCTCAAAAAGGAGAAAACAGTCACGTTCCAGATGGGAGAGACTTTTTATAGCAAGCCGTGGATATCTGGCACGCTTTACTGAAGGTCTTTCATCATACACACAAGGTCTAATGCTATCTAGTAATCTGAGGAAACATCCACGGGATTTTCAACCTCCTCTAGAAATTGAGATTCAACAGGAAACCACAAATACACCACGCAATTAATTTTTCTTTACCAAATGTTTCCAGTCATGTCGCAATTTTAACAGTAAGCAAACTATTTGGGTTCTTTCCAGTTCTTGTGCAACAATGTTCCTCATTTTTCATTTTATTTTTTAAAGAATCTGGCTGAGATTTTCTTTTTTTTTAAGAGAAGAGTTTAAAACAAGTTAGTAAGTCGGGTGAATAGATCATACTCTCCCAGTTAAATACCTACACCACCACCATCCCCCCCGCAAAGTTTCCATACCACACAGCAGAGGTTTTGTACAAACAAAGTAAGGACTTTTCCCAGCTAAAAATACAGCAAGCAGCCTAAGAAATAAGAGCAGAACAACATATCTACCGACACAGGCAATGCTGAGCTATCTGAACCACATAAATAAAAGTCTCATTCAAACATTCCCCCACTCCCCTCCCAACACCATTCCAGGAGAACAAAGAAACATTAAGTCTTACTTTCCTGGTGTATATTTGATCAGACCTTCTGTTAACACAATATGACAACAGCAATGAAGGGAAGAATATCACAGCTAAACAACCGTCTACCATTCCCCTTCCTTCTGCCGAGTCCGTGCTGACGCAAGGATGGAGCAGCTGCTGTCTGTTTTTAAACAGCTCCATATTTCATAAGAAGCTGCTGATTTCTGAAAGGACAGAAAACCCAGCCAATGGCTTACAAAATAAGAACCAAATTAAAGCAATTTAGGACACACTATTTAAACACCGTGTCCGTTTGCTCAGCCTCCCTCCAGCGTACCACCGCAGCTGAAATTCTTAAGACACGCCTGTCTTCTGTCTCAGCCTGCTCCCTTATCACCACAAGCACAACTTTTAAGTATTCATCCAGCACAGAGCAGAGGACAATGGAAAATCCCTCCCACAGCTCTAGATAAAACAAATGCTTGAAATGTGGGAGAAAACAAACTTGTGTCCAGCTTGATGCAATCACAGAAACTGCTTCACCAGATTAACATAACCCTCCCCTAGTTGTGTGTTCTGCTGCTGAGGGACGCTGTATCAACAATAAACAGACATCTGGGATGGAAAGACTCTCCTTGCAGGACACAGCCCTATGTCTCAAACTTTTGAAAACTTACCCAAAAATATATTTAGCTATTGATATTAATTTATATTTAATCAGGGATGTCTCAGGTATCTGGGAAGCCCCTCATCACCACTGAATTTCCACACTTGGGTCTTCTTAAAAATCTACATCATAGCATACAGGTCACTGTGTATTAGGGCCTCAAAGATAGAAGCTTAAAGCTTTTCTGTTCTGACTCTGCAGCTCTCACTCTGGCTGTTAAAAGCAATGGGTTATACCAGGCGAGTCCCTCCCAAGGGACTGCAGATGCCTGCTGTCTCCTTTCTAGTTAATAGCTGCTGTAAGAATACTGCTTTTTTGGCTGTTTGTGACATGTTGATTAGCTTAGATAAGGGCTTGGGGAAGGAGCAGGGAGAAGAGAGCATGTAGGGGGAGGAGGATTTAAAGAGGGAAAAGAAAAAAGGCTTTCATCTGCTCTAATAATTAGCAGGTCATGCTGAAAATGATCAGCATCCCTTTAACGCAACTGTGCATGAAATGTGCAGAGCCCTGCTCAGGTCACTGCACCCATGCAAATCGCTTCGTTATATCCATCACTGCACCCTGTGGTTTACTAAACTTCTCTGGCTTCATAAGGACTCCAGCCAATATCCTTCTACTTCCACACTCCCACGTGGGAGATGGGGGGGTTACAAGGGTCTCCAACCTTGCTGCTCTGTCACAAGGGTGGTGGGTATGGAGGTGCCAAGGCCAATCAAGGACTAATTAAAGGTTTGCAAAGGACCTCCAGATTCTCTGATGAAGCAGCACAGGGGAAGCACTGCAAAGCATTTGCCATTCCTGGAGAAAAAGTGGTTGCATGATCCTCCTGCTCATCACCTGGAGGTTTTCCCAGGGAAATCGTCAACAAGGAAGAATGAGACTGCCCTGAACATGACAAAAATCTTCTGTAATTCATCAGCATAGCTGCTGTCCCAGGTGTTTCTCTGCAGAGCATGTATTGACTCATGCAGAACAGTCTCGCTGCCCAAAACACACTGCCAGCTGTGGGTCCCCAGGAGCACAGCCCCTGCATCAGGCAAGCTTGACTACTACATTGAAGACACCATCTGGGACTTAGCACATAAACCCTGGTGCAAAATGAACAGTGGGGAAGGGGGGGAATTCAAAAAGCAGCAATGGAGCTCTGGTCATTTGGGCTCTGTCTCCTCCCCACATCTCCCCAGGTCTTCAGAAAAGTCAGCAGTCATCTCCTGGAGGGGCAGGACCAGTTCTGCTGGAGCAGAGGCCCTTTAATAGACCTGCCCTTCTCAAAAGGAGGTGAAAAGATGATAATGACAATGACAATTCTTCCTCTGATGTACTCACATCCTTCTATTAAGGACACATTACCTCAAAGGTCAGTAATTGCCAGCCAGAGCCAGCTCTGCCTTGACAACCCATCTTCAAAACGCTCTCAGTGCCTGACCGTGCCCAGGACAGCGAGAGACTGCCCTCAACGTGCTGTCTGGAGAGAGGAGAATTCCCTTTGGTGGCTGTGGTGGCTGCATCTTCTCAACTGTCTTTAAGTTCAGCAGCTTTCCCTCACTTCAGAATTGTTCTTTGGCCTCAGCTTAATGTTTATCCCCAAACTGATACGCACCTTTCAAAGTGCTGCTGTTTGAAAGAAGCCCAGAAGGATGGAAATTTAAGAGATTATTGTCAATAAAGAAACGGGCTCAAACACTGTGCCCAGAGTTACCAGATGTGCCATCCTGCTTTGTGGAAACAGGAGCAACTTGCCAGGCACCACAAGGATGGAAAGGACAGGGGACAGTCCCTACAAGGAGATCAGTGGGGCACAGGGACCAGGGAAACAGCACCAAGGCTGGTCTAGGAGCAGATCAGAAACCCTTTGTAGGAATGTAAAAAACCATCACATAAGCAGCAGAGACTGTTATCACCCAAACTGCCTCCACACATCTCAGCCAAACAGAAAACAGCAACACTGCAATGGTCACAAGAGCATCAGGGAGGAGCCAAAGCAAACTGAAGTGTAAAACACATCCCTCTGTGGTACCAACACTCACCCAGGAAAGGCGAAGCTTCATCCAAGAGGGCAGTGTGGAGTTCCTCAATGACAAACCTACAGCAATTATTAGAAAGGCATCATCCATACATAATTTTGAATTTAATTTAATTAGGCACCCTGCTAACTTCATTACTTATTTAACTGGACTGCTCATTCAATTTACATTACTACTGTTTCAGATAACTGCTGCGGGCCCCATGCGGTGGGAAACGCACGAGAAGACACATTTGGGAACGCTGTAGCCCCAAGCCACAACTGGGAATGCTGTAGCCCCTAAGCCCACACTCCCCTGACACTCAGCATTTCTCCTGGGACAAACACCTTAGGTTTTATTTTTTACCTGCATGCAAAGAAGTCAAGAAGAGCTCAAAGAGTTAAAAGAAACAGACAAAAAAATCCAGATAAAACCCCCAGATTTGTCATTTTTAATGCTTGTGTACACCAGTCAAAGCAACAGCCTCCTACACGGTTGCCGGATTCTTCTTTTTCACCTAAGAAGTACAGAAAAATAATACTCCACGGGGCTTGGGGGAATATATATCAGCACTTCACTCACCACCCAAGAGCATCTTTACAAAACCATCGTCTCCAGAAGATGATACACCAGGTCAGGACAGAAATCAAGAAAGGTCTCACGCAAGCAACTGCTCCTGCCACACGGCTGGGCCGGGGAGGTCAGCAGCCTGGAGCTGAACCTTTCACACCAAATCAAAGCCAGGAACGGAGGATCCGGCTCCCCAAAGCCTCACTGGTCAGTGTGTGTGTGCATCCTCCTTGCTACTGCTTCAGACAGTCACATCCCTCCTCGTCTGGCAGCTCTGCCTGCCCTTGCCAGCTGCTCAGACACAACAGCATTTTCCCCGGCAACTTCAGGAGTCTCCTCGGAGGAGTGAGTCCAAAGCCTCAATTCCCTGCCTGATCAGAAGGGATGCAGCAGCATGGCTGTGAAATGGAAAAGAGGAACAGCACCTCAAGCAGATTCCTGAAAGAGCCTGAAGTACGTAGGAAGATACCTCAGCCTTAGACTGCAAGGTCTGTCTCAGAAAATTCATACACATATAAAAAGATCCCTGACTGACAGGAGTAAGAGAGTATGACATGGTACAGACACCAGCCTCAAATTAGGCGATCCTCTGTTGTGTTTGGATTGGGGTTTTTTTAATTCCTTCAGCTCAACATTTCTTCTTTACATTAAATTGCTCTGAGAAATTCTGACCATCCATTTAGAAAAATATGAATAAAAAGCTGGAGAGCAGCACAAAGCCAGGAACCCCCCAGGACACCCATCCATTCCTTGTGCAAGAGCCCAGCTAGCAGGGAGGTGCTGCTCACCACAGTGCCTGCACAGCCTGGAATGAGTGTCATTACCTCAGGCAGTGTCTTCAAGACACTTGTGACATCCATTTTTCACTCTCCAAATCAACTCCAGACCCAAAAATCATTTAAGAGCTCAAGAGTTCAATGTAATTTTTTCCATTCAATGCACAAGGCCTGTGTGAAGCATCAGAACTTTAGAAGGGCACCTTTATGAGCAGACCAATCCCCACACTTAGCATTTTGGAATCTGCTACATCGATGGAAAAGATACAGACCACTGGTAGTTTGTTTTTTTTATTCTCAGGTTACCTGGTGAACAAAAGGACTGAAATAATCCCTACAAAGATCAACAATTCTGTCATGAAACCAACACAGTCAACAGTAGTAACACCTCAGTCACTACAAAGCCTTCGAGAAGAATCAGCATCAGAAGAAGTGATGAGTTTTCCAGCTACCTCCCATAAAAATGAGACTGTCTAGCTCACAACCCCTTCTCATCTTGTCTTCAAGATGTTCAAAATGAAACCTCTCTCCAAGGAAATCTAGTATTTGGTTTCGTTAGCATGCTAGTGCAATATGGACCACTTGCCTGCTCCTTCTGAAAAGGAAGTTGCAAAGCCATTTGCACAGCATTAGGGGAAGTGTAAGCACTACAGTTCCCATCAGCAGGGACGGGGACTCTGTCTCACAGCAAAGCCATCTCTGCTGGCCTGTCCTTGTAGAGAACAGCGGGAGAGGTGAAGTATTACATCAGAAGAAGGACCAGGCTTTACTTTCTGGCCAGGGACAGGGCTGAAGTGGCAACACCAGCATTATTTCAGCCTTCACAAGGTGAAGGGATCACAGACTCCATTGAAATAGAGGATCCTGGCAATTCTCATTTCCTACGGCAAACAGTTCTCAGGGGCCTCCTCCAACCTCCTCCAGCAGGAAGAGGGGAACTTCTAACACCTAATTGCTGACATTTAAGAATGTGAGGCTTCAGCCATCAAGTTGACACTGCAGCAGGGAATGCAGCTAACAGGTATACAGTTGCAGGCTCCCAGAGTGTGGATTTCAATTTACAGTTTAAAAAAGGAGAGAGGAAACTAACCTACAAAACCAATCAGCATTATCTGAGCTATTTATCCACACATACCATGTGGCCACACCATAATGTGAACACCTGCGTGGATTACACATTTCTCCTCCGCTATCAGTGTCCAAGCCATGCTCACATCTGGAATCCTTTCTGTTTTAAATGCTACTTCTGCCTTATCCTTGGTGCCAAAATGCCCTGAGCAAGCAGCACACACATGGGGGAGGAAAGGAGCAGCAGAACAGTCAGTAAGGTACCAAAACACTTCAGGTATCAACATGATGAACACAACTTGAGGAGCAGACACCCACCAGTGTGCCTGTAGGCAGAGATGCTGTGGTTCAGAAGAAGATCACATTATGTGAAAGTTGCTGTTCTCCTGTGGCTAACAATAAAAAGCAAAGTCACACTTCTCCCAAGTAACCCCAATGTTTGTTATTTCTGTTCCTTTGTTTGCTATGCAGAGCTCTAAAGCCAAGCAGGAGCATTTCCTGCCCAGCTAATGTCATTCACTTATAACTCACCAACCTGGGCTCGCATCTGGACTTTTCTACGACACAGGAGTCGCAATGAGTTTCACAGGCAACCCCTGAGGCACACAGCACTCAACAACACAAAGCACCAAAACGTGCCACACGAGTCCTCTCCAAGGCTGCCCCAGCTTGGCTGCTGCCATCGAGGTCCTTTTAAAGCAAGAACTTTGCAATGCATCTCTCTCGCTGCTCTGGGAGACAGCATTAAAACACAAAGCCACACAGTGCTCATGCAAATGCTTCCATCTGCTCAGAAGAGCCTGGGTTTTTTTAAGGACAAAATAAAACCAAGTGTGCCGTGATGATCCTGTGCACAGACACCTGGGTGCCTCAATCCTTTCAGGCATCTCCAGGGATTTTCAAAGTGCCTCAAGGACACACACGTAAACAAACATTTAAAGGGAGATGCGTGTCGAGAGGTCCAGCAGCAGGTCTGTAAGAGATGTTTGGCCTAAGAAGCTCAAGACAGAGGGCCATGGGAAAGCCCTCTGCCTTCAATCACATGTGGGCTGACCCTCCCAACAGCCTCACTCACACAGCCTGCCACTTGCCTTTGCCCCAGTTACCCCAGCACAGACTGGAGTGACCCCAGCTAGCCTTTCACTCTTTGCTTTCAATGTCCAGCCTTCAAAGAAACCTGACCCAAAGTCGAGCGAGGTTAATGGACAGGCACATGCTGACGTCAGCGAGGTCCCTGGATAAGGTCACTGCAGTGTTTGCCTTATCTTGAAATTGGCACTGCCTGGAAGCCAAGGAACAAAGTTAACACTGATCAGAGGTTTGCTGTCTTCACCTTTCCGAGGCGCAGCCTTCTCTTCTGCACACAACCCTGGCAGGGCTCAGGTGAGAGGGCACCGATATTAGAAAGCTTTTTCAACTATCCATAGGGATTTCTCCACATCAAGCAACCAACATGGCCAGACTTAGAAATCAAATCCTGGAGGCGAGACAACAGGCTGTGGGAAAAACGACACACAAAACGTTGATGTGCACTTCATCTCGTGAGCCAAAGTGCCAAAATCAATTCTCTAAAACTTTTTAGACTTGGGCTCCTCAGAGGTTCAAGGGTTACTCTCAGCATTGTCTACCAGCAACAGCAAACACGACCTCGTTTGAACACAGCATATAACGCTGGGACTGGCAGCCCCAAACATTTGCCTCGTAAGGCCAGAAGTTTGCAGGGCAGTGATGTTATTTACTTTCAGAGTTTAATTCTACCCAAGGCCATTTTTGGGCTGCACTCCAGAGACATTTACCTCCTGCACCAGCCTATCCTGCCACAGACACCAGGAACCCAGATATTCATCAATTCCTTAGCTGAAAAAAAAACCAAACCAAAAAAAACCCCCATCATTACTAAAGCCAGCTCTTTGATAGAGACTCCCTGAAGATCCTCACGTGACAAGAGACAGGAGCTCAGAGACAAGCACTCCTCTGCTCCCATGCCAGAACACCTGTTTATTTGGATGCCAAATTCCAATGACTCCAAAAAAAAAAAAAAATTATGAGCCATCTTTCTCCTTTGCTTCTTTTGAAGATGATGGATGCATTTGGTTGGGAAGCTGAGCAGCACACAAACAGGCCTCTTTAACACCCCCACAGCCCACAAGCAAGACATGCAAAGCAGTCACTAACAAAGATCAAGTCCTCATAAGACCTGAAATATGAACGGATCATAGACAACAGCATTTCTGAGTGTTTGTGTACTAAAACTAGTTTTCTACAGCAGCCAAGAAACCCGGAGAGCCTAAGGCAGTCCTAGGCAGGACATGCAGGCTCAGAGCGAATGTTCACACTAACAGGGAAAGAAATAGCAAACCACCCTCCTCCCCTGTAAATAAACATGTGCAGCTCAGCACAGAGGTTGCAGCTCCTCAGCCCGGCACAACCTGCCCCAGGCTGTCGGCATGGAAAGGGATGATGGTTTCAGGGTGTTAGCACAGCCTGCACCCAAGTTTGCAGAGCCTTTACACAACACAGGCAGCACAGACAAGACAGTCCAGGGACTCAGATCAGGCTGTACTCAAATCACCTGCCTGCAACTTGGATGTAGCAACAGTCAGAAGCTTCAGGCATTTCTCAGAAGTGCCTTGCTAAGAGCAGCAATACTGGCCACTCCAGGAGTCTTAAGCAGAGTTTTAAACAAGCCACTGCCTTGGTAAAGGTCCCCGACTGCCATAAGACCAGGACAACACATGGCAGCAACCGCTGAACATCCACCAGTACCTGTGGCGCTGACAAAGACAGGAGGTGCACAGTCTCCAACCAACCCTCAGTCTATCTGTAACACCCTGAAAGAACAGTGTGGTCATTCTAGGACCCTACCTAAGGCCAGCAGTTCCTAGAGCAGAGCCTGAGGAACAAAACCACGTTACCAAGCCACAAAACTCCACTTTACAGTGTTCACAGCATCGCACCAACTGAGCACGCCTTTAGCAAGAGAGGCTGCCAAGCTCTGCCCACACTGGTGCCGTATGCGCTTCACAGCGGTGGAGGCGTCTGTCAGCAAAGCCCGTCACAGCCAAACCAAGAGAAGGTCACCAAGGGGAGGGCAGGAGCTCAGAAAATGCACAGCATTGTTGGGAAAGCAGCAGGAATGTGGCACAAAGGTAACCGCTGCAGCCTAGGGCCGCCAGATGAAAGCAGGATCAATACTCCACTATGTTGTTTAACCCGTTTACTGGGGGGGAGGTGGAGATAAATGAGTATTTGAGTTGCCAGAGGGTACACTTTCACCCCAATCTGAGTCAGCCAGAGCTGAGTTCCTGCCCAGCAACACCATCGCAGCCAAGTGATTTCAGCCTTACAGTTCACTTAACCACAGAATACAAAGAGCCAGTAACCCAGCAGTCGATAATGGAATAAACTATAGGTCAGTGACCAGGAGAAAACACACCATTTAAAATTATTCCAATATTGACAGGCACAGGAAACAGGCCTGTATATTTATTTATTTGTCTTAACCAGCCTATCTGCTCAGAGGCAGCGCTGAGCCAGCTGCTAAAATTACAAGGTTAGATTCTCAAAGTCTGTGGGTGAACTGCATGATGCCAGCACACCCTTACAGCCTTCAAAGCACAGCACTGGCAAGCAGGGCCGAGTGGGCACGTGATCAGCCCCAACACAGCGTGCACACACTTGCTTATCAGAACATCAGCAGGCGAGGGTTAGGGGGTACCTGAGCACGCAGCACAGCTCTGCCAAGCTGCCTTTGAAAGCCTGGCCTGTAGCCAAAAGGGAGAGCACAAACTGATTCAAAACACTCAGCCAGGAGCCCAGCCAGGCTCATTTATAGCTCCATTTCCTCTCAAGGCTGCTTTTCCCCTAGAAAATGCTGTAATGGCAATTTGCACCTTAGGATTAAAGATCACTACAGCTCTAGCAACTAAAAGCACCCAGAAAAGTCCCTTTCCCCTCCCCAGTGTAAAGAGCATTTCTTCCACTGCACGTGAGCAAAGAGAGGAGGAGGTGACACCAACTACTGCACAGGGGCACCAAGCAGGGAACATTTCAGCTGAAGTTCACAGGGTACCACAAACCAACCCTGTTTCCTCAAAATGGAACAAGACAACGTGAGTTTGGCAGGGCAGTTCAGACCAGCAGTAGGCACTGCTCCTGGCTGACCTCTTGGCTCCACTGAGTAAAGCAAAACCAGCTGCATCATGTGCACCAAGCAGAGCTCCGAGCCTGCAAGACCAAAGAAGCAGTTGGTAGGACACGATGCTTACACCCCACCACACAAGTAAGATTAAATTACAATTACAGTTAAATTTTAACACATTCAGACACAGAGTGTCAATTCCAATTCCTCCCATTTGCACAGCTGGCTGCTGCAGTCCTTTGGCCAACTGCCCGACACTGAACATGATCCAGAGTGCTCTCCATCCGTGCTGGCACCTTACAGCCACGGCTCCCCGCGCTAACCCACCTGCCCGGGCTGCGACAGGCAGTGCCAGCAGCGTGGCACCAAAGCATCATTTCTCAACAGCAGCGAAGGGAATGCAAAGCCAAGACTGATGACTTTTCCAGGAGAGTACCAAGGAAATAAATTATACTGTTTCCAAAATCTGTTTTTCCTCAAAAATACTTGCTTACCAGAGGGGAAAGACTTCAAGGTTGAATTTAGCGCTCAGGAAAAAGACTGGATTAAGAACCCTAGAGACCACTTGCTCTGTTTTTTTCTCCAGCAGAAGTGAAATAGAGCTGTGAATCCTGGCCAGGCAGATCTCCTGCACACCACTGAGGGGCAACAGGCTGACAGGAAG
Source organism: Aphelocoma coerulescens (assembly GCF_041296385.1). NCBI lineage: Eukaryota > Metazoa > Chordata > Aves > Passeriformes > Corvidae > Aphelocoma > Aphelocoma coerulescens. Next base: position 2,096,788 of record NC_091029.1, on the reverse strand, counting down.
GGCCACAATGGAGTTCAGCTTCCCACCCCAGCCACTCCTTGGCATCTTTCTCACCACTGCTAACGAGGCCACTGTGATTCCCACCAGCAGGAGAAGAACCTGCCCATTAACAACTGGACTCCTGCCACCGCCTGGCTGCACATGTGCCCCCCAGGCCATACGACAGCTCTGGCTGCCCACTGCCACAACCCTGAGCCTGGCAGATCCCATGGCTATCTGCTTCCCTCCAGAGCAGGATGAGAAAGCACAGCCTTTGTTCAGTGTCTGCTCCTTCCTCTCATTTCCTTGGGAAGTAACCAGCAGGTAAACAACACCCAGCATCTGTTTACCAACAAAGAAAACCCCCACCTTTCAGCTTTTATTTCTTTACTTCTTTTATTGTTGCTGTTGTTGTTTTATTTTGATTCCAGTAAGTAACAAAGCCTTAACCCAGCTCAATAAAGCACTGCAGAGCCTGGCTCAGATCACTTTGGCTACAGGCAGATCAATAGCTTTCTTATATCTCTCTGCTCTGCTTGGGAGGGAAAAGGGGCCACTTCTTTCCCAGCCAAGACATCTGCACAAGGCATCTATGTGCTGTGAGCCAGGACCCCTCACGGGGAGAGCTGAAAAGAGATGAAAGAGCGCTTTGGCACAGCAGAGCCGTCTCCTCTCGCCCTCATCTCTGCTGGCACTGCCAGCGCATTTATGTGGGAAAGTTTTCAAGTCCAGTTTGGCCTCCCAACCACCATCAGTTCTGCACTGGTTAGTTATTCACAGTGGGGTGTGGTGGGAGGAGGGGGGAAGAACTCTCTTGGAGCAGCGATTCAGACACTGCAGGTAGGACTGCACAGGCCTCCTGTGCTGCCTGAGCAGCTGCTGACAGAACTGATTATTCTGCACATCCATAAGCTTAAAAAATGAGCTCCAGAGGCACTGAGGAAGAAGCATACAGGAAAGCCAGCCCTGGAATCAGGAACACCTCAGTGCAAATCCATCAGTCCCTCTATGTCTCCCTGCCACAAAAAGGTCTGAAGTCAGTACAGAGATAAGGACAATGTGAGCAATCCCAGTGCACCCAGGTATTCCAGAAACACCTCGAGCATATCAGCGGGCACAATCCTTCCTCCCCCAGCACACAGCAGGGACATCACTGCACTCAGGAGCCCCTGAGCTCCTCCCAGGCAGAGCCACACAAGAAGCCACTGAGAACCTGTCCCAGGTCACAGGAGCACTGCTGCAGGGCAGGACATGTGTGCTGTGCGCCACAGGCAGAGCCCTCCCTGCAGCAGGGGGGTAATCCCTGAGCCCCTGGTCCACAGCAAACTGCATCACACACCTCCCTGTGCCAGCACAGCTCTGCAGAGAGACAGGGCAGCATAAACCAAGTGGTAACAGCCCTGCCAAAGCAATGTTTCTGACTGGACAGGCATGGGTTAACACTGGCTCACTTCCAGCCCAAAACCTCCCTGAAGGTCATGGGTGGCTGCTGTTCTTTGGGGAAGAGACTGACATCCAAAAAAGCACCTGTGTGAACATCCCTGGGCTGGGGAGCTTTGACTTTTCGAAGCATGAGCCTGGACCAGCCTTTCACCCACACCCATGAGCCATCCCTGGGCTGCCACCATGTTGGTCCAGGGAAACCCAGCTCCACACAGCATGCTCAGTCCTGCAGAAGAAGGGAGCTGACTTCAGATCAGTCACCAGCTACCCCAGCAGTAAATCACAAGCCCCACAACTTTAAAATAACAGTTCACATAAACCCATATTCGGAACATGAACAAAGCTCTGTCAATTGCATTAGGCTCTGCCTTGTTATCCATCATGTTTACAAGACATGTGAATGCTTTCTAAAGAGCAGATGCTTTTCAAGTTTAATAATTCAACCATTTAGAATTGAGCACTGAAAGACCCCGCACGCGAAGAAATAAATGCGCGCACAACAGAAGCCTTTGCTGATTTTCAACTTTTTTCTCTTAAACAGAAAGTACCAAGAATGCCAGAAATGCTTGCTTCTGAAGAAATGACTGACAAGGAGGATGTCTAAGAGATAGGAAGTGTTTGAAGAAGGAAAAACAAAAACAAGATGACCCTCAAACATATTCTTGCGGGACAGCTTCTGAAAACCACATGAATAAGTAATACAGGCTTCCCTTGAAACAGCAGCAGCACAAGCTTCAATGGACGACGTCACCAGGACTTGATCTCTGCTGCAGATCAAATGCCACACAGCAGGAAACAGCTGACACACAGCTCAGCCCAATTATATACAGTGCCCTTTGCATACAGGGCCTCCTCTTTATGCATCTTCAGCTCTGCTCTCTTCGCTGCCAACCAGCCCCTTGTGCCCCTTGAAGGAAAAAGGCAAAGCTGGATTTGTGCACTCTGCCATCCAGCCCAAGGGGACACAGAGCTGGCATGTCTCAGGGTGTCTAACCTAAGCTCTCTCTGCACAGATGTTCAGCAGCACAAGCACAAGATGGAAAGCCACAAAACACCCCACGGCTAATCTCAACTGTGATAACATCTTCCTGGAACATGTCACTTAAGGTCTCCAAACCTCAATTTCTCTATCTGTTTAAAAAAAAAAAGAACAGCCAAAAAAACTTTGCCAGTGCAAGGGCTAAATGGAAAAAAAAGATTTTCCAGGTGTGCCCTGCACTCTTTGTACTCACTGTTATCAGGGCTCAGACTATGAATTGTTCAGAGCCTGAAGTATTTGCATTACCTGGTGAAAACAGTGCAGTCTGTTGCTAACGCTCAATGCACGGTATTTTCTACACACCCATCTCATCATCTCAGTCATCTGCACCATGACTAGTTCTTTTACATGTACTCACACATAACCACCTAAATTTGGCATTTACCGCATTATCACTACAGAGAAATTACTGCAGGGGACAAATTAATTACCTATGCAAAGCAGGCTGAGAATAGTCAGCAACATACTGTACCACTGAAATGCTAGACAAAGCCTCAAACAGAACTTCCCTCATGTGGAGGATTATAGGCTCTACCCACAAAGGACTCAAGTGTCTTGCCTTATCTTTTTTCCATTTAAAAGGAAACAGACTTTCCTGAAAACCTGATAGAAACATGCCTTTACAGAACAAATGCAAATGGATTAACACACTTATCAGCAGTAAGCTTGAGGGGAGGCAAAGACATACTTCTCCTTCTGCCTAGATATTCTAAGATACTTTTAATTAAATTACAGAACATCATTAGCAAATTAAATATTCTGGTCCATCGTTGCACATCCCCACACCTCCTGCTGCCTTGCAGAACCCCATGGTCTGCGAATCACAGAACTGGTCAGGTTGGAAGGGACCATATCTGGTCCAACCTCCCCTGTTCAAGCAGGGCGATTCTGAAGCACATGGGACAGGATTGCATCCAGACAGTTCTTGAATATCTCCAGTGAAAGAGACTCCACAACCTCTCTGGGCAACCTGTTCCAGCATGTGGTCACTCACAGCAAAGAAGTTCTTCCTCACGTTTAGGTGGAACTTCCATTCATCCCTTTCTGCCTGTTGTTCTGTTGGTTGGCATCACCAAGAGAGAATCCACATAAGCATCTCAAAGACATGGGCACTATAAAGGGCACTGTAAAAGAAAATCTCACTGCTCTTCCATCCTCCACAGGCATCTGTGCTCACTCATACTTGATTCTGGGACACAGAGAATCCCCCTTAGGTAGGGGAACCTGACTATGTTAGCAGCCTTGTTAGATTCATCTTGTACACAACTATCTGAGCCCAAAGGGCAAGGGCTCAGTCACACTTCTCTCCTGCTCCCAAGGGGATGTACAAACACAGGTACCTCCCCATTCACCCATCACAGGAGCATCTGACCCCCAAGGGAAGCAGAGCCCCCCAGGTCACACAAGTCCACAAGTGTCTGCACGGGCAGAAGGTCTCAAACTGTTTGGCTTTAAATGCCTTGTGCTGGCTGAGGGGTTTAACAAGTATATTCCAAAACATTGCCTTGTCACGTTCTGGATCGTCAGCGTTAAATCCTTGAGCAACCAAGTAAGAAATGAACGTGCAGACAGAGAAACGTGTCTCTGTGTTCTTCCCCTGCCTCGCCCTCTCCGTTAGCCAGTGTGTGTTTGCTTTCGCTTCTAAACTTCACTTCTCTGTGCAAACAGTCTGCTATGAGAGGTATTTGCTCAGTCCACAAGTTTCCTGCATTTTTTGTCCAGCTCTAGGGCCTGATCATCAGGCATTTCCAGCTCAGAAACCCAGGCTATGAACAACTTCAGCCCTGCAGAAGCGACGCATCAGAAGCAGAGACACTTCTGCACACAGTTATCCAAGGACCAGAGCAGATGACAGGGATGCTGCGGAGGACCTCAGGGTGTCAGAGCCACGGGGCAGCCCAGCCCTTTCACCCAGGAACAAAGACACCCAAAGCACTGCATCTTTGAAGCCATGCTTTAAAAACATCAAGCAGCTGCAACTCCACGGCACAGTCTCCTCACTGCTCTGTCTGCCTACCTACTTCCAGAGAGACTCTGCCCTTGGTCATGCTTTGTAGGCTGGCCAGCTCTGAAACTCAGCCTGCTTAAAATCAGCTTTTATACCATCAGCTCTGTTCTACATCAGAACTTAACACTACACTCATCGCCAGTCCATGTTCCCTGGATTCATGTGCCCAGCCTATGCAAACACAGTAACTTTCCCTTTTCCAAAGGCCTCTGACACCCACGTCTTCAAGTATTTGCTGCAGTTCTGCATGACACCGTTCCTTGAAGAGTCTGTAACATGTCCAGTACACTGAGCAGCTTTGACCTGGAACAGCACCAAGCACACAAAGGGTCCTCAGCAGGCTCTGTATGCAACAATAATACAACAAGGAACACTCCAGTCTGACAGAAACCCAGGGGACACAAACAGTTGAGCAGGATTTGGTGGATGGAGGTTATTAGTGCATTACAAATAGAACAGAAATTCAGGAAGCAGTTATCTCCAGAAAAGAAAGATTCATTTCCTTATGATGCTTGCAAATCACACTGCTAACTTCAGATCGGAAGAGCTGGTGCTCAGTAGAATGAAATTAAGCATGTTGGATCACACAGGACACCCGAGTGGATAATAGCAGAAAATTAATGGAAGCATATGTGCCTCAGGCAGAGGACTGGAAGACCAGCAAGAGAGCTGTGCTCAACTAAACTTCACCATGATAAATGAAAGCCAGAAAACATACTGCAAATGCAGAAATATGGTGATTAGCTCTACACCGGAGGTTCAACGTCTTAAACATTAATTTGCTTTCTCCAAGAGCATCACTCCCAGCCAACATAAGCACATGTACAGTTCTCCTTCAGAGACAAAAGGGTACAGGGAAAAACAATCACAAACTTCTGGAAATCGCTGGCCTCACACAAGGATTTTATTCCTGGATCACCTCCAAAGAAAACCTTCCAAAACAACAAATGAAATGGGACTGCAGAGACAAAGCAATCTGCCACTTAACTCCTGACAACAGTCTGGTATTTGGGCACCTGGTGACCCTCTGGCACTGCACGGCTCACCTTTCCTCAGCAAGTCAAAATCCTGAGACAGATCAGAGTGGGGTTCAACAGAAAGTACAAGGCACTAACACAGGACACTGACTCGGGTCACCATTCCATCAATGTTGAAGCAAGTCTGTGCCCTTGTACCACGTACCTGACTCTTCCCACCGCCCCTGCCACGCCGCCTTCTCTCCTCCACCGGAGCATCAAGTACTTTTGCTTGCACATTTTCAGCAATCTGTTGTTTTCACTGATGCCAATTCCCTCCTTGCAAACCTAAATCTTGGAGTCTCCCTATGACTTGCCTTCACAAGAATGCTAATTAGGTCTTTACTACCCCCAGGCTTTCTGAGAGAACACAAGCATCTGCCATGTGCACTCCCACTCCAGCTATGTTTTCCCACTCCAAATCAACAAAACAAGTGTGTTACTCGGTCAGTGACATGCAGAGGACACAGCCAGATTTGTAAGAAACCTGGGAAAGGAGCTGCACCACCCACCACATTTCACTCTCAAACACCACAAGGAACATCCATTCTCCTACAGGAGACCATGCCCCTTGTGAGAGGCTGCACTGCCTGGCTCTCCGTGTGCTGGGTCCTTGCTCCAATGGTGCCGAGCTCCCTCAGCACTTCCCGAGGAACAGGCTGCTACCATACCTCTGCCCACACACAGGCTTTCCAACCTACACCATTCCCTTTCCATGACACCCTGGTATTTTTAGCATGAGGTGCACAAAGTGAAAGGCAATCTGCTCCCATCAGCTGGTCACACTCACTACATCCACCCAGAACTGCCCTTCTCCAGACAGCCCACACCCAGGAACACTCAGGTTTTCCAGCAGAAGAACCTATTCAAGGACAGCTGCCAAGCTCTCCGGTGGCAGCAGCTTGCTTCTCCTGTTCATGTTGGCTCTTCACTCCTTCCTAAAAAGGGGGCATTTCCCAGGACCAGGCTGCCCTCAGCTCTCACATAATACGAACAGCCACAGAACAACACGAGGAGGGGACTGCTGCAAGATCTGTCTTCTGCACGGTTCCTGGATGACAGACATGCCCTGCAAATGCTAAGCCCTGCAGGTCTCACCTTCTGGCTCAAGTACAAGAGAATGCAGCACTCCCTGCCAGACTGAGGGAAGGTGTAATTTTGAGGAACAAAACTATCCTCACACTGAAGGCCCTTTGATGCAGGAACAGGCACCCAAACACACTGAAACAGACAACCAGGCACGTCAACATGAATTAGGAAGACACCACAGGTCTCCCAGTTTCCAAACAGGTAAACCATTTTGATGCTTCTTTTCAGCTTCCCAGTTCAGAAGACAGCTCACAGTCACCACTGCCCACCTCCAGAGGGACTGGACGTTTTCCACAGCTAATCTGTATTGTACTTGGAAAGTAGGGAGCTGAAAGATAAGGGAATATACTCAGATACAAAGAATGTGGCACAAGTGGCTTTGGGGGAAGCATTCTCTAAATGCAGCGTTTTACAAGCAGAATAAATCCTAGACCATGTGGCAACAACTGAGCTGCACGCAGCTGCTGAGCCAGCTCTCTCTTTCTAGGGGCAAGACTAGCTCCCTGCATAAATGGTTCTTTAAACTTTATAATGCCAACTGCATGAATAGGACTTTTATGGATTCCTACAGTGACGCACAAAGACATCCTCAACATTTCAGAGCTGCTCAGTAAGCCCACATGCTAGCTGCCTTCACCAGAGAGCTCCGACCCCATCCCAAGAGCAAAACTCTTGCAGGAAGCCTGTCTCACCAGGGACATCCTGCTGTCTCCAGGAAGTCAGGATTGCTGGCAAAGTTTGGTTAAAGCCCAAACAGATCAGACTCTGCAGCTTCAGTTCCCAGAGGCTGCACCAGACCCTGCTCCACCACCACCACCCTCCTCAGACCACTGCACAGGGTTTCTTTGTCCACACAGTTGTGCCTTCGAAGAGAGGCACAAAAGAGACTGAGATAAGCGTGTAATCAATAGGCCTCACCCTCGCTGCTCTCCTGCTGTCCCTGCCATTTCTCAAAGGGAACTTTTCCTTCCTCCCTCCCCTTCTGCATCATCTTCCCTGGCACCCAAACCAACAGCTGCGGCCGCGCTAAGCCAGCTCTGGCAAACTGCTCTGCGGAGCTGACCCTGCCATGCTTTGGGACAGCAACGTGCCAGAGCTGGGACCTCTCCATGAGCTGCTTCTGCTGGTGTGGCCAGGGCTGCTCTGCTGCAGCTGTGCAGCTGCCTCGAAGGCACTCTCCCACCCCAGTGGACATGATCCAGAAGCACGGCCATGGGAGAGGCTGTGACCCCAGGCACACCACCGTGTGTACTCCCTCCTGCTGAGAAGAGACACACAGCTTCAAGGCATGAAGGGAAACAGTCCTGCTCCTCTTACAGCAGCCAGGGCACCAAAACCACCCTGCAATGGATTTCTGTGGCTATCCAAGGAATGCCTCCCCCTCAGTTTACAGCACAAGAGCTTTACAACCTGCTTCTCTTAAAACTCCCTGATGCAGCCCAATCCCACAGCATGTCAGTGAGCAGCTGGCACTTACTCTGCTGTTTCCAGCTGTGCTGCTTCTGCAGAGCAAGACAGGGAAGCCTGTGGTCTTGCCAAGATGCGTGGGAGGCTCAATACTCAAAGAGCATCAGAGACAGGCCCACTACAGGGAAGCATAGAAGAGCTGGATCTCTGTGAAGGTTGAACAATCCCATCTGTCCTGCTGAAACTCCTCAAGGGATGGACACAAAGAGCACAACGACAGAGATAAAAGGTATGTTCTCAAATGCGCCAGTGTGGCTGCAAGACACAGAGAACAGTCTGTACTGTGCTTTCAGGAAATCCTCTCCCTTTTCCATATTCATATTGATCCAAAAACTCCTACATGACATCTCCTCAAGCTCAATGCAAGCTATTACAGAACTCTGGAAACACAGACAAAACCTTGAAGACACTCTCACAGCAGATTTAATGAGGCTGATGGCTTATCCACCTGACTTTAATCTCCCCCGCTTGTCTTCAGCAGCTCTCAGTAACACACACAGACCTTCCGGGACTTTTTCCATGTGCAGAAAAAGTGCCTTTCACTGCAAGACCAGGCTCTCAGGATTGAAATTCAAGTACTAAGGCATACATAAATATGTGGAAATACGTAAGATGGCAAAAGAAGCAGCCGACACCGGGCACATATCACCCAATTTTGTACGTGACAACCAATTGAGCTTGACCAAGTTCACAGGGAAACCCCATGGCCATGGCAAGGCAGCCCCCCACATCACTCCACAGACACTGTGAGCTCGCTCCAGGCCCGCTGGCAACGAGCACAGCTCCCAGCTGCCAGCCTACTGCACAGAAACCTGGCAGGATATGTGGGAAATGAAGAAAATCAATACTGGTTGGATTGTTTGCAAATCTGTTTCTACCCTCACCTTCCCGGTCTCACAGAGGACAACTCATTAGGTGTCTGGAGAGCTGCCAAAACCAGATGGGCCTGAGCAAGCAATGCTGCAGTCCTGCAGGAGAGAAGCCTCGCTGGCGGGTCCCACTGAGCCGATACCCGCAGCCTCCCTGCCCCTCTCAGCAGCCCCCTCCCCAAGGCAGCAGGTGAAAGTGGTGCAGGCAGCAGATAAAAAGGGTAAATATAATTCAGCCCAACGTGCACCTGTCCTCCAGACAAAGCCTGCTCCCGGAAGCCAGGCTGTGCCTCTCAGCGCACAAAGACGGGTCTAAATCTGTCTGTAATGGAGCTTTTCAGGCTGACTGAACAGTAATGTTCACAAGCTGCTCCCCTCAAGGGAATACTGTATCCTCCTCACTGCATTACCCCAATCAGAAAGATCAGTGAGCAGCTCAAAGGCAAAGGTGGAAGAGGCACCGCTGATGTGATTCCATTTAGAATCTATCAGAATATTTTATTCCTCCCTTTGAAAGCGACAGATTAGGTATTTCCACTTCTCTTTGAAGTCTGGCAGAACAATTCACACCAGTGGACCAAACACCCCTCAACTCCTCATTCCTCGTGCTGTGCCAGGTACTGCAGATGGGAGAAAAGCCTCTTTGAAAGCCCCCCAGAGTCACCCGAGGCAAAGCTACCTCTGCAATCAAAGGCCAAACTCCCAGCCAACGGGGTAGCGATTTCTCTTCATCACAGCAAGCTTTATTTCCATTCCAGCTTCTTTATTTTCAGAAAGTCTCCTGGAAAATAAAGTGTGGTACACCTCTATTCCAAAAATCTTTCCTTGGCAAGTGCTGGCTTCCCACTTTCTGGCAGACACTGAAATTAAATGCAGCCTCCCTGTTTATTTCCTTCTTGCTGTGGATATGCACATCCTTGCTGAGCTCTGGAAGCAATTTTTTAGTTGGGAAAAAAATAAAGAAAGATTCCAAGCTCTTTCATAAACAATGGCTGGTGACGAGAGGAAAGACAAGGGTTGGAAAATTTCTCACATTTTATTAAAGCATCTCTCAGTGCAGCACATCAGACAAAAAGAACAAACCCAAACAAACAGATTGAAACAGCTGAATATTAAAATGGCACTGGAGGGATCAGCTGCAGCATCTTTCCATGGCCAGGACCAGAGCCTCTGCCAGACAACTTCGCTGAGACACAAACAAGGGTGGATTTTGCTGTTCCATGTACAGAAAGAAGCCTTCTAGAAAGAAGGTGCTCAGCACAGACCCATAATGGCAAAGCAGAGCCCAAGGCTGTTGTACTTGTCAAACACACCTCTGCTGGTCTCAAGTCTCAGTGCTAGAGGAAAAGGAAAAAAAAAAAAAAAAAGAAAACAAACTTCCCGCACAAAAAGGGAAAATAAGCAACTTTGTCAGTGCTTCCTCCAGCCTCAAGCACAAATTGATAGGATCACACTGATCTAATCCAGAGGGAATTCCCCTGCAGATTATAACAGTCCCAAAGTAGGTCATGCTTGGGTTTCAGCTTCTCAGCAAGCCCAATTCTGACATATTTCCAGAGCGCGTGTAGGTGCATGTGTGTTTTTTCCCTTTGCCTGTAGCAGCTCGCAGTGCAACACTCATTACCAGAAACCCAAATTAGACAGCAGTGAAGTTTAAGGGCTGGATCTCTGCTTGGAACAGCAAGAGATGGAGCTATCCAAGCCAGTGACCCTCCTCTCCATGCTCTGGCCAGAGCTGCCAGCTGTTAATGGCCAAGGGCATTCCTCCCGCCCGGGGCTTCCAGGGGATTAGGGCCGGAATACCGACGAACCCACACACTGCCTGTAAAGGGGGAAGCAGGCGTGGATGTTAACAGGACTAGGGCCATACTAGCCAGGAGCTGAGCTCGGGGGAGAGCAGGGCTGTTCAAACCAGACCTGAAGCAAGACGCACTGAGATTCTGGTGTCCACACAGGGTCCCATTCCTCCCTCAGACTCTCCTTTTCCACACCAGCTTCAGCATAAGGAGCTCATGTGGACACAGCTGCCACTCCTCCCTGCTTTGGCTATTACACACAAGGCTGCTTCTCCAAGCAGTAGCTGACTCCAGGCTCATCCTCCACCCAGCCAACCTGCTGCACGCTTCAGGCTGGAACAAACAAACAAAACCCAGAGACCTTCACCAACCTGCATTCCGCTCAACTACTACAGCAAGAACTCCTCCACTTCTCCACTCCAGCCCCTCTTTACCTCTCCCCTTATCTGGAACACCAGAACCACATACAGTGCATCACAATCCATGTTTGCAATCAGATCCCTACAAAACAAGGCATATAAGCACAGCAATACTTTTGATTTGTCAGGACACAAGCACATCCCTGTTATCCCTTCATCACCCTCGAACAGCTACAAAACAAAACACCCACCCATACCAAATTGCTTTTACACTCATGCACTCAGAGCCTTTCCCATAACTTTAATTTCAGATCCTCCCAGCTGTCACAGCACTTGCCTCATCCTCCAAGGACTACAAACACAGGCTTTCTTCAGGGTCCTGGACTGTTTATGTGCAGAGCGAGGAAGAGAATTGCATTTGCTGAGGCTATGAATGATTTATCATTGCACTGAATGCGAGAGGAGCGGGGTCCCAGGGCTCGCTGCATGACCGGAATCTCACAGGCAGGCTGCATCTGCAGAGATGTTTGTGTGCACTCTTCAAATCATCATTAACCAACAGGACCCTCAAGAGGAGCATTTATTTCCTTGGGATTGTAAGGGAGATGGCTGCTGAGAAAACAGCTGGGCAGGATTTAGCCCCATTATCTCTGTCTATCTCGTTCCGCTCTCCCACCCCTCCACCTCTCAGTTTAGTTTGGTACAAAAATAGAAATAATAATGAAAATTAAAAAAAAAAAAAGAAAATAAAAAGGAGAGGGAAGTGCAGTACATAGCACAGGCCAACTGCAGGTCACAGCTCTGGTCAGCTCATGCAGCTGCACAGGGCAGGTTTTATATTTCCAAATACTTCTCCCCCTGGGGGTTTAAGTACTCATCCCATTCTCCAGATAATTTGCACAGTGCTGTAAATGCAGGTGTTATAAATAAACAAAAATATGCCCATGCGATCACACAGCTTTCATCCAGTAAAACGGGCATCAAGGATTCTTAATGAAATGGTTTTGCAATTCCCAGCAGTTCTGCGTTCTCTGGAGACAGGGTGATTAAACAAATACACAGAGCAAGAGCCCGGCCTTGACTCCATCTATGGGAGTTTTGTCACAGACTGAAATGAGGCAGGAATGCCATCCCATGGACCTCCCCCAGACAGCTACACAGGCCGTAATTTAATACTATGCCTCTTGTTACTTGTGTGATACCAAGAGACAACCATATTTAATACGGTGCTCTGTGTCTAGGGATAAAGCAGGATGGGGCCAACCATCAATCACTCGGCTTCTCCTTCCTTGTAGGATTACATAGGCCAACCCCATGGCTAGGAAGTATTTATAAAGTCTTCTTTTAGGTCTAGATACTGCAGACTGTTTTATAGTTACTATATTCTTCCATATATTTCCATGCACATAATCCTCACCTCAAACCCACTCATTAAAAAGAGTACTGCTCCCTTGAATAATAGCCCTCAGATTACCCACAACTCACCCTCTCTCCTTCCCAACAGCTAAGAATGCCATCAGTCACCCCAGCAAAGGCTCCCTGCAACCAGGGAGAAAACTGGAACAAGGAAGAGGGAGGACCAGGCAGGGGGTGGGTAGCCTTGGAGTAAACCTTCCCTATTTACTGTACCCCCTGCACTGCACTTGAATCATTTCCTCCTTCTTCCCCAGGCAACCCATGGATCAGATGCATGAAAGTACAGCAATTACCCTCTTCAATTACCCTAATGACTCAGCAAGAATAAACTGTTTGCAATGGAGAATCCTCTTCTTGCCTTCTCACCCTTCAAAGCCAAATTCTTCATCATCCACAGCTAACCTCTGAAATCTGTATGCTCTGCAGACCAAGAGCACTGCTCAGCAGTCAGTTTTAATTTCCTTGAAGTCCTCCAAAGGCAGCATTGTGGCTCAGACACAGTTACCCACCACTGCCTTTGGAGGCTCCACTTCTGTCCCCCTCCCCAGCTCACAGCCCACCTATCACCAAATACAAGCAGCAAGAGAAGGGAGCAGGGAAACTTCTCTGCAAAACCACCTCTTCATTTCAGGTTTCTTGGATGTGGTGCAACACACCAGTCTGGAAAAGAAATCCTCGCTCCCCACAGCCTATCAAGCTTTCCAGGGCTGTTTGGAGAAACAGCACCAGACATCAGCTGACACTAGCAATTACATCCAAATAGCAGATACAAGGTCTGTTATCGATCTGTTCCTAGAGGGAAGGACAAGCTATCCAGTAAAAAGGGGTGTCACGTTATTAAATTCTGAAAGGATAATAACCCAACACAGAGGGCACAGCTGTTACTGGTACACTTCAGGCTTCGTTTCCAAGCCTGACAGGGACCAAAGATCATCACAGCGCTTCAGTGTTCAGAGACAGGCCTAGAAATTAGAGGAATAAATTAACATAGCCATATCTGAATTACTGGGCTGAGGGGGCTGCAAGTTCTACTGGCAGGAACTGGCCTGGTGCTGCCAGTTATTCCCAGCAGCTGCTGGAAACCTCTTCTTAGCCAGTGCCACAACACTCAAACACTTCGACCTCTCCAAGCGCTGCAGCTTTGCCCCAGAGCAGGAGTTCTAACAGCCCAAACACTTGCAATAGCCCATGGGAAAGGTGCAAGAGAGGTTGTCTCCTGCAGTAACCTGAGCCAAACATCCTGGTGAAGAACAGAGAGCTCTGTGGAAAAGCCCGGATCAATTTTGCTGCGAAAAAGAAAACATGGCTCAGGGTAAGCGAACAAGCCACAGCCTTTCAATATCAGCAACTCAAAAGAATGGGAGAGTTTAACCAAGCTGCTGCTGAAAAAGGAAAAAAAATCCATGAAGAGTTATCGATTTTTATGAGCTTGGAGTCAAGAGATCCATAAATTATTCACAAGGCAACAGAGATGGCAGATTTCTTGGACATTTCAGCGCCTCACTGCACAGAATTACGAGCTCAGATCATTTGGCCAGACTGTCCCACAACTGAGCCTTTATAAACAGCAACAGTGATATCCAAAAGGGGCCTCTGGATGTGTGACAGGCCACTGCCCCCTTAACAGCTTGCAGGATATGCCAGGGGCTACAGGCAGAGCCGGACAGACAGAACCACAACAGAAAGTGGTTTCAGAGCATACTTTGGGAATTTTCCACCCCACTGCAGACAGCAGGTCTCCCTGTCTGCATTAACAAAATTACAAACATAACACCATGAATTAGAAGTGAAATGCACCCACATCCCTGCTCAAATAGGCTGGCCAAGGAATCAAAGTCCCCCAATCATCCTGAAAGGCATTTGGAAATCAAATCAAAGTGTGAAGAGCACTACAGATAACAGGATTTATCTCAGATGTAAGTCTGGGCAGAAAACTCAAGCTCAAGAGTTCTGTGAGGTACTCCCAGCTTCATCACAAGCCTCAGGTGCAGCCTCTGGCAACTCATCTCTCCAAGCCCCTTTGTAAAATGGAAGGCAAACAGTTTTCCTCCTATTGCAAGGGAAAGGCATTGATGCCCCCAGATGCAAGAGCAGCCAAGGCCAGGCAGTGCCTCAGATCCTGAGCTCATCTGCACAGATCCTCAACAGCCAACCTCCAACATGAAAGAACTTGGCCCCTTAGATTTGCCACACTCAAAGCACTGCAGACACCTGGGATTATCCCTTCACACAGCCAGAAAAGCATGGGCTGAAGAAGTGCTGCTGAGCCAGCCAGCAAGCACACAGCCACTGCCTTCCACCGGCTCCAGTCACACCAGCCCCTAGTCCCGGCTGGGATCTGGGGAGTCTCTGTTGAACCTAAGCTAGGTATGACTCCAGAGCACATAAAAGACCTCAGCACTGGAAAGACTCTTGTTTAAAAAGCAGTGGATTGGAAACTTCAGACCAAGGTATGTTTTTATGAAACCTAGTGGGGGAGGATCAGTATGTTCTTTTGCAGGTAAATGCAGTCACTGGAAACACTGGAGCAGCAGCTCAGGAGAAAGGTTTTCTGTTTACCCATGCCATCAGAAGCAGAAGTGAGAACAAAGGCAGCCGTCCTCACCCACCACCCCAACGCAAACCCAATCCAGGATTTCGAGCCTTTAACTCACAGAAAGAAAAGCATAAATCTCCCTGTGCTTGTGCAGAATGAGCTGGAGGCTTTAAAAAGTGCTGGAAGGGGAGGGAGCCAGCCATTTGTCTTTACCCTTTCCAAATCCAGGGACTTGGATGCCTGGCCACTTGCCCACAACAGCACCTAAGCCCAAGGCAGTGGTGCAGCTCTAGACACCCAAATCCCCAAGTGTGCCAAGTGTGAGCCAAGTGTGGGCTTCCAACACAAACCCCACATCCTCTGTGGCAAACCCAGCAAGATCCTGGAGGCACAGTGATGAGAAGGCTTTCGTGCTGAGCCGTCTCACACTAATGACCCCACAGCAGGATCTGGCAGGCAAAGGCAGCCCCCAGATTTAGCCAGCGCTGCTTGAGTTTCAGATGGTGCAGAACAGCACATTGATCCATTTATCGTCTGTAGGTTTCCATGGAGACCACAAGTCATTCCCCACCATCACCACCCCCCCGCAGACCCCCCCACTGCTTTTCAATTGATAGCTGGGCACTGGGGAAGCATTTGCAGCACCGTGGAAATTAAATCCACACCAGAGGAGCAGAGGATTCAGAGCCGACACAGCCAAGGGACCTCAGCTTGAGGCAGTCTGTCCCGCTCCTCCCCACTGAGCAAGTCCAAGCAACCAGGCACTCCAAGCCCGAGTATTACGGGAAATTAACAATAATAAAGTGGGATTTTAATGCCACTCCATGGGTTCCCCTCTGACAGTTCTCACAAGGTAGCAGGGAGGAAAGACTTCTATCTCTGTAAGTGCATGTGCCAAAACAGGCTTTGGAGTATCCCAGAGGACAACTCCACCAGAGCAAAGCACCAGGGAGTTCCCATCTCCCCAAACAGGGTAACATCCAGGAGGACAGCAGTCCTCTGCTTTCCATATCATGCTTGTGAAGGATCACAGCTGATCCTTCACTGAAGGGAGCAGAGCATCAAGCAACTTGTGCACGCTACGAGCGGCAGGATGAGAGTGGGTGGATCAAACTCCAGCCGCCTGCAGCTGGAAAAAGTCATTTCTTGGTCTGTAGAAGATACATGAGCCACCAACTCTGGGGGCAGCAGAGCAAGGCTAGGCTTGAGCATATCCTGTAATCCCACCCTTCAGATACACATTGCCCAACCTCTCAGGCAGGAAGCAGAGAAAATACCTGACCTGCCTTTGGGGCAAATGTCCCAATTGGGTGCACAACGCTGCCTTCCCACACCTCCGCAGTCCAGGCACCACAAAATACTCAGGTGCTGTTTACTAGAACCAGATAGTATCACATTTCCTTCCTCCTACCCCATGTAGGATGAAAAAACACCATCAAGACAACCTGAGAAAAATTTTTCACACCTTAGTGCTTAGGGCTTGGCTTTTAACTCCACACACAGCCACTCGAGCAAGTCACCTGCTTAGTCAAAAGAGCTGATCCCATGTAATTCCCTTGCATTTCAACAAAGAGCTGCTGTGCAAGTGCTGCACTTCTTAACAGCTCATTCCCTGCACACACAAGTGTGAAAACTTGGTGCTGGCTTTACCTCAGGCTCCAGAACCAGATTACCACAAGCACCTTCTAGGAGGCCAAAGGACATGACCTTTGTGCCACGCACAGAGGAAGAGCTGGTGTCACCAGCCCCCCCAGCCCGGTGGGCTGCTGCCAGAGGAGCCCAGCAGCCAGAACCCACCCCAGGCGCTGGAGCATGAGGACACAGGGCAGGTGGCAGAGCACAGAAAGGCAGCTGCAGGCTGAGAGCCTTCAGGGAAACTCAAGAAGCATGGTGTAAATACTGTATGCGCCTGGAGCCAGAAAGCTCAGCGAGGGCTGTGTGTAGCATTTCCTGAAGGTTACCTCTAATAAGTGCTGTCAGCTTGCCAGCTTTTGACTGTCTGCTGAGTCCTTCTGTGGGAAGCACAGCGCGGCCCAGACCTCTGTGGCATTGTCACAATCTGTGACAGCAAGAGCTCAAAAAATAAAATTCCACCCACGCAGCACAGACAAAGCAGGTGTAGGACACCAGGGCAAGCAAACCCACTGTAACCTGGCAGGATGGAAAGGCTCCTCTCTCCTTCCTAATGAGTGGTCACAGAGCTGCTCGCTGAGCACTGTGCATCTCCCCCTCCACAGGAGAGGCAGCAGAGGCTGATGGAGGGAGCCAGCCCCCCGTGCACCAGGGCAGGTGAGCAGGTGGCCCAGCCTGTCCTGCTCTGCAGCCCTGCTGTGCACGCAGCTGCTCAGCCCATCCCGCGCAGGCGCATCCAACGGGATCAGCGGTGGCTGTGATGCTCAGGCCACTCTCCCCCAGCAGCAGTCGGGGTGCTGCACCACCTCCCTCACCCTTGTAGAGTCCTGGGCGCTGCATCCACCCTGTGCCAGAGCCATCGGTCAGGAGAGCCAGAGCACAGCAGTACGCATTTGTCTGCATTCATTTTCTAGCTGCCACCAAAGACATTATCCTGGCCCTCCCTACTCATTTACTTTTTTGCAATGGGAACAGACAAGGCATCTTCATCTATTCCCAGGCGTTTTCTGGTTCTCAGGGTCAAGTTTACTCAGAACTTTTGAGCCCTTCCACCTGTGCTCACAGCCCACTGGTGAAGTGGATCTGCTCTCTGCCGTTCTTCAAATCACCTGCTGAGCTCGGTGTAACACAGGAGCTTACAACCAAGCTATGAGTGGCACCAGTCTCTCCAGCAAGGACACCAAGCTTTCCAGCAAAAGCAGAAAATGCCCACGGCTCCTCTTGCTAAGCCTTTGCTGCCCTCCGCCTCTACCCCTTTTCTTTTCTTTTTTTTCAGAGGACAGCTCCAGACGCAGCACTGAAAATAAATACCAGTGGTAAGCAGACAGTACACACCAGATAACAAACATTGCAGTTGTGAGCAGAGAAGAACTCAGGAGATCTGTCATTCCAGTTTCCAGAAGAGGAAAAAAAAAAAAAGCCACAGTTCAAGGCCGCTTTGGTTACGTAAACTTCATTTCCATGTCTTTTATCGCTGATAAGATAAGCCATTGCTCAAGTTCAAGTTCTGTATCAAGTAAACCATGATAATCCTCTTAGGAATTCCCCATGCCCCAGCTTGAACAGACCTGCAGAAAAGAGCTTAAGGGGTTGCCTTCAGCTTAAAAAAAGAAACACACAAGCACACAGCCACAGACTTATTTATAACATAGGCAAATTTGGGGCCTAGTATAGAGCACTGGAGGCTTATACAGCTCTGTCTGAATAAGGGATCTACTTCTGCCCTAGTTCATAAATGCTACAAGCTACTACTTGGTCATGCATCGCTCAGCTGAGCACCAGCCTGGAGATGACTGCCTTCCAAGGAGGATTTCTTGCAGTGATAGGAATCCAGAGGCTCAGACCCCCAGAAGAAATTAAACTGATTCACAACCAGTCCCACACACTTCGGCCTGGATTAGAGCAACAAGACTTTTCCAGGCAGCTGTGTTTTTTTGGTTTATTACAGCACAGGATAATTTTATATCCTTTACTGCTGGTAGCAGAATTACAGTGATTTTAAGCAATTACTGCCCTGCTTCGGGTATAAGATGTTAAACTCACCAAGACCACCTCCTCCTGTACTTCACTGTCAGAACATCCAGATGCAAAACATCACTGTCTATATTTATTGAGAGGATGATTTGATCCGATCTAGCAACTGACTATATTTACTAACCACTTAAATATGCACTCACACACCCCGCACTGTAACACAAAAGGCCATCTCATAAATATCTGATTGCAAGACAGATGACAGCAATAAGCAGGCACACAAACTCTTGCCCTCCTCTCTGCTGCTCATCATTAGGACACAAATTACCTGGGCCAGCAATTTTATCACAGCATCTTCCAGGGAACCGACTTAGCCTGAAGGCAATGAAGGCCAACATTTGAAGCTTAACACTTTACTTCACAGGGCTGCATCTGGCCACCCCCAGTGCGGTTCAGCGACGTGCAGCCACACGCGGGAAGGGCACAGCATTAAGCCCTTCTAAGCCGGTGGCTGCCAGAAGATCAAGGCACAAGGCAGTGGGTAACATCTGAAATTGGTGCTTATAATGTAAATTTTCTTCAGGTCTATCTACTTCCTCAGCCAGCCCAACGGGCTCTGGTACCCACAACTGTTTCTTACTTGTTTCCAGCTACCATGACTTTCATCCCTCTGACAGCTTCTCCCCATTAGGGTCTTTCACACATCTGAGTATTTTATGACACTCAAACTAAAAGACGCAGCATATCAAACAAAACACATCGATCTCCTTCCCACCAGCAACTTCAAGATCCTTTAGCACTGACTGACAGCCCACAATATTGTGGGAAAGGCTGTTTTCAGATCAGCTGCTGGAAAAGCTCTTCCAAGGTAGCAGCTGAATTCAAATCACACACCAATTAGCTCAGGGGGATTTGTATGTTTTTCTTTCAGGAAACCTATTTGAAAACAAAACAAAGAGATAAAAAAATTGTTTAAATCTCATTAAAATATCTCAAACTGTGTCACAGGCATGCCACATTTTCTGCTGAAGAAAACAGGAGCAGCTTTAACTAGTTTCACCCCATCAGATGGAGTTTTGTCCTTTAAACCCTCTTGCTGTGTTCCCCCACCTCCAACAAGACAACGCAGAGGTCCAGAGCAGCTCCAGACCTGCTCAGCATCATGCAGCAAGTAAACCCCTGTGCCAAACTGCCTGGGTCTGTCCGGTATCTTTCCCACAAGATGAGGTTTTCCACACTGCTCTCCTTAGGCTTTCGCCTCTCGCCTCAAGGCCACATGCAGATGACCGTGCTTTTTCTGAAGCCAGTGCCAATGAGGCCACTGCATTCGTTATCCAGCAGGATAATGACAGAGTGCAATTCAGTCAACAGCAAATCCTCCCCAGGGAGATGCCCTCTGACCTTCCCTGAGCTGGGGGATGAACGCAGACAGCCAGATCTCAGACAGGCGGCAGAGCTGAGTGAATAATTCCTAATGAATCCTTTCATCTCTTCTTTTGTTTTGGGGAAGGGAGGGGGTGGGTGAAAGGAAATAGTTTGGTACTATCCACCAGCAGAAAATTATTTTCTAGAGCTACCCCAAATCACTGTCATCTGAACAACATTTTTCATGGCTCTGCACAGTACGTGAGCACAGAACACAGGCTGCTCTCTGCAGAGAAGCCCCTTGTGCAGACGGCCAGTCTGGGAGAGGGGAGCAATAGCCAAAGACACAGCAAGAGCAGGGATGCTCCTGGAAGCCTCGCTTAAAACCACCCTTAGGCAGGCAATTGAAAGTTAATCTAAGATATCCACTCAAACCACATTTTTGCCAACGAAATTCAGTTCCACTGACACATCAGCAAACACACGAAGGGCAAGAAAGTTCATGAAATAAGGCCCACAGAAAGCCAGGATCTTACCTCTCTCCACATGTCACTCAGCCCTCACTATCAATTTTCTCTCATTTTCCAAGCCACAAGCTGTAAGGATAACAAGGATGTGATAAAAGCAGATTTATTTTTTTCCACAACAAAAAGAAGCAATTCTCATTTCTCCAGTGTGAATTCAGCTGTAGAATTCAGTTTAGCAGCACCTCCTGAACACTCCGTGTCACCCAAAGGTATTACAGTAAATAAGGGTGGAAAAACAACGCACAACTCTGAGATCTCAGAGCTGCTTCACAAGCTTTCAGTCATTCATGCAGCACCCTGGCCCACGGGCACCAGTCCCCACCAGTTTTAGCTACACAGTTTTTATCCCCATCTTTCAACCAATCCTGAAATCAGCCAAGTCTGAAGAAGTCACTTCCAGCTGCACCAGCATTTACAGGGATTTACCCTCAGCAAGCCCCACCTCACCAGATTGTGGGTTATACTGGGAACAGAAATCACACGGAAGGACCATGGTCGTAAGATGCTCCCGGCCCCATTCCCAGACAAATGAACTGACATGAACCTACACACTTAAACAGAGCTTGGCTCGTGTATTTATATAGATGCCAAATCCCAGGGATATCAATGACAATCTCCTCCCCAGTAAAACCTGATTACAGCGCTGGACTCTCTAAAGCCCCCATGCCACCTCCCTCATCACCCCGGACATCACCATCACGGGGAGCAGCCAGCAAACCCCTCCAGGTGCCCAGCACAGCAGGGGTTGCAATGCCAATGATTAAGCAGATCTTCAAAGGAAGAAAAACAAGAGTCCTGGTCAATGACTGACCAGTGTAATAGCTCAGGCTACTATCATGTGCTCTTCTCACAGCACATTTGTTTGCTGGGCTGCCCAAGAGGTTTCTAAGGGTCAAACACGAGGTCATCAGCTTTGCTGAAAAACATAAAAAGCTGGAACTGCAAGTAAGGAAGGTCCCAGTACTTACAATTAAGGCTAAAAAGACATGAAAATGCAAATCCTCTAAGTTTAAACATACCAGAGGCAGCATCAAAAAGGAGAAAGAAAAAAAAAAGGATCTTATGGTTTTTGAAGATCAGACCTTTACAATATTTAGTAATCCACATAAAATTCTGACCAGCCTCAAGGACCAAGAGTGGCTGTATAAAGCAAAACCTTGCTTTCAGGCTATTTTGAGAAGCACTCACAAGGTTTATCCCAGAAACTGCTTTCTGCCTACTCAGATTTCTCAACTGAGCCAATCACATGGTGTTTCGATGGACTGCTGGAGACACTCGAGAATAGCAGAGCTGCCTGCCGCTATCTGCCTGGCACAGGGTGGTTTTTAATTGAGGCTGAACTCTTTAAGTCCCTGCTGCAGTCTGCAGCTCCAATCACTGAAATAGTAATTAAACCCAGGAGAAACACTGCAAAGCAGCAATGCCTTCAACTAGCACATTAAGATGAGGGAACCTGAAGATGTGCACAGACATCTCCAGGATGTGCTGTTTTGTTTCAAACCTGAGGATTTCACAGATTTTTAAACAGGAAGTCAGGGTGGCAGAGATCCTGCAGTACAGAAACAGGAGAGATGCAGGAGAGCATCCACTTTCACCCCACCCGGTCCAAGGACGACATCAGAGCAAGTTTTTTCCGTCTAAGTTTGGGACCTTCCTTCCAGGGGAATCTGAGAGATTACCGAGAGAGGGGAATGCAGGGCAAGAGAAGCACCCAAGACATCAGACCAATTTCAGCCATCGTTCCCAACTCAAACTGACCTGTGAAAGAAACCACTCTGAAAAAGTCTGCACTGGCTGTGGAGGTTGCTGGCAGATCAGACAACACAAGTTCTGCTCTGAAATCCGAGGGGAGAGCCTCAGCCTGGAAACGACTCTCCATTAGGTTAATTAGTCAAGTTTGATGTATCCAAGTCGGTTACCATGGCCACAGGAACTGAAGAGTAATGCTTTACACACATTTCCCTGGGTGGGACTGGGGACAGGGAGCTCATCCAGCCCCTCCAGGCCCCTCGGCCGGGCAGGGAGGCCGGACCCTGCCATGCTGGGCTCTGTGCCAACACCCCCATCCTGGGCTGGGCTGCTCACAAACACTTACTGGAACTGCTCCTCGTCCATACACCATAAGGCTGCTAAAAACAGCACCAGAGCTCAACCAGGTTAATGACACACTAAGAAGATGCATTTGTGTGTAGAAATAAACAGAATGCATGCGAGATGTGCCCTCCGCCTGGCTTTCGGTTGGTTGGGTTTGAGTGGGGAGAAAAACCAAAAAGCTCCTCTGTATTCTCTTAAAAATTCAAAGCCTATCTGTCAAAAGAAGTGACAGAAAGCTGTCCATCTCTCCAAACACCATGCCAAGTACAGCTGAAGCTTGTCTGTCAATTTCAGTGCCTGGGAAGAGACCACAGTATATCAGAAACAAGCAAATATTTTAAATGTCATTAGTTACGTTATGATCAACATCATGTCAGTTGCTTACAACTCTACTCTGCAGCACACACTCACTCATGCACTAGCACACATGAGTAAAAATCTCCTGCCACTTCAGGAACAGCAGCAGATTTAGAAAAGAGTGGGAGAGAAAAAGCAATTTGCAATTCAGCAAAGCTCCTGTGGCAGAGCAGTTTTAAACTCCCCTGGGAAAAGGACCCTCTTCTCACTCTCTGTTCATCAGGTGCCTCACTGAGCCAGGACTGATGCCTGCAGAAGCTGCCACAGCACACAGAGGATGGCATCTGCCCAACTTTGCTCTTCATCAGCTCTCTGTGGACATGCAGGGCCACGGCACAAAAGCACAGACCACTTGAGTCTCCCGGGGTGCACAAGCGACATCCAAGGAACAAAGGTACTGCAGCAGGCAGTTCACACAAAGCAGCAACAACGTGAAAAACCCAAGGCCTGCCACAGAGGAACATTCCCAGTCACCACTCTGAACCAAGCACTTCATTTCCAGCTCACAGAAAAGGAGCAAATGCCACAGACCTTCCCAGGTGCTCAGACCACAGCAGAAATGACTGAACTGCTACAACACTGCTTGAGCTTGACTCCAAGCTGAAACTGCTGCTGCAAGAACACAGCAGAACCCTACCTGAGGGTCTGTATCACCTGTTGCAAAATTGGTTGGTGTGTCCCATGCTTGAGAGAGACATGTGACATGGCTGCAAACAGGTCTGTGCAGAAGTTTGGGGAGAATATCTCCCCCTCAGAAGGGAATTTCAGTCCTGTGAAATTTACTCCTGTAAAAAAAAAGGCTTGAAACACAACCAGGTTGTGTCAACTACAGCCACTCTTCCCTGATTTCAGGCTCTGTGTCCCCGGCTCCACATCCGTCCTTGCAGCACCCGTACTTCCAGCAAAGCAGTGCTGACTTAAACAAAAGCATGACTGCTTGGTGAAGACATTCATTCAACTACTCAGGTCAAAAATAACAGGAGAGAGACGCACCGTGATAGGAACATGCTGAGAGGCAATGAGGTGGCAAACTCCTTCAGCCAGCACCACAACCAAAGTCCCCCGATCTCAGAAATACTGTTGAAAAGAAGTGAGCTAGATGCTGTGAAAAAGGCAGCAGAATCACTGCTCTTCGACAGCCCCAACCCCATCAAGAGATACAATTCAGCTCCACCTTTCTTAGAAGGTTAATGTTCAGCTATTAGCTTTCCCCCCCCTCTTCTGCACATGCCTAACTTAAGTAGTTGCTTGATTCACTGTTACCAAAAAACTGGGAGATGGCCATGTGACAGGAGCACAGAACATGGAGAAGACCCATTTGCCTCTGTAACTAATTCTTCTGCCTCCTCAACACGCACCAAATTGACTTGGGCAAGGCTGCAAGGCGAAGCTGCTATATTTATTTACACATTTTTTTCTGCTGGTTAAGAGGCTTTGTAAAGCAGATTGCAAATGGCCAAGACAGCACAGGCACCTTTATCAAGTTTTGCATAAACTGGAATGAGTGAAGAACAGCAGGGAGAGCAGCATTCCTGCCTGTGTCCTTTACATTAGATATTTTAGCCTCAATTACCTAAAGAATTAATTGGCAAAATACTCAAGAAGTTCATAAAGGCAAGTGTGAACACTCACTTATTTCTGGCTACAGCGTTCTTACCCTAGGGATCAGCCTCTAAAACAAAAAGAAGTACGTGTAGACTGCTGATCAGGAGGCAGGAGAGTGCCTGTGTTAGCCAAACACATTTAGTGCCTGGAGCAGCAGCCGGGTAAGCCAAGGCTGAGGAGTCGTGCACAGACACGTTCTTCCTGGAACAGCCCCACGCCTGCAGCCCTGGGCCTGACTCTGCACCCATCTTCCAGCTCAGCCAAGGTTCAAGGTGTTTCCGCATAGAACCAGGAACTAGAGCGAGGCAAACACAATAACACATTGTGTGGGGACTGAAACCTCCTGCTGAGAAGAAATCCACAGACATTGAAAAAGCACAACTGAACAAAATGCAAAAAAAAAACAAACCAAAAAACCCACAGATGGAGCTTAAAGCTCTTGTCCCAATGAACCAGACCAAAACTCACACTGCCTTTGGCAGGGGAAACAGGAGCAACCAGGGTGCTTGTGTCTGCCTCTGCAGCACGACTCCTCCACCTCCGGGCAAAGCAAATCCCTTATTTCTCAGCCTTCTCTGCTGTTGGCAGAGTTTAAGGACATTCACATAAGTGCATTAGATTTCACGAGCACCAGTCTCAGTGGAGAAGATGCAAACCTCAGCTCTCCACAGTGAGAGAGTTAAAATAAAAACACAACCCTTAAGGTACATGCTGACTTCTCTCTTTACTTCTGTTTCATAATGCTGGAGAAAACCCAAAACCCTGCAGTGTTTCTCACTCCAACACCACACAGCCCTCAGGAACGCTGCTGGCAGCTGGCTGGGTCCTGGACCAAAACCACAGCAGCTCTTTATGTGCATCTCTAATCATGGCATCTCAAGACACGTAGACATCAAAAAGCAAAAAAAAAAAAAAAAAACCAAACCAAAAGAAAAAAAAAACAAACCAAAAAAAAAACAAAAAAAAAAAAAACAAACAAAAAGAAAACCCCACCCCAACAATTTTTTAGCAGCAGCCCTGTCAAGTTATCAAAAGTAAAGCCAAAACTAAAACCTAGAAATGAAGCAAAAAATAGAGAGGAAGAAGAAAAAAAAGGGCTGGCTGACACCTCCTATACATGCTGTCAGCAGGATCATTTGCTCCAAAAATAAGGATGCTCAACACATCTTAACTGATGACATGACAACTGCTTCACGGTCCCAACACCGGAGTTGCATAAAAACCTCCAAATACCCATTGCCTTGCAGCTCAGTAAAAAACAAGCACTCATACTCACTCAGAGCAAGCAACAGACACCATGTGCCGCTCCACAGAATGATTTTCAGCTCTTCATTTCCACTCAAGCATCCACTCGGGCTGCAGAGAAGCCTCTTTTTACCCCTCCACTCTTCGCCAGTCACGCTCAGCAGCTCCAGCCACGAGCCTGCTGCTGAGCTGGCTGCCCAGGTGCTGTGCCCACAGCATGCAAAAATACCACAACTTGTAGCTCTGGATCCCGAACAACTCCACAGAGCAAGCGCAGAAAGGGAGCGCTACTGACTCCAGGTCCCCCCCAGACAGCAGCAACCAACCTCCTGCAGAGCCTGGGTATGCTCAGGCTGCCTCACCAGCACCTCCCAAATAAGCGACATTTAAGACTAGAAAGCCTTAAATAAGAGTTCTGAAGGCTTTTTCCACTGCCAGTTCAGAGAGTTTTCCCAAAACACTGAACACACAGATTCCTGTAATGCAGACTTTGCTGCATTTTATTTCTTTGACAGTTTTTAATCACCTCTGGTCTAGCATTTGGAAATTATTATTCACACACACAACAGGAACAAGGCTGCAGGGAAAAATGAATTTCACTGGCCTGCCTGGTTTTGTCTGTGGACACCACCTCACATATTACCAAATCAAAACAAGCCGGCCAACTTGAGCGTGAGGGGGAAATGAAAGGGCAGACCGGTGACCTAGAAATGAAGCTGACACTCTGGCATGAGCTTGAAACTCTGCAGCAAAGGGAAAAAAAAAAAAAAAAAAAAAAAAAAGCTGTAACTGCTTTCAAGATGGAGCTTGAAAACTTTATTAATGGAATTATACGATATGGTACCCACAGACAAACAAGGACTTGATCAAGGAAGTATTTCTAATAGGAAGGAGTCATCCCCTCTGCTAAACACAAGAAACCCTTATGCCAAAGAGGGGACATAGTTATTTAAGGTTGAGATGCAGGAAAAACACCCCTACCAAACGACTGGAGAAACTGAGGAGCACACGGTTCTGGTACCAAACCCCACAGCTCTGTTACACACCCAAGATTTACACAGCACACGGTATCACAAATCGCATCATGGTAACGGCACGAGCTTGAGGAGGTAGTGGACAAAGTTTTAAGGCTTCAAGCAGTGGATCAGGAATGCCACAGTCACATGTCTCAGCACCGATCCAATGCAAACTCACCCTGCCAGGTGTAATCGGTTCAAGGAGGGTGTTAACAAGTTACCTTTGTTCTAGCAAGTTTCAGGCTTGAGCGAGTAACGTCCGTACCACCGGCACAAACTGACACGGGATCCGCAGCTCCCTCCGGCACGAGAGGTGCTCGTGAGCCAACACCCAGCGCGGACTGTGCGTGCACCATCAGGTAACCCGGTGGAAATCACTGGGGACTCTCAGCCTCCCAAAACCAGCTCCTTGCAACATCAGGCCAGAGAGATCACGCGGCCTCGGCAGTAAACACTAACGCAGAATGCTTCTGCTACAAGAGCCAGGTGCTGCCACTGATGAACCACGTGCTCACCAGGGTTTCTGCAGCACTGCAGGTATGGGTTTGAGAAGCGTGCAGAGGCCAAAGACTGAGCTATTTATGAAGTGATCAAGTACCATGCAGCTGAGATCTGGTCCTATAAAAATTTAGCCGCTGGAGTAATTTTATAAGGTTTTAAAGTATTTTCAGAAGAAAGCCAACTTTCCGTTGTTTGCCACAGCTTGTTAGAAGCCCACACATCCCGCAGCGTAGAGGAAAAGACACCCTCCACCCTCTCCAGCCAGCACTGCACAGCTGGAGGCACAGGCAGATTTTCAGACAGCTTGACTTTGCCTGTCATCCTACTCACCAATTCAACTCTCCCACCACATCCCACTGACGCCCAAGCCCAGGGTTCTGTCCTTCCCCGTGCTATGTTGCAATAATCAGGCCCCAGCTCTTTACACAATCACCTAAGCCTCCAGACCTTGCAATTAAGCGCTCCCTGAGGAGGATGAAACCTGCCCACCTGGGAGACAGCAAGTCCTCAGGGACTGATCACAGACGATGGGATGATCTGCACCAGGAACCTTCCCAAATCCTGTCATCCTCCACCCACAGGCTGACACATTTCTTTCCTTCTGCCTTCTTCAACACAAAGACAAGGAAGAGCACACTGCAAACTATTCTCTTGCCCTAACATGTACAGGACAAACCCAAACTGTGTTGTTTAGGAGGCTGGTAGGCAACATTCAGGTACCAGCACAGAGCACTAGCCAGAGCCTGCAGAAAACAGGGTTTAGATGACATAGAAGTCCCAAATACTACATTATAAATGGTCACTCCACTGAAGTATTTATTCAGTTTACAGCCAGTTCCCTGAGCAGGCAGAGAGAAGCACACCCAACTGGAAGAGTTAACTTCCTACACATTTGGGCCAAAACCACATTTCTGGACTGCCACTCCATCCAGTGTTACGCCAGGGAAACAATGCTCAATAAAGATTACATGGAGTGGTATTATGTAAATAATTCTCTTCCACAATGAAAGGATAAACCTAGACTGCTTGGTTAGTTATTAACCCAGGAGCCAGCGCCGCAGAGAGGAAATCCTGCCGGCTCTGCCTCCCTCCCTCGACACACGCACCACCCACCCAGAGAGCCACAGCTGGGCCTGCAGCCTCCGGGGACAATAGCCACACCATCCCCGGCCTCCCCGCATGCTGGCAGTCTCCCTCAGATCACCTCCCATAGGAGGAAACTATTTGGACCCCACCACATTGTCTCCTCCCAGGACAACCCCGCTCCGGGCCTCATCACTGCTGCCAAGGCTCAACTTGGCCCCCTTCCTCCTTGTCTTCCTCCTCCCACTGCCAGCCCAGGACACGAAGGGTTCCCTGCACTTTGATGGGAACACGCTCCTCGACACATCCCTCCTCTTGAAGGCCTTCCCTTCCCCTCACAGGCTGAACCCACTGGAGCCTGCCTTTGCTTGCACATCTCCTTCTGCCCAGAATAACTTATTCGACCTTTCTGCCTCCGTTTCTCCCTGCAACCTTCCTCCTGCCTTGGCCTCACGTCTGAATGCTTTATGTTTGTCGTGCGATTTTAAATCTGTCAGCAATTCATCCATCTGCCACCTCCTGGGTTTTTAATGCCGCAAAACGTTCTGGGATACAGCCCTGCACAAACCTCTTGGTGGAAAATTAAGCTGTACCTCACTCAGAAACCAAACTGGCTTTGAGATCATTTCTTTCCAAGGTGCTGGGCTATTTCAAAGACTGGCTTCTTCCCTACAGCGAGCAGAAAAGCCATGATGCTATCCGGTCTAAAATAAACATTATGGGAGCGGCGATAAGGGGAAATATTTCAGCTGACTAAGAGCAATGTAGGTTCAAATCCAAGCGTAAGCTGATATTGCTTGTAATTTGTTCCCGAGCCAAAAACACAGACTGGGAGTGAAAAAATGGAAGGCATTAAACAACAAGCAGCGTACTCAGCGACTCTGAAAAACTTCAGCATTTCCATTTATGTTATTATTTTTTTAAATAACCTTCAGTTTCACGGATCATAAAGTTAATTTGGAGCAACTTCCCTTCTCTGTAACTAGACAGAGCCACTATCCTTTACATTCATTAATGTTTGCTCAGTGCTCCGCAGCTATAAAGAGAGCACTAACCATTATCAGCATCCTCCATGCACCCAGCAGGCACATAACACTGACTGCGTGCTCTCCCTGTCCCCTCCCCGTGCCCCAGATCCCCTCCAGCCCTGGCACTGTGGTAACAATCACAGTCATGGCCACCTACCTCCATCTTTACTGCTTTTCTTCCAGTGCCAGTCACCTCTCCCCTGCAGGCAGGGCTCCTCTCTGGGCCTCTCCAAGCCAGATTCAGATCAGCAGCCGAGCACACGCTGTTGGCAGCAGGGTCTGCAGCAATCAGTGCCTCTTCTTGCCTGCCCAACCCCAGCCAGCTCACATTTCCCAGCTCCCCACCGTGAAGGCAGCAGGAAAGCTGCTACCGTGTGGGCACTGCCTGCTCACCAGAAACATCCCCTCCTGGGGCACCCTGCTCACCTTTAATAAGGAACAGTCCACACCCCAGAGAGACTCCATCTGCCAAAGGCAGGTTGGTAGGAACAGAGAACTAGTGGCCTCAAGAAGGGAAGTGACAAGTAGGGTGGGCAGCAGGACTGGGGGTGCAACCCAGATTTCTCAATTCCCAGCACAGTCCTGCTGCTGCCTCGTGTTCAGGTCAGGGATCACTTCCCAAAACTGACAAATCACTCATTTCCTTCTGCTCTTCTGTCCTCCTTCCCTTCCTACCAGATCCATCCCTCACTGACCAAGCTTTTACAGGCACTTTCATGCCCTCTATTCTGGAGCTCCAGCTCCCTCTTCAATCCTCTTTTTAGGAAGCATCTCTGCTCTAGTCATGCTCATTAAATTATACACATTTCCATTTTCTACTGCAAAGATCTATCCCTTGACATTTCAGGGCAAATCGGAGACCTCAAACACCTGTGTGCCAGCACAGAAATAGCAATTCTCCACTGCTTTCCTATGTTGATACACAGCAAGGGCCCTTCAAAGCCGTGCAGGAGCCTGTGCCACAGCAGCCTAGATGAGAATCCGTGACCTCATGATGCCCAAATCCTTAAGCAGCTGCAAAAGCCTCAGTCACTAATCAGAGAGGCGACCGGGTGCTGCTAGACCTCATTTCCAGCTCCATTAGAGCTGACCCTGCTCTCCGTTGAAAACTCTCAGCGAAGACTAAAGCAAGCCACAGCTCCTACAAATGCAACTGCACAAAAATAACAGTCCTCTTAAGAACACACTGCCCTGGATTTCCATCCTTGTGCACCCCTGCAGCCAGCCCGTGGTCTGCATTTGGGGACCACTGCTCACAGGCCCAAAACCCGGGGGGGAACCAGCACTTCACCACAAGCCCTCGCACTGAACAGGCAAAGCACTCATGGAGAAAGAGACTCTTCACCAGCTCTCCAGCAGACTTGCTCTGACACATTGAACTTCACATAACCCCAACAGCCTCAGTTTTCTGACTTGTGAAATAATCTGGTCAGAACAAGCCATTGGGTTAGGGATGGGGAGTACTGCACCCCAAAGGCCCTCCCCAACCCATTCCCCTTCACAACTGTTCACATCAGCCACCCAAAACCCACCTCTGAAAATTTACGGATTTAATCCTCCTTTTGTACTCACTCATCTAGAAACTGGCAAGTTCCTAAACTTTCCTCCTCCCCATAGGGCCATGAAGATGATGGTATCTCAGGCACATAAATTAAAGTTGGCTTCAAACGGGTTTCTCCCAGGATAACCAGATTGCAAAAAGGACTGTATTTAAGCAGAGGCCACTAAAACCAGAACCAGCAGCGGGAGCAACACTTGGAGCCATCAAGGGGACAAATAATTCACAGCCATGTCACAAAAGATGAAGATATCTCCTATGACCCAATTCCAGCTAGCGCAGTCCAGAGCTGCCGTGGAGATGAGACGGGTAGCTCTCAACACGTGCAACTATCAGCACAGTTACATACACACCATCACTGCCAATCATAACAAAACTGCCTTCACCAGACTAGATCTCCTAATTACAAGACGTGAACACGGCCTGAACCAAACCCTCTTTGGATTTAGCGCAGGATGGCTCCAGGGATTAGTACAACCTCCACTGGAGGCAACTTGGTTCAAATCCAACCACAGCCATTAGCAAGTGAAAGATATTGCCAAGCAGCAGCTGTTTGGTAGCTTGCATGAAATGAGTTTATGGTTTCAGTGCAGATCCTGTCGCAAAAAAATGCCAGTCACCTCCCTGGAGCTCAAAGGTGTGAAGGCAGAGGCACCCACCCATTCCTCCAGTGCTGGAGATGCTGACTTGGGAGGCGTTCCCACACGGGCCCGGTACCAGCTCCGCAGAGCCAGCCCTGACCTCTGCAGGGGTTTCAGAACCAGGTATGTTTTGCAACTTGGCAGAAACACACAGCTAAGTAACAGAAACCACCACCCACATGAAGCCAGAAGAACAAAGTACCAGTGTTTTCCTGCCCCAGACATGCGTGTGCCCCCATCTCCTCTCTCACACCAAAAATAGCTTCTACATTTTCCCTTTTGGCAACAACAAACCGAGGTTTGAGCACATTTGCTTTCAATAAACTAAACACGTTTTGCAAGAGTCTCTCTCTCACACTGAAACTTACTCAACTAAAGTTATAAAATGTTTGTCACACGCAGAACTTCCCTCCTGCGGCATCGTGGGACTCAACCCCAACACACTGCAAGCCTTGCTCACTGAATTCCTCATCCAAGGCACAGGTCCTGCACAGAGCTGGCAGACCCAGGCACACAGGAGGCTTGAGCTAAATCCCTAAGTCACTCAACGAGTCAGCACTGAAACTCAGAGAATTAAGTACGGTTTCATTAAAACCATCCAGAAATGTACAGTTTCACTAGAGCCCTTGTCACCACTTCCAGAAAAAAGGGAAATGCTCACCTATTTGTCCCTCACACTGGTTCCCTTTATGAATCAGTAGTAGTACCAAATCTTTATCAGTAAAGTACATGGCAAACTTAAACTTGACCTTGTTGATAAAAACCCTATGCTAAAAGGAAAATGGAAATGGAAAAACTCTCACCCCACACACCCAAGGAATACCAGTGGAACAGTATCACATCCACCAAACTGATTAAAAATACCAGATTCAGCAAAACCCTGACGCTTTCAGGTATCCAGAGCGCCAACCTTTGCTTCATGTGAACACCGAGGGAGAGGTCGCAGAAAGAGTTCAAACCATAAATGCCTGTGAACCAACGGGTTAGGAAACACCCACTGCACAGATCACCTCCAGCAGCACTGTCCTCTCTGAAGCACATTCTTCAGCTGACCCAAAACACAAAGTTCAGGGAGCAGACGCAGCCTCCAGGGCAGGCAGCAGTGCCTGCAGGCATGCTGGGCTTCCACAGGGTTCAAAGAGCTGGAAGGAGGGATGGGTTTGTTGGGTCAACGCGGCCCCGCGCCCCAGGCAGCCCCAGCCCGAGTCCTGCAGGTTTTGCTGCTTCAGTGGTGTTGGCAGCAGCCCACATGGCAGGCAGCTGCCTGCACCCACTGCAGCCTGCTCTTTGTGCGTTGTCAGGGCAAGGGAGCAGGAGGAAGGACCGAGGGAGAAGAGGGAACAGGAAATTATAAGAATCAACAGAAAAAAAAGCGATCACTCCAGAGACCGCAGCTGGGGTTCAGAGAAACGTGCACTTGTTGCCTGCAGACACCGGCTGAGTTACCCCCCGTAAATATTTACACAGCGAGCACCACACCGCCCGAGAAGCCAGCCCTGCAGCTCTCGTCGTGCCCAGGAGCCGGCCGTGCCCCCGGCACCGCTGACACGGCTCGGGCGCAGGGCTGCTCTCCCCCCGGCCCGGTGACCCCTCGGATGCTCACTCATCGCTCCGGCTCTCGGTCAGCGCGAACCCACCCGGCTTCCAACGTGCGGGGGGCAAGAGCCGGAAAATACAGCAGAATTGAAAGAAAGGGAGAAAAAATAAAGAGGAAGGGGTGCAAAAAAAGGCCCTTGGGTGCCCCCACCCCGCAGAGGGGTGTCCCCGCCAGTTTGCCAAGTGCGGGGCTCCCCTGCGCTCCCAAACCCCGCCGCTCCCGGGCGGCGCGTTCCCTTGAGGCCAAAAACAGCAAAACCAACAAAAAAAGAGAAAGTTTCTCCCCGGCGAGCAGCTCCCGTGGCACATTTTCATTTTTACGTAACGCGGCCGCCTTTCCCCCACCTGCGGGGAGCGGAGCGGAGCGGCTCCCCCGGCCCAGCCCCCGCCCGCACCCCGGCACCGGGAGGGGCCCCCGGGGCTCCCCCCCTCCCGACTCACCTAATCCCGCCGGCAGCTGCCTCCCCCCATCGCCGCCGCCGCTCCCGCCTCAGCGGCCGGCGGGGCAGCGCTGGGCGCGGGGACGCGGCCCCGCCATCTGCGCCGTGTTTATAAATCCAGAGCCATGGGGCTGCGAGCCGCGCCGTCCGTCCGCCGGTGGGGCCGGGCCGCCCCTCGCCGCAGCGCCTGCCCCGCAGCGCCCAGCCCAGCCCAGCCCAGCCCAGCCCTGCCCAGCCCAGCCCTGCCCGCCCCGGCGCGGCAGGAGGCGGCGGTCGGTCGGTCGGTCCCTAAGGCCGCCCCACAGCCGGCCGGGCGGGGCGGGGCGGAGCGGGGCCGCGCCGCCCGCGCGCATTAAAGGGGCCGCGTGCGCCCGCACCGCCGAGCGCCGGGCGGGACAGCGGCCGTGTCCCTGGCACCCGCCGTGTCCCCGGCACCCGCTTCACCCCTGTCACCGCCAGGACCGGTGCCACTGGCTGCACCCGTGCCAACGGTTTGCCAGTGCCACCGGTTACCTCGGTGCTACTGGCGGCACCGGTGCCGCCTGCACCGCCGGTGCTCCCGGCTCTAGCGGTGCTACGGGCTGCGGTAGTGCCCCTGGGTGTCGTTGATAACGTTTGTGGCGCAAGTCGGGGATTCTCGCTGGTGATATGAGCTGGCCGAGAATCTCTCTCTTCGTGCCGGTGGTATTTCGGACACTTCGTTGGAGGGGGTCGGGCACCGCTTGGATTTCTGAACCCTAGCAAAGGTTCAGCCCCGGGAAATTGGTGTCCAGAGCATCCCACGGCAACATAGTTAGGAAAATTCAGTTTTCCCACAAAAGGAAGCTGGGGGTCTTCAGGAGAAGACCCCATGATGCACATTCCCAGTCCTGGGCTAGTGTCTGTGCTATTATCCTGACTGCATCAAAAACCTTCCCAGGGTGGGATCTTTGCAGGAAAATCTCAACAATTTAACAAGCAAATGCCCACAGGAATCAGCACTGAAGCAACCCGGTCCCTGCCAGATTTTAACTAATATCTTGCTTTTTCATACTTTTTCTTCCCCTCCATCCTCCCAGGGGGGATGAGGAAGGTCCTGTCTCCTCAGCCACCACTGCTCCCGCTCCATCGCTGGGTGCCCCCTCCCCAGGCACATCCACATCCTCTCCCTGCCACGAGTGATGCATGACCCCAACAGCTGGAAAAGCATCTCACAAACCTCCACTTCCCCCTCCCTGCTCCAGCAGCTGTAAAAACCTCCACATCTCCCACCCCACTCCAGCAGGCAGATGTGGGCATGCACAGGTTCCCTGCCGCCCTGCCTCCTGCAGTTCGCTTCCCTTTTCCCTCATCTCGAGTGGCATTTCCCTGGGAGCGGGAGAGCAGGATAGCGGGCAGCTCACGGCATTCCTTGCCCCAATACGGCCGCGCCGCTGCAGGGCAGAGGGATTTTCCCAGGCCTGGACTCCGTCTCCTGAAGTCACCCCACTCGATATGTGAGCACGGGCGCACACCACGGCGTGAGCGCAAACACCAGGAGCGCCAGACAAAGTGCCTGAAATGAGCCCGACGCGCCAGAAAAAGCAGGAAAAGTTGCCCTCCTGTGCCTGTGGCAATTGTGTGTCTGCTGGCTCGGGCAGCAGCTTTGGTGCAGTTCAAGTCTTCGGTTTATCCGCAGGCTGAGCATCTTGTGAAGCAAAGGAGCAGATCACATCTTTCTCTAGAAAACATGTTTATCTTGGAAGATAAAGGACCTCCCTGTTGCATTGTGGGGTTTCTCTGCTCCAGTCATTTAGCTTTTTCTGAGCTTTTTTTTTATATATCTGTGACGTTTCACTTAATGAATGGAAGGCAAGTCCTGCACCACAGCAAAAAGACTCAGGACATTAATTTTACAGGAGCCAGGCTTTTATATCCCACTGACCTTAGAACAACATTAGAATCAAATGTATTTAAATAAACCCCCTAGGGTTGAACACACTTTCCAGCAACACTGAATATCCTGCCAGAGCACAGACGGATTTTTTTGCCTGTTGTTGTGGTCCAGAAGGCCATGGTGCCAAAGGGAATCACCAGGCTGGTGTTGCAGTGGGAATATGGGCTTTTCACAGTGGCATTGCTCTTAGAACAGTGGGGATGATTTCCTCGTGTGTTTCTCTTCCTCTGGCAGCCTGGCTGTCAGTAACTAGCAGCTACCAGATGCCAGTGGTGTTTATAAAACCATTATGCAAACCCACTATACCCAGTAATTTCAAAATAATACCCAAATTACCCAGTAATACCTGAAAATAATGGGTGCCCCGATGTTATGGGGCTAAGTGACTATAAGTGTGGGTCAAGACCAAACAGTGAACCTGTCTGGTCAAATCATGTCTTCATCATCCTCATCCTAACAGCCCTCTAATGAGGAGTGTGTGACTCTCATTAACACAAGAGGCTGGATGTGTTTGTATGGAGTTGCTGATCCCAGGAAAGCAACTCCCTTCCCTGTCTCAAAGCAAGAACAGTGAGCTTGGCTTTAAAATAGTGGCCTTGCAACCATTAGGCAGAAATGCTGTTTGCATCAGCGTTCTGGCTTTTGGAGCCTCGAGGCTTTGTGTTCTCAAGCTTTTTCCCTGCAATCGTGGAAGCTGGAAGCTTCTTGTCCTGGAGGAATCACAGATAAGATTGTGGCAGCATCTCAAGGCTCTGGGAGCTGTGGCTGCATGTGAGCAAAGCCCACAGTGAGGCTGCCCTGAGCACCCCGGAGCAGGGGGAGCGCTGGCGTGGGTGCTGTGCCGCAGCCGGACACGTACGCGCACACTAAACCCAGGAGACAGAGCCTGCCTGTCGCTGTAACCACGGTGTATCTGTGCTGCGAGCCTGCAGATAGCTTACACAGATTTTCCTTAGCGTTTCACTTGGAAGCTGCCGTTGATAGCTATTCCATCAGATAAAATGGTAATGTGAGCCATCCAGCAGCAAAGATGGGGATTTCAGCTCTCAGCGGAAAACTCGAGTCCTGCCTCAGATATTTGAGATGTTCTGCATTAAACTTGCCCCATGCCCGGCACAAACGCAAGAAAATTGGGGTGTTTTCTTGCTTAGGTTGACCCAAACTCCTCCAGGAAAAGAAGTGAGATGCAAAACAGGAGCCACCCTCCCTTTGAAACCATCCTCCTATGGAAAGCTTCAGGGGAAAGTAATTACATCTAAAGCAAGCTGTAGCCTTTAGCCTCAGCCAGCCTGTAATTGACTTTACCGGAGCATCAGCCCACTAAGACCAAAGTGAGTGAAAACTATGGCAGGGGTTTACCCTCCACAACCACGCCTGACCCCACGGTCCCGGCACAGACGTGAGGGGTCTTGGACCTCCTGGTCTAAGGGGGTAGGTATGGCAAAGGGTGGAGGCAGCAGGAGGTTTGCGGCCCTGCCCTGCGTGATGCAACACAGCTCCCTCCGAAGCACCTTCCCACCGCCCTGCTGACCTGCCTTTACTTGCTCCAGGCATGAGAGGAATTCAGCGGGACTCAGGCAGTGTGAAGGGATGGAGATCACCTTAGGGAAGTGGATCTGTCTCAGGAAAAACAAACAACCCACAAACTAAAGATCTCTGCATGTTCCCTGGAGGAGGGGGAAAGGCAAAACCCGAGGATGCAGCTGGTGTCATAGGGTCTAGCACCCACTCCCCATGCCACACTCCTGCCTTTTTCTGTGTTCACCTTCAAGCTGGCAATGATGAACAGAAACAAATTATGTGATGTGAAATATCCCAAAGTCAGGGCACTCGGCTACATGCAGAGAGGGAAGAAATGAAATGATCCTGGATGGTGGCTGTAAATGGGGAAATGATTCAAGCATCACCAGGTTGCCTTCATCCCCAAAGTTCAAGGCTGATCCCACCCTGTGCATCAGCCCCACCGTGGGAGAGGGACCCCATCAGCACCCTGTCACACTGCAATTGCAATGGGCTTCCGCTTTCCCGGCCAGTCCTGACCCTGGCCACAAGGCTTGGCCTCTCCTCTTTCTGTGGCCATTGCCTTGGCTCTCACTCCCAAATGGCTGGGCTGAATGCTCCTGAGCAGCTGTCCCATTCCCTCCCGTGGTGGGTTTGGGTTGTGTTTGGACACCCCGTGCCAGGGCCCGGCAGTGGGTCACGCTCCATCTGCCTCCCCAGCCCCACGTCACAGACCGGCACACTCGCATCAGCTCCTCGCAAGATTTTAACATGTCAGGGGACAGACAGGACCCCAAAAGGGTCATGTCCCTCCTGAATGGATCAGCTTTTA
This sequence comes from Aphelocoma coerulescens, assembly GCF_041296385.1. Classification (NCBI taxonomy): domain Eukaryota; kingdom Metazoa; phylum Chordata; class Aves; order Passeriformes; family Corvidae; genus Aphelocoma; species Aphelocoma coerulescens. The sequence continues at coordinate 2,058,862 of NC_091029.1, read as the reverse complement.
AATGCAGATAAATGCAGATTGGTTTTAAATCCAGCTAAAAGCAGCAAATGCATTCTCCCCTTCCACAGGTGCATGGTGACCCCGGGGCTGAGCTGCTGTGGTGCAGAGAGGCACCAGGAGTGAATTTCGAGCCAGGGGACAAAGCTGTCCCTGTCAAAGCCAGGGATGGGGACACTGGCAAGCAGGACACAGGCTCAGTGACCAGTCCCATGTGCATTTTGGCCTCCCAAATACATACCTCCAGCAGATGGTTGCTTTCTCCCACATGCTGGGGCAGCTCACAGAATAACTAACTAGTCTTTACCACAGAAATAAATGGCCACAGCTTTATTAAATCAATATTAATTCATAATCTTTAACAGACAATTATAGTTATCTCACACACAAAACTACCCACCTCTTCAAATCTCTGATCTGACAGGGTTATAATTAGCTTATTACTGGCCATACATCTGCTAATAACTTTTCCCTCAGCCCTGTGAAGTGAATTAAGGAGCGCTAATAAACCATGGCTGTTAATCCATTTATATGTCTTATGCTTTTGTCTAGGCACCGAATTTAAAGATACATAAAAAGGGGCTTTCTCCTTTCTTTCCTCCAGGGTCTGACTATGCTGCAGCCCTTGGCTGCTGGGTGTGGGGAAGGTAGTCTTTTTGATGTCCTGGCAGATGCCATCCCCACCGGGAGCAGGGTGCAACGGGAAACTTGGGAAAGCACTTTACAAGCCGAAACCTCTCAGAATATTTGAGAGCAGGAATATTTTCCCCAATGCTTTCTTATTCTCAGCCTCACTGCCAATGCCTGGCATGAGGCAGAGGGTATTAGGGGAAGGCCCACTGGCGAGACTGTGAACCCCAAAAATCCCCCATGGGAGGGAAGAACGGGCAGGCAGACAGGGAAGAGGGGCTGGCTTTGGGCAGCACTCCCAGCGCTGCCCTCTCTGCTCTGGCTCCACACGGCAGAGCGTTGCCAGTGCGGGTCATTAGCAATAATGAAAGTGAGATCAGACGCGGTCGGGGGTGGAGGGAAACGTTGATCTCAAATGATGGCCGCTAATAAGGGACAGCGGAGAGGCACCGTGTGATGTGGCGAGATAAAAGCAGATGGCTGGCTGCTGCTTCTAATTATAGGACCCTGCTAACGAAGAGGGCGCTGATTAGACTGACATTGTCCTAGGACATGCATTTCTAGAAGGATCTGGCTCTAGGGCTCAGGGTTTGGGGGTGATGTGATGGAGATCCCCACTGCCTGCCAACACCTGTCCCAAAACCTTCTTCTGCCCCATCTCTGCCCCACCACCCATACCCCCAAGTGAAGTTTGCTCCCACCATGGAAGCAGTCGGGTCAGGGGCTGGAGGGATGTCAGTGAGGAGCCAGCAGTGATGTCCCCATGTGTTCAGGCAGCGGTGGGTGGGAAAGCCCTGAAATCCACCACCAGCCCAAGAGGCTCTGAGTTCCAAGTCCCTGAAGACGGAAGGAAGCTCCTTTTTGAGTAAGAAATGTGGTTGAATTCACTCATGGGTGAATAATTTATGATGCTTACTGTAATGAGACAAAAAAACATTCAGTTCTGGTTTCATCATATTTTTGGCTATGAGTAAACCAGTAGAAAATGATGAGGGCTTCCCACAGCAAAGCTGAACCCCTGAGACTGGAACTGGTAGCCAGGCCACTTCTAACCAGTGAGTTGATCTTATGCATATTTTTGGTTGTGTTGGCACTTCTCCTCCTCCGTGGAAGAGATCTGAAGTGTATTTGTAATGACAGCTCTGTCTCTGTCTCAGCTGAGCCCAGCTGGGGATGCAGGAGCCTCCCCGGTGGCAGAAAGGAGGACACTCAGCAGCCTGCCTGGCTTGGTGGCAATGCCCTGACACCCATCCACACGGGACAGCCACTTCCTGAGGGGCTCGGGTACCCCTGCACCAGTGTTCCAACCCCACAGCATCACTCTGCACCTTTTCCCCTGTCCCCACAGTGGTGTTTGGGGAACTGAGGAGGCTCTGGAGCAGTAACTCCCATGGGAGGGGATAACTCACTGGCACAGGATCCCAAAGGAAGATTCCCCATGCTTCAAGCCCCTAGCCCTGCAGGGATGGCAGGGTTTTCTTTGCCAAAAAAAGCTGAGCCAAAGTCAGATCCCCTTCTCACCCCTCCAATGCTACCCTTGCAAAACTGCTTCCCTACTTTGGATATGCTGCAATATGCAAGAATTGGGAAATTTTGTTTCTGGAGGTTTTTCATTTTAAGACATCTGGTATTTTCTGGAACTGGGAAAAACATATTTCCCTCTTTTGTAGTCACTTAAACTCCAGTGAGAGCCCTGCATTGCGATAAAGAAACATCTTTTAACAAAAGACTTAGGATGGGCAGCCCAAGGAGGAGCCAGAAAAAATGAGGTAGAAATTTTGCCAGACAGGATGTGGATGGAGAGGCTGGAGAGCAACTGGCTGAAATTTGGCAAAATCTTAAAAAAAACCTCCAAACTCAGCAAAACCAAATGCAAGTCAGTCTCTAAAAGAAATCCAAATACCTTTCAGGCAATGGCTTTTTCTGGGTGAAGCCCACAGGAATGACCCTCATGGCCCTGAACTGGTATTTTCAGTGGGGATGGAAAGAGGTGGAAGAGACACACAGAGAAGTGGATGAGGTGACACAGGATGGACAAGGGATGGCTGCTCCCACCTAGGAAACCTGTACTTGTTTAAATTAGAGCAGCTTTTCAGGAGGATCCTGTAGCTGAGTTATGGGCATCTTCCCATGGACAAGGAGCCCAGCAAGCGCCTGCAAATTCCCTGCAGGATGACTGCAGGAATTTCAAGCCCTGCTTAGAGAGATGAAGCAGTTGCCAGGGCACCCAACCTTTTGACATCTTAATGAGCCAAGAGTTCAAAAGGATTTTTTTTTTCTTTTTTTTTTTTTCTTTTTCCCCCTCCCTTCTCAGAGAATTCAACTTTTCATCTCCCTCCTCCCAAGTACGAGACAGCCAAACAGGGGATGACAAATGAGCGTCTCGCTCCACCTGAGGAGTTCAAGCTGCAATCATACAGCTCCTTGCAGCTCCAGAGAGCTGGGAAGTGCCAGCGTGCGGGAGAGGAGATGTAATTAGGTGCGATTCAAGAACAGCTCATCAGCTATATTTAACAGACGGGACGAATCCTCAGAAGCACAGCCCTGCAGAGGAGCCAGGCTGTGGCAGAGCTGTTCTCCCCCAGCCCTGGCTCTCTGGTGCTAGAGCTGTTTGTGTTTCTGCCTGAAGCATTCATTATTATTATTATTATTATTATTATTATTATTATTATTATTATTATTATTATTATTATTATTATTATTATTTTGCAATTTTAAGTTGTAATGGTTGTTGACCCTATAAACATCCAAGCAGGACTTCTTACCCAGAGTTTTTTAGCATGCAGATTTTCCCCCTCACCAGGATTAAAGTTAGTTGGAGGGAGAAGAGCACAATAGCCCCTTTTATCCAAATCTTTCTGCCTGGAACAGATGGAGAGTCCTGCCTGAGTCCCAGTGATGTGCCACAAGGACACGGTAACAGAGGAGACTCTGTGCCTTCTGCTGGGACAGAGGAAAGGAGCGTGTGAGTGCGCCGGCGCGGGGACACCGAGTGGGATGGGAGTGCCAGCTCTGCTCCAGCACAGAACCGCAGAATCATTTGGGTTGGAAGGGACCTTAAAGGGATTTAGTTCCAACCCCACCACCATGGGCAGGGATGCTACTCTCTAGATCGAGCTGCTCAAAGCCTCGTCCAGCCTGGCCTTGAGTCATGCTGCTGGCCAGGGTTAACACAAAGCACCAGGAGGTTTGGGAAGCGCCCAGGAGAGCTGCAACACTGGGCTGTGGGGGTGGCAAGGCTGCTGAGAGTTATGGTGAATCTGACTCTGCTCTCCATCTCAGCCAATGCCATGCTGGGAGCTGCTGCCCGTAGGAAAGGAGCCCTCCCTCAATGCCTCTGCCAGACCCTGTCCCAAAATAACACCCAGAGATGAGGAACAGAGGAGTTCAGGCACCAAGCATGGCCAGTCAAGGAGCCACGGGAGGCTCTGAATCCATGCTTGCCTATGAAGGCCTCTTAAATACACAAACTGCATTAAAGTATCAGCATAACTACAGAAATCACTGAAGTAACTGTTCCAGCTCTGGGGAAGCCTATTCATATTCTTCTTCTTAATGAAAGTTATCAAGCAGATCACAATTTTATGTGCCAAACTTTGGTGGTGCTTCCCAGCCATCACAGGCCAGAAGATGGGACCAGTGATGCTTAACAGCTGCAGGCAGCAAACCATGTTGGTGCACAGCAAAACACCCTCATTTTTTAAAGCAGCCCCCAAGTTCAAGGATATGCTGGCAAAAAGAATTGTCAAAACACACAGGGCAAAGGCCTGTGGGGATGGGTGCTCCACTCCAACAAGGCTGGAGCTGAAACAGGGGGGGGTCCATGGAGAGCAGGACATGCTTCCCTCCTCAGGGGAGGATAAAAGAGCTATTAATGGAGATGCAGGCTCTGTTCAGGCTCATGCTCGGCTCCTTGCGAGCAGAGGGTAAAGAGCTACTTATGCTGGAGCATAAAAGCTGGGAGACAGCAGAGTGCTATAAATAGGCATATAAACTTTCAACTGACAAGGCTCTGATTCTGTTATTGTAAAAAAAAATAAAAAAGAGAGGGAGAAAAAGTGCCTAGGTGGAGCTGACAAAGAGGGAAATACATGCAGAGTACAGGTTTGTTCCCAGGAACGCGCTTATTATAAGTCAGATGTAGTTAGAGCTATTACTTTAGCTTCAAATGAATGGAAGGAGAATAAATCTGCCTTTGTGCAAGGCTGCCTGCAAATAGCATCTCCCTCTAGCAAACCTGCAATTGTGTTTGCATGAGACAGTTGTTAGAATAAATGCAATTTAAAAAGAAAAACAGTTCACATCTACGGCAAGGGAAGGCTGGTGGTATGAATGGCAACCAGCAGAGGAGGAGGAAGAAGCACAACAGGCTTCAGCAGCGGGGGGCAGAGCCTGTGGCACTGCAAGGGGCTCATCTGGGGTGGCTGGAAGGATGGAAATCCTCTGAACAGTTCACCCTCAGTCCCTGGCCCTATCACTACATCTTTACACCAATCGCCCCAAACCGCTGAGCTGGTTTCACCCATTTTCTCACTTTCTGTCCCCGAGGGATGGTGATTAAACACAGGTCTTCTAGGGAAAGGATGAGCCATGCTGAAGGTGGGGAGGAAGCATCTTGCCCTGCTGCAAGCAGCCACACCATCACAGCTGTGGGAGCAAAGCCTGAGGTTTGTCCTGCATCTGTGAAGCTGGGACACGCCGGGGTTGGCATCCCGGCAGGGTTTATCTTTGTGGGACAATTGAAAAAGAAAAGCACTTCCTTGGAAGTTTTTGGCTTTGCATTTCCTACTCCTAAATAACTTCCCCAAGAGACTGAAAGTGCTTGCAGGTTATTTTTCTTCTATTTTCAGCTACTAAAGTGGTTTTCCTTTCAGAGCACATCACCACCCTGTTCTGACCTCCATTCTTCATGGCTGCAGCAGCTTCAGGGAGGGGACCTGCAGGGTTGGCACCTCTGGGGCTGCTTGTCACCTCGTGATACCCACAGGCACATCCATGCCCACTGGAAACTTCCCCCCAAATTGCAACAGCATGGAGGGACTGCAGCTTTCAATAGGAAAATGCAGCATCTTGCTAGGGTGATGGCCTCAAGTGGGGAGAAAACCCTCTGCAAAGTCCCCTCCTGCCTTCTACTATTATTATTATTAACAATAATAATAAATTAATAATAATGTTGTTATTAATAATAATAATAATAAATAATAATAATAGTAATAATAATAATAATATTCCCATTGAATTTATAGGAGTAACTGTCTGGGAAAATGACTTTACCTCTGGCTCCTTCATAAATTTTTAATAGGGCAGAAATAGAACCAAAAGGGATTTTAAAAAAAATTTTAAAATATGCGTTAGCGTCAAACTCTGGCTCTATTCATAATTAATTATACTTTCAGGGGGAGGGGAAAAAAAGAGGAAACATAATTACAAGCTTCTAGTGAGAACATTCATTATCATGCTAATGCAGAAATCAGTACTGCTGTGCCTGTGTGTGTGTGTGTGTGTGTGTGTGTGCTCTGTCTAATTACTCGGCAGTGATGTGTGTCACTCGCAGGGTTACCTCGCTGCTGCACGGGATTGTAAAGTCAAAGTTAAAAATGAGGGGATGAGTCACAGCCTGGATTGATGGGGATCCAGTGGGGTCAGGCACAGGGATGAGCCTACTCCTGTAGGACACTTGAAGCTCCAGTTGAAATCAAGGAGGAAAACCACAGGCTCAGGTCCATGCCTTGAACATCACATTCAGTCCCAGACATGTTTATGGACATGAGTTATCTAAATTATGTTAAACCTAAGTTCGGCATCTGCACAATCTGAGCATTTCTGGGGAATAATTAAATGGATTTCCCATTATTTCTCGAGCTGCCAAGCGAATGTCCTACTTTCATAAGTCAGAGCAGTGCACTTCCCCAGCAATAAATCCTCCAGCAGACTGCAGGAACCAGAGCCTGGCAGGCAGAGCGGAGCCAAGGGGGAATGAGGCAGTGGTGGGACACCCAGCCCTCCTGGATGTCTTAGAAGCCTTGGAGCAAGAACCCACGGGCAGTGCCATGGGATGTTCTGCCTGCAACAGCTGGATGGGGAGAGGGCAGCAATTGGCAGCTGGAAAGACCTGGGGAAGGAGCAGCCAGTGCTCCAAACAGGGATTAAAGGGGGGAAGAGGTGAGGCCAAGTGTTGGTGAAGTGCCACCTCTGATTCAGTAATCCTCTGCTCGGAGGGGAAGGACTGTGATAATTAAAGCAAGATTGCTCCTTCCCTTCCTCAAGTGGGAAAAACAGCTCTTGTAGGAAATTGGAGCCAGGGATGAATGCTGTGGGATTCAGTGTGTCCCTGCCTGCCCTCAGCCCCCTGCAAATGCCCTGTGCCTGAAATTTCCTCCTGTGCAGGATGAAAAACCCTCCTGGGCACTGCCAGGATCAGGGCTGTCTGCCGGGGATCACGGGTCCAATTTGCAGCGATGCTTCTGGAGAGCTGCCAAAAAGGCATAACAAAATTTGTGACAGCTCTCTTGTGACAGCCTCCATCCAGAGGACAGGAAGGGGAATTACTGTCCTAAAAAAACCCCTAGAGCTCTGTCACCCACAAGCACCTCAGAGTGTCCCCAGCAAAGGAGCATCCAACACCTTCAAAATGTACCAATTTTTCTTGGCATAAAAGCAGCTGCTGGCACACTGGGATGAGCACATTAAATTTAAGTGTGAAAGCATTAAAAAAACCCGAGAATTGTTTGCACAAAAAGCCACCATTACCCAGGCATGACAGAAGTTCCCCATCCAAGGATGCTCCATGAGCAGCACCAAGACCCTGCTGTCGGTGTGGAGGTTGGGAAGAAGGGAAAGTTAATGCCTGGAGTCCCAAGGATAAGATCAAAGATTTTTTTTTTTCCCCAGAGGTGGGCTTTGTGCAACATCTGTGAGCCATTCCCTTTCCCATGTGCTCGGGCAGCCGGGTGAGGGGCCGCTCTGGCCTCGCTCGAGCTCCAGCTGTGCCCAATTCCAACATTCAGGGTCGCCTGCAAAGCTCCCTGACCCACACCAGCCCTGGACAAATGGGCCAGGGGGTGTTTTCGGCCACTGACCGAGCTCAGGGCTATTTGGGAACCTGGAGCATAATTGCTCTGCGGTGTCTGCCAGCTGCTCTAAAATTATCCACCCCACCTCAGCATCCCGACACTCCCATTTTTATCCAGAAACGCATTTTGGAGGCGGAGGCTAAGAGTAGCACCGGGTGCTGTGGCCTCGGAAAGAGCAAATACAAGGAAAACAAAGGGAAAAAGCACAGTTTGGCCATCTCCATGGCACTGGGCAAGTGGTGGGGTGCTCAGCGTGGAGCGTGGCTGGAGCTTGCACAGTCGCCAGGTCCTGGGGATTGGGGTCAGAACCGCTCCAGTGTGTGTCCCCAACCTCTGCTGTGCCCTGCTGGAGCATTTTCCCAAGCCATGAAACATAGCACAGGTTTCCTGTGAGGGTCTAAAATGAGTTATCACACGAGGGAGAGCCCAGCCTGCCATGCCCCCTCCCCGAAAGCCCTTCCCGATAAAAGGGCCTCACTGTTCTTCCAAATGATGAAATGATGAAACCGGAGCCAAATCCCTTGAAAGGAAACAGATCACCTCTTGTGCTGGGAACTGCTCTGGTCCCTGCGTTAACTTGATCATGGCCAGAGCGCTGCTGCCCAAAGGAAAAGCAGTGAGCCATGACATGAGCATCCACAGCCCCGTGGTAGGCGGGAGGGAGGCACTGTCCCTGCTCCCTGATGAAGCGCCTCGTTAGGCTAACGGGCTTGGGGCTCCTGCTGCCCATGGGACTGCCTGTTTTCCCCAGGCATTTTGCAGGTGATATTTGGTCTCTGCCAGTGCAGGGTGATGTCTAAGCCCTCAGCAGCCCTGGGTGCTGCTAGGAGTCATGTTTTTGTTCAGAAAGGTCACATCGAGCATTGCTCCCCTCAACCAAAATGCTGGATGGATGCAGAATTTGGCATCTAAAGACCCGTGTTCTAAGTGGATGCAGCCCAGGACACAATTCAAGGTTTTTTTTCTGTTTATAACCAACCAATGGGAACATAAACCAGGATTGTGCATGCCTTTCATAAAGATATTTAATGATGCAAAAAAATAGCCCTAAAGCTTTTCCCAAAAGTCTCCCTGATGGAGTTTGGGAACGGACAGCCAGGGACAACCCAGCTGTGCCAGGGGACCTGTATTTGCTGAGCATCCCCATCCTCTGCCCTCCAGGTGAAGGCAGTGGGAGCTGTTAACTTTTTCAGTGCTGAGAAAACTGCTACTGAGAAATGGCTGGGGGTAACCACACTGAAATGCTGTTGTCGGAAACAGATGATCTTTAAGGTCCTTTCTAAGCCAAATCATTGTACGGTAACTCCCAAAAATTCAGTCTGATGGTGCTGTTCCATGGGAGGGGTGACAGTCAGTGCAAGGATGCCCTGCCCACACTGTGGGCACAGCCAACATCTGTCCCAGCACAACCTCCCCGTGCCCGGGGCAGGGCTTTGGGAAACACCGTAACCACTGGGGCACGGACAGCCCCGTTCTGCAAACTCCTTTCCCTTGTGGCACTTTCTCCATCTGCATCGAATAGCAGAGCTATGAATATTCAAAGAGACAAATGTGTTAAAAATCGGTGACATTTTCAGGATTGGCTCGCACTAGCCAGAGAACGTCATTCACAGTAATTACAAATAAAATCCACAGCCCTTCACAGATGACAACAAATCCAAATGGCCTTTTTGCACAGTGAAAATATTAGCCTTAACACTTTTTTTAAAAAAAAAAATATCTTCCAACCAGTTGCTGCTTTCACAGGCACCTCCGAGGGAGCTGATTTTGGGAAAACTTCTCCTGTCACAGTGGCGTTTGCTGCCTCGTACAGAAAGCAAAGAGCACTTTTTTTTCCCCCCTCCCTCTCGTTTGAGAGTTTTCTTGGTAGGGATGAAACCACCAAACAGAAGGCCGCCTAAATGAAATTATTATCCCGGAGAAACCACTAAAGGAACTTGATTAATTTGCCAAGTAACAGAGCCCGGTTTGTTCTTTTAGGCAACACATCTTAAAGTAATTGAATCACCCCTTGAAAAAAAAAACAGTAGATGATTGAGCCCTGAGGTACACTCGTTCTCTATCCTTAATAAATCTCTCTTTATGAAGGAGGTAGTATGCTTTTCTCATCAGAAACCTGTTAATTTTTTTTTCTCCTTTAAGTAATTGAATACAAAGTTCAAAATCTATCTGCAGCGTCCTTCAAGAGAAAAAAAAAAAAAAATCAAAGGTTTATCTCCTGCTTCATCTCAGCAAGTTAATTATGCTCTCATAATTGAGTTAAACCAGCAGGTTATTAAAAATACCACGGGATAATTTTTAATTTTTTTCTAATGAAGTATCACGAACCCCAAATCTTTGGCAGAACCAAGTATCCCAAGACCTGCACTGTGCCCTGCATGCTGGAGGAGGTGCTCAAGGTGGACCATGCCAACCTCATTCCATTTAAGAAAAGTGACTGAGGTTGTTTTTTGACTCATTTTTTGAATCAGGAGGATGGGCCCATCACCAGCTGCAGTACTGTAGCCTCAGCCAGAGCTGCAAAGCTCCTGAATACATCCACAGGCACATCCACAGCCCAGCAGTGGTTGATGAAGACAATGGAGCATCTCCCCTCCATCTCAAGACAAGCACACCTGGCTGCAGAGCCTTCCACCATAGAATGGAATCACTGACCCACAGAATGGGCTGGGTTGGAAGGGACCTTAGAGCCCATCCAGTCCCACCCCTGCCATGGCAGGGACACCTTCCACTATCCCAGGGTGCTCCAAGCTCTGTCCAATCTGGCCTTGGACACTTCCAGGGATGGGGTAGTCACAGCTTCTCTGGGCACCCTGTGCCAGGGCCTCACCACCCTCTGAGTAAAGAATTTCTTCCTAGTATCTAATCCTACCCTGCCCTCTCTCAGTTTGAAGCCATTCCCTGGGTCCTGTCGCTCCATGTCCTTGCCCAAAGTCCCTCTCCAGCTCTCTTGGAGCCTCTTTAGGCACTGGAAAGGGCTCTCAGTTCTCCATAAAGTCTTCTCCAGGCTGAACAATGCCTACTCTCCCAGGCTGTCCTCACAGGAGAGGAGTTTCAGCATCTTTATGGCCATGACTGAGACATCTTTGACTATTCCCCAAGGAACCTGCATTGAGCTTTGTTATGCCCTGGGATGGAGGAGGAGCCCCCAAAGCTCCACCACGATGCTCATGGTGCTTCCACGTCAAGTGTATTTCTAATCAGCATTTCACTTCAAATATTACCCATTCAACTAATTCTACTAATTCTAGGGAATTACAGAAATAATTGCTATTTTCCAATAGACACAGGACTGCCTCTCGAGACAGAAAAAAAAAATAAGGAAAAAAATTCAATGAAGTACTGTTTAAGGAAAGTCAAAATAAGCTATTTCCATCTCCTCATTTGCAATTAACTTCAGAGCATAACACAGTGGGAGGTGGTTCATGGGAAAAGTACGACTTCATTGTAATCCTCCTCCTTCTAAGTGGAGAGATCAGCAGAGATGGATGCACTCTGCCAGGTTGCAGTCACCCTGTCCCCTCTGGGCTGCCTGCCACCAGGGAGAGGCAAGGGCAGGAGAGCTGCCAGCTCCACGCTGTGTCCCTGCACTGCTGCCCCATCAGGGTGCTGTGACAGTGGTTGGGCTCTCCCCAGCTGCACGTGGTCACCAGCACCATTGTGGTCCTGCGTGAGATGCTCCATTTCCATCCTCATCTCCATCCCTCCCTGAATGCAGATCCCACACCACAGCTCCCAGGAGACAGAGCAGAGGGGAAAAAGGGATGTGAGGCTGATAACAGCCTGGAAGAGCATCTCTGGGAAAAACAGGAGCTGGTGCTTATTGGGTTGGAGTTGGCAGAGTGAGCACACAGTGGGGTGGCAGAATGGAGCTACTCTCCTCTCACTGGGCTGGCCTAAAAGAAGGGCTGGTTGTTACCATTATCTGCCCTTTTTTTTAACGCAAAAAAAAAAAAAAATTAATCAGGATTTTTCTGTAGCAATGTCCTTCTCTCCCACCAGTGACACTACTGCTGCAAGAAGAGGTGGCCACCAATCGTCCTTCCCTGGAGAGCTCTGGATACTCTTTGTAGAAGGGTCCCAAGCAGGACTTCTGCTCAGTGGGGCGCTTTGTCATCACTCTGCCTTGCATCAGCCCTGCTTCACCTCAAAACACCTCTCTGCTTATGGGTGTTTCTGCCACATTCCCAAACAACCCAGGCCAAGCAGCGGTTTGGGAGCTCTTTTGAAAGAGCCGGTTCCCCTGCATTGTCTGGCAGGGCTGGGAGCTCTTCCCTGCTCTCCATGCAAATGTTTCCAGGAGGATGAGGCTCAGACCCAGCCATGCACTGCCTGGGAACCTCCTGCCAGTGTCTGCCCAGGGGCAGAGAATCCAGACTGTGAGGAGGTGTCCATCATGTGCCTCATCTGACTTCTGGCTCGTGGGTTGACTGCAAAGCAGCCAGTGAGCACAACAAGCAGCACAGAGGCTGGGGCTCTTAGCAGAGCCGTGCCCTGAATCCCAGTCCTGCTGCAATCAAGAGCAGAACCCTGCTACCACTGCAGGATCCATCCTCAGACTCCTCCTCCAGTGCCCAGTGACCTTTGCTGGTGAGGAGGGTGCTCTGTCCTCCAGCACACACTTCCCATCCTTTGCCCTACAACATTAAAAGCACCACTGATGTGGCGGCCTCCTGATTGTGCATTAAATATTCACCTACATGATACTTCCTTTGAAGAATTCTCCTTTTAACTGTTCTATTTTCATCACTGTCCTCATCTCTCCGTAACGCTCCATCTTCTGCTTAAGTGTCATCTTCAGATTTTGTTCCCAATTAATATTTCTATGGCAACTGCATTTAATTTTGAAGTGGCAGCACTCGCTCTGCATAGGGACCAGAGCCTCCTCCTTGCCTCACAGATCTGTGCTTGTGGTGGACATTTATGGTGTTGTGTTTGGTTTCAAAAAGCCATGGTCCTCCACCCAGCCTCAGTGCCCCTGCCTTGCCCTCTTAATGCCAGTCTGGGCGCAGCCAGCAGGTTGGTCCAGGCAAAACTGAGCTCAAATTCATCCATCATCTTGTGATCCCTTATCCCCAAGGGCCTATATTTGCTACAGCACAGGGTAAAGCACAGATATTTGGGGAACACACTCAGTGGGATCAAGACACACACGGTACACCCAGGAGAGCAGCCAGGCAGGACAGGAACACACTGTGAAACAGGAAGTGGTTGGGAATGCAGGAGGTGGCAGAGGAGATTGCTGTGTTTGGAAACTCAGCCTTCACCCCATGTCCAGCTCCAGATGATGACCAGTGCTGGGTGAAGAGTTTTGCCCCAACACCCTGAGCTGTGAACCCAGCAATGGGGTGCAGACAAGTCTCTGGTTCCTGCGGCCACCAGGCACTCCCAAAGCGATGGGGAAGGCACCCACTCATGTCCACATGTGGGTTTCTTCTTCATTCAAAAGGCAGAAGCAATCCTTGAAAGTGGAAACCATCCATGAAGATGACCAGCAGCGGCAGGATGGGAACATCCCCCCAGCTCAGTGCCACTGAGTGCACCACAGGACCCTCCCGTGGACTCTGCACTGCTGAGAAGATAAAAATGGGTGCGGAGTGGTTAAAATAAGCCTGGGGTATGGCCTGGAATGAGAAGCATTTGTGTGCTGGTTTCCCTGGCGTGGCTGCCTTCAGTCTGGCTGAAACCTTGCAGGCATTTTTGGAATGACAGAAATGCTGAACATCCTGTTACCGGGGTTCTGCCTCCGTCAGCACAGCCCGGCTGGTTTGTGCAGAGGAACCTGTCCTGGATGGCCCCGCAGGGGCTGGCAGCCTGACAGATGTAAAGCTGGGCTACTGCGTGTACAGCACAGGAGTTTGGGGATTAAGCCATATAAATCCACCTTCAAAATAACTTTATTCTGAGCCAACATCCCTGCTGCCGCCGATGCCCTCCTGGGCCCTGTGAAAGCATCTCCTCTTCATGCATGGTGACAACACGCGCACAGAGGTTCCCCTGTCACATCATGGCTTGGTTCCCCTTGATGTGTGTGAAGGCTGTTTCCCACTGCAGCTTGGGTCACCTCTGCAGTTGCACTGTCCCTGGCATTGCACACTTCCACACTTCTTTTCTTACCAAAACATCTCAGACACCCCCAGGAGACATTCTGGGCCTTTGCTCTGGTTTTGGCCCTGTGTTTAAAGATGGCATCCAGCTTTCTAATCCCAGACTCCATTCCTTGCGAAGTGGCCAGCTGAATTCCTGCCTCCACCCAGAGCCTGGCATGCAGCTGGGATGCCCTCCTGCCTGCTGTGCCCACCATGCCACTGCCTCCCAACGAAGTGCCACCAGCAGAACAAATGCACCCGCTATGTCTTTGGTTTTCCAAGAGCTCCCAGACAAGCTCTGCTCACAGTATCAGCATTATTCCTCATTCAAATGAGGGAACCACAGAAAAATGTAATTTTGGAAGCCGAGTAACTTAATTCCCTGCAGCTGTGCCTTGGGCTGGGCTCCAGCTGCCTGGCTGCCCACAGGGCTCCTCCACGCTCACACAAGCACCGGATTCCTCCTGAAAGTCACTTCCCAGGATGGCCAGTTACTGTGAATGAAATTTGGGACTTGGATTTCTTTCCTCGGCCAGCTGGGCCGCCCCGTGGTGGTGGCATGAACATGTTTTTTTCATGGAGCTCACCGCTGGAAGGCAACGCTCCTCACCACTGCCTTTCCCCACAGATGCTGTTACCCAAATGAGCTGGGGGAGAGGGAGGGACACGTTCCCCACTCCGTACTGGCTAAGCTGCGTGTTTTCCCCCACCCAACCCTGCACCACCAGGCAGAGAGACCTCTTTAAAAGCCAGTGCCAAGACGTCGGCTATGGATCCGACCTCACCCCTCCTGGGAAATAATTCCTATGGTGATGACACACGGACATCCTGTCCCAAAGCAGTCCCCGCCACTGCAAGGCTCTGTGTGCCCTGGGGACAAGCAGGAGCTACGCTGACACAGCTTGGGACAAGGTGACAGGCCAGGGACAGCAGCTGGGGAGGGCAGGGTCACCCTCCCCACAGGAGCCCCCATTTCCTCCCTCTCATGCCGCAGTGGAACTGGGAGCCTGTGGTGCCTTTGCCACTGTCCCTGCAACACGGAGTGCCCTTCTCTTCACCTTACTCGGCTCTGCGGAGAGGGGCTGATGATGCCCCGCACAGCCTCCCGCAGCTCTCGGCTTGGGGAAGGCTCTAAAAGCCTTTCCGCTGCTGCCGGGCAGGCTGGTGGCAGCACATGGCCCCAGACACGGTGCCAGAACTGAGCGCATCCCGCTCCCGGAGCGCCCTTGCCCTGTCGCCTCTCATTAACTGGAAGCGACTGTTCACAGAGCTCTCCCGGCCGGGAGCTCACCGGGCCCCTCCCTGCACCCGATGTCACCCTTAAACACCCGATGTCACCCTTAAACACCCGATGCCACCCTTAAACACCCAATGTCACCCTTAAACACCCGATGTCACCCTTAAACACCCGATGTCACCCTTAAACGCAGGCGCCGTCCTCCCCCGGGCTCTCCCTCAGGACATCTCTCTGGATGCACCGGGAAGGCAAGTGCGAGCAGAGGGAGCTCGCTGCTGCCGAGAAGTGTTTGTGTCTGGGCTATTTCCATCCCTTCCGAGCTTCCCCACGCATCCATGCCCTGACGACTCTGCTCCAGCTCATGTGTGGACGGCCACAGCTTCCCCACCCAGCAGCCCAGCACCAGCCCGGTGTCCCAGGGCTGGGTTTGCACCTCCCGGCTGCTCCCATGGGTTCATCAGGGCTCGGGATCCGCGATGCCCGGCTCTGTGCTGAAGGCTGAGCCACAGGAAACCCACTTAACAACCAAGGCACCTCCACAAATCAGTCTGGCCCTGTATGTTTGTCTCGCCAGCTGAAGGGCTCTGCAGTGTCCTGGTGAGCGCCCGGGGACAGTAAATCACAAGTGAGCTCAGAAAATGCAGCTCGTGCACCGAAACCCTCCTGCCTGCCCTGGCCACGGAACACAGCACCGGTAATAACACGCACCGGCTTTCTCCTTAACCTGAGATCTTTACGAGTGATCAGCAAATTCGAGAGGCCAATTAAGGAAAATCAGCACTTCATTAGCTTCCTGAAATGCAGTCACCGCTGGAACGAGAGACAGCAGAGCTCAGCACGGTGTGAACCCTCGGCGAAATGCAGAGGAGAAAAGCTCCAGTCACTGTGGGCTACAGCGAGGGAGAACTCGCGCTGCCTTTCGGAGTCACCGTGCATGGGCCTGCGAGGGTCAGCGGCTGGGATCGCTCCCTTGCCAGCGCCCTGCCAGCTCCCAGGCTGCAGACCAGCTGGAGGAAAAAAAAAAAATTAAAAGGCATGGCTTGTTTGATGGTGTAAAATGCTTCCCCCCACCACTTGTGCAGGCTGGCTGCTTACCACGGGTGAGCTCATTCTCCATCCCACTTCCAAACCACTGTGCTGGTGTCCCAGCACTGGCTCCTGGCAGAGCTGAGGTGACAGCAGCACAAGTTAACCCCAGCCCAGCTCCAGGCATTGGGAAGCCCATCTTCCCTGGCAGATGAAAGGGAAAACCCTGAGGTTAAGACTTGGCAGTGAAGTGAGACATCTCCTCCCTCCCTGCATCCCTTCCCTGGGTTATGGAATGCTTTGTTTTTTTAAGACAGCCTTGCGAAAACGGCATGAAAATTTAATCACCCCGGCACAAAATCCAATAGCTGCTCTTCACACGCACCTCACTGCGATTTATTCTCCTGCTAAAGCCTTCGTGCTCACCATGCACTTAGGGCAGCTCATCTGTCCCAGGGAAAAGCAGTGTCCCCACCCCCTGCCATTCCCACAGCCATCCCAGGGCCCGCGGCACTGGCTCCTCTGGGATGCGCTGGTCCTGCACAGCAGCTGCAGTGCCGCACAGGGTGGAGGGGCTTTAGGGGCAAAGTGCTTTTTACACCTCTGTGAACATTACTGTGAGCGCAGTGGGGGTCCAGGAGCATCTTCATTGGCCCAGGCTGCCCCAGGGCAGTGACATTTCCTAGGCCGGAGTCCCTGCGGGGGCCCGTGCACTGCTCCCAGCCTGCCTTGGGCTCCAAGGAAAAATTTCTCTGTGGAAACTGAACATGAGTGATGAGACACCCAAGGCTGCAAACGATGGGCTTTGGCTCTTTACCCTTCCCTGGACTTGTGCTCAAGGAAAGCCACGACATTTATCAGGAGAATATCCTCCAGTTAAAACCAGAGACCCTGATTCTGTTAACAATTTGTCAATGAATTAATGACATTTTCCAGTGGAAAAGAAATTGCAAAACTCTCCCGGGAGCTTCTGATTCGACCCAAACAATCTGTCAAGTCAAGCCGACTGGAGCCTGCCCGCTCAGCAGCTCGTGTGGCTCTGAGCTCATCCCCAGCCCAAGGAGCAATAAATAAAAAGCAGGAGGATGACAGTGGATGCCAGGGATGAGTTGGGGTCTCTGGCTCCATCGATACCCCTCAGAAAGAAGACCTGAGAAGGTGGACATACAGGTTTTCTGGAGCTGAGTGCCTTGGATGGTAGGTTTATTTAAAACATCAAGAATATCAATATTCTTTAAAATGTCAGTGAACCCCATGGTAAGGCTGGAGGTGCCCCAGGCCTCCCAAACCTGGACTCCATCACCTCCAATTCCAGCCCCACATGCCGAATCACTCCGCTTGAGCATGAACATCCCTGGCCACCGCATAACAAGAAAGAAAAGATGCTTAAAGCGACTAATAGCTGGAGCTAAAGGAGAGATTATCATTATCCATATTGCCTGCTCCTCAGAGAGAGCTGGGCAGGTTTCCAGGGATGCAATGGAACCCGTTTCCCTGGGCAGCTGGGGGATGCTCCGTGCCCCTCTAAGAAGGGCTGTGCAGCCGTACTGAGGCGAAGGGCTGAGGACCCCCCTAGTGCAACATCTCGTGGGATCCCCACAAAGCAGGAGACACCCAGGGAGAGGCTTAGAACAGGGTTGGGGCTCATTGCAATTCCTCAGCAGCATCCTGGTTGCATTAGGATGGAGTGTGAGCTGCCGGGTGCTGAGCAGCCCAATGCTCAGCTTGTAAACAGGGAGACAAACGCTCGTTTCTCGGGAAGATGCGCTGCCCTGTCAGTCCCCACATCCCGAGTCCCCTGATTTACAGTTAGAAACTTTGCCTTGGCTGTGCTCAGAATCATTAAGCTACAAACCATAGACTAATTATGGGGCCCTGGGCAAAAACGTTAATCCAAAGAGCATAAAATTATAATGACTTTCTTGGCATAATTAGCCCAAACAAGATAAACAGTCCAAATAGCAACCGCAGCTTCGGCACATTCGCAGTCCCAGCTCAATCCACTGCAGGGTGGTGGTGAGGGGCAGTGGGAGAAGGGATGTCCTGAGGGCAGGGAGGGTGGGGAGCTGTGACCAGCCCCGTTTGAGCTCATGCTGAGCCCTGTGGAGGCATCACACAGCAGCTGGGATGTTCCCACCTCTCCCATCAAGCAGAGCTGTCCCATGGTCTGCAATTTCCCCAGCCACCGTGGGGATCGAACTCAATCCACCATCAGAGTTGCAGGAAGGATGCAGCCAGTGCCACCACCACGCTGTACACCCCTCCTGCCAAACCACCACATGCCCACAGGGACAGCACAGCCCAGCATCATCTGCACCAAAACTTCATCACATCAAGGCAGGCAGGGCTCTCTTACATCTGCCAAATTCAGAAGGAGTCACTCAGATCCCTGTGCTTCTTATCAGTCTCCAAGGGGCCAGTGACTGAGTCCAGGACCCCAGGGAAGCAGCCTCAGGCGGGGTCAGGGGAGCCATTTCTAAAAGCACGGCTTAAGTGTAATGCTCACTTCATCTGCATCTCTATTTATTTATTGCTGACTGGGAAGTGCAACACAAAAGCTAATTATTTGATAAAAGCTTTGGGCAGGGTATTAATGAGCCAGACTTCTAAGCAGATTTCCAAACCTCTTTTCTGTCTCCGCCTGCAGATTGGAGCTGGCTGTGTCAGAGTGGGCTGGGAAACACAGGGCCTCTTTCACGTGTGACTGTGGCTCACCCTGCACGGCACGGGGACAGGCATGCCAAGCCTCCACTGGGCTGTTATCCCTCTTTTCTCCTTGCTGGAGGAATGCTGGTTGTTCCCAGTTCCAGGGACAGAAGGAAGAGAGTTGGAAGAGAGTTGGAAGACGATGGGCAGCAGTTCAGAAACTGAGCATCAATCAGCATCTCCTCCCCAGACCCTGTTAGGAGGTTTAAAGCTGTTCACACCCTCCCACCAAGACAAGCCTTTGGACTCATTATGTCCCTATTTTCTATTTCACCAGACTACTCCAAAAGCAAAAAGAGCCATCTCGGTGCTGGCAGCCCCTCTGATGTGCCCAAACTGCCGCTACAAACAGAAGAGCCCCTGCAGCTCAGAGCCTGCAGTGAGGGCAGGGAACACACGGAGTGCTGGAGACACTTTCCAGTCCAGAAAACCCCACTTTGATACCTGACAGACCTGCCCTGTGGCTGGGCATTCCTCTGCCTGCCTGCCTCCCCTCTGCCCCCAGCACCGACTGGCTTTACGGGCACCCATTGGAGCCATTCCCCAACAATCTGCTGTTAAATCCAGCTGTAAACCCAGCTTCCAGTTCATTTTTGCCATTCCAGGCAACACCCTCGAGATCAAATATTGCTCATATTTGCACGTTCAGAAAAAAGATCGGACCGAAAGCATGTGGCTGGAAGCCCCATGGAGGATCCCACCCCTCCTCCCCAGACTCTCTTTGGGTGCTCCTCAGCCCACAGCCGGTGTCAAAGCCCACCAGCGAGCCTCAGGTCCAGCTTTTGATGAGAAAATCAAATAAATCTGTCTCTATTTTCCCTGTCGGTTCATCTCTGTGTGGGGCTGCCCTTGTGGCAAACCCACCTCCCACCCACTCAAGGCAATGAAACCACTCAAACGTTTTAGAAACAGCATGCTAGCTGGAAAATTTTGCAACCCCAGGATAATGGAGACTATCTCCGGGCAAGCAAGAGATTAGGAAGACAAATGACATCGAGAAAGGGCATTTTAGCCCAAAGCAATCTTAAATCAATGCAAAGGGGAGAGTTTTGTGGGCAGATGTGCAGGTGCTGGGGCTGCACACGAAGGGCTTGGCCATCAGGGCTTCAGGGGCTTCAGGTTCCTGCCTGGCAGCACAACCAGTGAGCCAAAAATGGCTCTTGCTCTGGAATATTTATTGGCTGAATAATTTTAATTTCCTGTTAATTGGGAAAATTCTCTTGAAATTAAATGTGTCCTGAACCAGCAACTATTTCAAATAAGGGCGGACAACTGCACCTACACTGAACCAAGGCACTGCTTGTGAACAAAGAGCATCTTCTAGGTGTGGAAATGCTTATTTGTCCCAGCAATTAAACCACCATCAACACAAAAATCAATGTGTGTGCACATGCTGTCCCTCCCATCTGTGCTTGTAAAGCTCCCCACAGGGACACCCACCCAACAGCTTCCACATGCCACCACTCCTCTTTTTTCAGTCTAACTTCAGGGTTTTTTTAGGACGTGACACATGAAAGAGTAGTGCCAATGAAGGGGGTTAGCAACATGAAAAGCCAATTCCAGATCCTGTGAGCACAATGAATTGCTCTTTAGAAAAAAAAAAAAAAAAGAAAAAAAAAAGAGAAAAAAAATCTAATCAAGAACTTTTCCTTTCTTCCCTTTTTTTGTTGGTTTTTTTTTTAAATTTTTTTCACCAAGGACGGTACGTGATGTGTATAGTCTCAAAAGGAGATTTACTAGAGACTGCTGTGACTAAGGCAAGATGTAATTAGAAGAGGGGAGGAACATTTATCATTTGCCAGAGTGAATTAGGTATTTCGACTTCTCAAAAGAATTGAACACAGAGGGTGAATTTTTTTCCAATTTCTCTCACATCTCCAATATTATTAAGTTCAGCTAGAAAACACTTGAGACAAATTGACTCATCTGAGCCCATCTCTTCATAATTGCTACACATTTTAAATTGGCTTAGTTAAATGAACACTTCGCATGGTGGTTGACAGGCTCTGTTGTCTGGATGCAATATTAAAAATATCAAAACCAACACAAGAGCTAGAGCAGAGTTTGGGGATATTGCTTTTCTGAGCACTGGATATTGCTTTAGCTGGACTATAGCAAATACCTACAACTTTAAAGGTGTTTTTAGACATAGATTAGGAGATACTATTCCTTTCCCATTAATGGTGAAGAGGTTTTTTTCCCCTTTTCTTTCTACTTAGTAAGAAATTTATAAGCCCATGCTCTAACCTGGGCCGTCAGCCATGGGTTGTGTTCAGAAACCATCCCTATAATGGTTATTCACTTTGCAAGCCTCCACACGGTGCAATGCCCTTATATATTGTGTATTTCCAGTTGTTTGCATGGGATATACTCCACTCCCAGCAGTCAGGAATCGCAAGGTTCCTGATCCTGCCCAGGTTTTAATGACTCCAGCCAGTGTTAGCAGCTCTGGGGCAGAGCTGGAGATGCTCAGCATCTCCCCAGATCCCAGCAAATTCTCTCTCCCAGCTCATTTCCTCAGTGTTTTTGTGCACGTGAGATGTTTCACGGGTCTCATCTAAAGGCTACTGAGAGAGTCAGACAGAAGGGAAGAATTTGGGTCTGTGCTTTGCCAACGTGATCTCAGACTGCATTTGCAAGACTCAAGAGCTTTGTGAAAACCCAAAGCCAGGCAAAATAATTGCTGATACAGAAACATTTGAGCAGCTCAGGCATGCATTAGATAAGGGATCTTGTTTCTGCTCCCCCTCCCCTTGGCCTGCGTGCTTCCTTTCCACATTGTTTTATCATGAACAGAAAATAACAGCAGAGACAGAAAGGCAGAGCCTGCCAACAGTGTGATTTATGTTGGCTTCGGAGCTGAAACACTTGATAAAGCATCCAAAGCCTTGGATGACTGAACAGGGGCTGCAGCAGAGCTGGGTACCAGTCTGGCCTCTCGCTGCCCATGGAGCTGGCAGGGGAGGAAGGATTGAGGGCAGAAACTCCAGGGATGAGCTGCAACCAGAAAGGCAGCAATGGTGACACTGGACTGGGGAGTCCCAGCCTCCTTCTGCACCCACACCCACCTCTGCTCCAGCCCCTGAGCCAACACAGATGTCCCTGCCCTTGGGAACCACATGGGGAACTGCCTGCTCCGGAAAAAGGAAGAGCAGGTGAAGCACCACCCACCCAGGTCAAGAGGCTGCAGCCTGATGTTGATAATAAATTTCACTCAAAGTCTCGCTGTAAAATGCCCCAAAGATGGAGATGGAGACCGTGTGTCTATGGAGGGATGTGTCCCTGCAGGGATGTGCCCACAGTGGGATGGAGGCTTTGCAGCTTCTCAGCTCAGTTTGCTGCAGAAATACACAAATAACTACATTGACAAAATTTTTTGCAGGACTGGGATGGAAACAAACGGGTTACCAGAGCCCAGTGTGTATTTGTTCATTCCTATCCCAGCAGTGAGATTTTTCCCTTATTTAAATAGCGTCTCCAAGGCTTTACCCTTACTCATCTAATAAAGCAGCGTGTCAACACCAGTTCTGCATCACAAAATGAAGGGCACTCAGCGATTCCCCCACGGGACAATTAAATAAAGAGAGAAGAAAACAAAGGATCATCTCTGCCTGAGCAAAGACCTCTCATTGCACACAGCACCATGGGGCCAGAGGGAGAGGGATTCACCCTGTCTGGGGGCACGTGGGAGTGCTGCCCTGCCCAGCTTCGAGGAGAACAGGGCTGGACAGAGGAATTACGGGCTCTCAACCCACCAAATAAGAGCTCAGGGCTAATCCTCCGGGTGGGATGGGCAGGGGGCTCTGGCAGCAGCACTGGGCTGCCCTGCACTGGTGCCCTCAGAGGGATGTGAATCAGCAGCGCTTCAAGGCTGAGATGGGAATTGGCTGATTTGGAGCAAGAAGTTACAGAGCCAAGCAAAACACCTCAGTTTAGTGTTGGGCTTAGCAGCCCTCATCCTCACACAGCCTGTCCACAGCCTCACCACCTTTCCCCTTGCCTACCCCAGACATCTGCAGACAGCAGCAGTGATGGCACCCTGGGTTTAACGTCAACCTTCCTTAATTCTGCTTTTCTAATGAAAAGACTTGAGTGCTTTTTTAGCACATCTCCATTGAGTTGTTTGCCCAAAAAAAAAGGACACTTGGAGAACAGAGCTGTCCTGAAACCTCACTGCTGTCAGGAAATATGGTGCTCTTATCCCCTTTGTAGAAGGGAAGCAGGGAATGTCTCCTTTAAAGTGCCTCAAAATGAATTTAATTTAGAATGGATTTCACATTCACATTTGATGAATTAAAACCAGTGTGGTTTAACAACTATGTAATGGGGTATATATATGATCTGTTAAACAGGTGTTTGAGGTTTAGCAATTATCTAATAAGAGACTTATACATATTACAGTAGATAAACTTCAATAAATATGTTCTTAATCAACCGGAGAGCACTCAACATACAATTACCGTCCCTGCCACATCTTGTTGAAACAAGCAGCTGATTCAGTGCACGGTGGGATTTTACGTGCTGCTTAAAAAACCCTCCCATGTCTCCTGTTTGTGCTGCTGGGGTGGGGGCTCCATGCTTTCCACCCGGGAGCTGGGTAGGAATCTCAGCAGTGATTTTTCCCGTGGAATATCCGTGATGGGTATCCCTGTGACAAGCACCGGCTCCTGCCCTCCTCTCCCCGCCTTGCTACCCACGCGCGTTCATTCCCCAAGAGAAATGGAAAGGGATTCAGGATGGAGAGCTTCAACCTGATGGAGGGATTTGCATTAGGAGGTGTCAAAAGTGGAGCAATAGGTTTAATGTGCACCACAACACCTTGGGTTTTTGCTGTGTTCCTGCCTCCTGGGTCACTCCGGGGAAGGGTGCAGAAACCCAGTCCCATTGTGGGGTTAACACTGTGATGTTTTGGCTAATTTGCCACGTTTCTAGCTCGGGTGTTAAATCTAATTAGCGCATTAGTGCTGGCTTTCCCAGCTGTAAAACAGCAGGGAAATCCCTACTAACACCAGAGACAAATGTGTGAGTTGCCTCAGCAGCTTCCCCCCTCCCTGTGCCCCAGAAAGCCGGGTTTCACCCCAAACCAGAGCACAATGACGACGCACCGTCCCTCCCACTGCCGGGAAAACAAACACGGGTTGTTGTGTCGAGCGGGAAAGTACCCTGGAAGTACCACTGGGTTCTGAGTTTGGTTTACTTTATGCACAGACTTCGAAGAGAAGCTCACAGTGGGTTTGAATCAGTGCCGGGAAAGAGCAAAATTGAACCCACAGCAACAGTGAGCCGACCTCTGAGATCGCATCCACCACTCCGTGTTCCCCCGGGACCTCCACCAGCCCCTCCTCATCCCACGGTATAACCGGGTGAGCATCCCCCGTGCTGGATTAACTCCCTCCCCACCACGGAGAAGGGGGGTTTTGTCTGCAGCCCTTGCTGCTACAATGGGGGGGGGGTTTGGGCTCTGCACAGCCTGCGGGACCCCCCTTTCCCTCCACATCTGAGGTGCAGGACCCCGGGCACACGATGCTGCCAGCAACAAGCGGGGGAGACAGCGACCCCCCCCCCCCCCCCCCACTCTTCCCAGGGAATTTTCCTCTCTTTCCCTTTGACTGCAACGGATGAGCCCATTTTTAAGTACAGCATTAGTGCTGTCTAAGAGCCGGCTTGCTCCGGCTGGGAAATCTGAGTCGCTCTCATTGATTTCACAGCAGCCAAATGCGCGGACACCAGGCGTGCCCGGGGGACGCGCAGCTCCTCGGGCACAGCCTGCCCCGGCTTAATGATCGCTGCCAAGCCACAGAACACCGGGAGCCCTCCCTCGCTGCGCACAGCCCGGCACAGCTTCGTCGGCTCCTGGTGGTACTTTTTTCCCGTCATTACCAGTGCAATTCTATCGATGTCTGTATTGCTGGCTATTTAATTATTCCCTTTTAATCCCTTCACGCAGATGAGACATAAAAGCAAAGGCCATTAGTGACTCTGGAGCGATGTGCACGGGCATTAGCCCGGCGGGCAGAGCGAATCCCAGCCTGGATTGTGCCGCCCACCTACCATCTCCGTGCTGGACAACCGTGTGGGAAGAGGCATGCCAGAGGGAACAGTGCTTTAAATAGAGACAGCAAAGTGGGAAAAACAAGGAGGAAGGTGTCAAGGATGCCCCAGGGCCTGTTTCCCTCCTCCCCAGCCCGCACTCACATGCACCCGTTGCAAGAAGCAGACAAGAGCACCCTCAGTGGGTTTTTCTGCTCAGCCCGTATTCACAGCACCCAAACCCTGCTGCCACCCCCAGCACCCCTCAGGGGTGCCTGCCGTGTTCCTGCGGAATTTCAGCTGACGAGCTCAGGTGGAGGGAAGGCAAAAGACGTTTGCTTCTTTTTTTAGACCTGAACGGAGAAGTTGTACAATTTCAGCATATAAATAATTGAAGGACTAATGTGATCTCAAACTGAGCACTTATTAAATGGAAACGTCCCTGTCGACAGATGAATTCCTGTAAATTTTCTTTGGTTGAGCTCAGATGCCCATTTTGTGCTTCGAAGCAGATGAGGTCACCCTGGCTGGACAGCACATGCTGTGCCTGGCAGGGACCTGGGCCTTTGGAAAGGAAAAAAGGATAATAACAATCATAGTTGCAATAAAGGACTAAGATTTTAAAGGCTGCAGGATGGCACATACAGCTGAGTCCACACATTTGCTCTCCCTCTTCATCAAAGACCCAAAGAGGGTTCCCTGGGATGTCTCCAGGCAGCTGGAGATGTCCCTGGCCACGTCCCCGTGTATCACCCCAGGGACCGTGGTCCAGCAGTGTGGGAGGGATGGAGGGGAAGGTCAGGACCCCTCCCAGATGGGCAGCACAGAGCTGCCCCCAGCGTGCCATCACCTCCCCCATGCTGCTGCTGTGTTTATGTTCTTTCTGCCTTCCTTCAATTATAATTAATAGTGGCTCATTATCAGGAGGGGACCGTTTATAAGATTCAATTAGAAGCCATTTATTTTAATGCTTTTGAACACAAAATGAGTTTGATCTCAGGAAACATTTCATTAGCATAATCTTCCCATAACAAGATCATCTCCTGAGCTTGACGTATTTACACGCCGGTACCAGGTGGAGGGACAGCGTCCGAGCGGGCGCAGCCCTTGGATGCCCATACTGGGAGTGGTGAGGGGGCATGGCCTGTGCCCTGCAGCATCTCCCACTGCTCAGGGAAGGGCTCAGCAGTTTTGTGGGAGTTCAGCTCTCCCCTGGCACCCGCTCCCCATCACCAGCACCAAACCCACGGCTCTCAGAACTGGCTCACCCTGGCAGGCACCAGTGTGGTCAGACTGAGCCACCAGCAACGCTTTGCCCTTGACCAAACACAACCCAGGGGCTGATGGCAAGGCTCCCACTGACCTCTCCAGCTGGAAGCCAGCCTGCTCCAGCAAACAGCTCTCAGCAAAGCTGTGCCATGGCACAGAGAGGGAATGAGATCATTTTATTTGACTGTTCAGCTTAGGAAATTTCATCATGAAGCAAGAATGAAAACTTGTGTCTACTCCAAGTCAAAATGCTCAATACAGCATGGCCATTTTTTTCCCCAGGGATAATCATCTCTGATTTGTTGCCCATATGGAAGATGTATTGGTTTTCCATACACCGGATGAGTTATACATTTCATAAGCTAAGCTGTCCATATATACAAAGTAACATGATATCATTTACTTACACTTAAGCTGCATAGTGCACCACCACGTATTTTGGGTATAAAACTATGCCATGAACATATTTTTAAATGCTTGGTCTTTATCAGAGCCCTGTCTGGAGCTGTTGCCTTCCAGAGAATGATGCTCACAGTGTTCTGCCACATCAGCTGCGAAACAGACGGATAAAACACCCCGACCCTGCCTCAGGCACCGAGCCCTGGCAGTGCCTGTCCCTGAGGGGAACAGTTTGGTTTCAGGGCACAGGGATACGGGGCTGCAGAGTGCCTTGTTTGTTGGATTGAGAAGGAGCCCCCTTATCCCAGGATCTGTCTGACCTATCTCCAGGCTGGACTGACCCTAGGCTCAGACACCCTTTCCCAGGCCTGGTACTACCTTCCTGTTTAATGCAGGGACAGGCAGGTTGTAAACAGGCAGGGACTGAGGTCCCCAGATCTTTGCAAATAAACAAAGGATAAAAAAAAAATAATTATTTTTAGAGCATTGGCATTGGAGAGCAGGCATAGGCAGTGCTCTCACTGCTGGCCCCTCTGCTGCCCGGCTTGGGCACTGGGCACAAAGCCAAAGACTCCCTTTCCCAGGATCACGTTTTAAAGCTGCCTAAAACACCGGGAAATAAATTCTCCTCCAAAGAAATCTCTGGTGTCACAGCTCCAGATTATCTGCTAGTGCAGGAGGCAGTGCTCAAATATTTTAAATGTATGGGCCATACGTTCTGGGAAATATAACATACACAGCGAAAAAAACATTGCCTCCCATATGGGCTTGGAGAAGCTGCGGATTGCAGCGCGCGGAGCCAGATGGCCGGTAACTCAATGCAGCTGAACACAAATCTCTGGGCCAAATTCATCCCCACCACAACCACCCCGAGCCCAAAAGGCTTACGACATCGCTCAGCTCCTCACGTTTGACTCCTGCAAGGTGGGAGTTGTCTGCCCGTGGAAGCCGGTTTGTGACAGATAGCTGGAATCGGGGATCCACGGCTGTTCTTCCCACTCTGGTGTGGAGGCCTGTCCCCCTCCCCCAGAGGTACTGGAGCAGCCCTGGTTCTCTCACTCCTGGCCTGGGAATGGGGTGGTTTGGGGGAATTAGACAATAGGTTCAGAAGCACCTCCTGGTATAGGCTCTCCCTTACTGGGGTGTCAGATGCTGTGGGGGATGATTTGGGGCTGACCATGTCATGTCATGTCATGTCATGTCATGTCACCACATCCTCCAGCTCTGTGCTGCTGGACACCCCCACCTGCACTCTGTCACTTTTCTCTGATGTTTTGGTCAGGATAAACGAACAGAAAAATCTGGTTTTGTGCTTAATTTGCCGCAGAGCTCAGGCAGTGAACACTCCACGAGCAGTCCCTGCAAATCCTTGCAACACTCACACCAGAACCACACAGCCCCTGCCCAGTGGTGGCACAGGGCTGTGGCGGGACCTGGGCAGTGCTGGCATGTCCAGGCCACCAAAATTGCTCCCTGAAAGTCCCGGCTGTGCCCAAACCCTGGAGGGGCAAAGGGGTTCCTGCAGCCATGGGAGCAACAGGCACCTCACGCTGACAGCACTCACAGTGGAATTAAGCAGCCAATAGCACACAGGGATGGAAACCCAAGATCTTTCCCAAAAGGTGATGAAAACACTCCTTGATACCACACGAGGTGTTCCAGCTGTTACACCATTGAACAACTGGCTCAGGAAGGAGCAAAGGCTGGAGCTGGGGCTCCCCAGCTCCCTGGGGATGCCAAAGCTGCTGGGACAGGCTAAGCCTCCCTCCAGCCTCACATCACTGTTTCCCCCGGGAAGCCGGAGTGCCCAGCGTGCTGCATCCTGCCTCGAAGTTTGTCATGACTCACCCACGAGCCTCCCCATGGAAGCACCAATCCTGCTCCTCTCCCTCGGCTCTCCCTGTGTTCCTGTCCTTATGAATCATTAGCCTGCAACAGGGACACCAGATGCAAGCAAAGATGAGTCATTTGAAGGAGGTGAAAGGAAAACCAGACCGGCCACATATTAAAACTGCCCGTAACAACAAAAGGATTGTGTACATAAATCACTCTATTTTGACTACGGTGATCATGCTTCGCTGAGAACACGTCTGCTTGTGAAAAAATGCCAGGCCAGAACACTTCCAGGGACGGGGCAGCCACAGCTTCTCTAGGAAAACCGTTCCTTCATTAAAGCCTTTGCCTTAATGAAGTTGAATTTAACCCAGCTCAGGGATGGAATGGGTCCCTTGATGCAGTGCTGGGGTGCCCAGGTCCCATCCCTGAGGTGCACAGGAGCCCAGGTGCTGCTGCAGCACCAGGTCCCTGGGCCTGGGGACACCACCACAACCCAAAGAGAAACAGCCCATCAGCCCTGCCGGGAGCTGCTGCCCCAGCCACGCCTGCCCACCGAAGGGAAGGCAGAGCTGCAATGGCAGGAATAAAGACAATTTAGTTTGTGACACAGATGCAGATTATTGCCTGGGTATGGTGTGATTAGAGAGTCTGGCCACACATTTAAAGAAGCAAAAGCACAGCTTCCCTCGTTAACCCAGCTCCATGGTGGGGCCAAGGGATTTTATGGAGTCTCATGAAGATCCGCACCCTGGAACACCCCTGCAATCCTGGAGAAGGGGAGAGGGGATGAACCCCTTGGTGTCCCATGCCCTGCTCAGAGCTGTGCCAGCACAGGGCCCTGAGGATCCCAGCTGGCAGAGGGAGCCCTGGCAGTGTCAGCCACCACCATGGTTCTGCCAGCTCATCCTAAATTGTTCACACTCCTCCCCTACTCCCCAGGCTGCTCCTCTCTGCATCTCTGAGGAACTGAGGGCTGTTTCTTCCCTGCCCTCCCCAGAGCTGCTCAAGGAGCTTTTGCAGCAGTCACAGAGAAAGCAGAGAACGGGACAGGGATGGATTAGGGCCCCCAAAGCAATGTAGACAAACACATCCTTGCTGAAAAGTGATATCCTTCCTCCAGCTAACAAAACCACTAAATGGGAGAGATCTGCCTGTCCCAGACCCCACAGCTGAGGAGATGTGTGGGGCAGGGCTGTTTGCACCCTCAGCAAGGCAGTAAATACCAAAGCACAGCCCCGCAGCCCTCGCCTGCCTCCTGCAAGGAAAACGCTGGGAGCTGAGCCACTGCCAGCCAGCAGGATGCCAGGATTTGTGTGTACCCAGTCTCCTACATGGGTAAGACAGAAAGGAAGAGGATTTTGAGCAGCAGAGAGAGGTAGAGAGAGCTCTGAAATCCCTCTGGCTTCACTTCACCAAGGTCTGTGTTTAACCAAGCCAGCTCCCTCCCTGCCAAATGCAAACATGATCCTCAGGGGAATAACAGAGCAAAGAATTTGGATGAAGAAGCTCTGGGGGGGGAAAAAAAAAAGAAAAAGAAAAAGGAAGACATCCAATAAATACTTAAGGGAACAACTGAAGAAGAGATTTCCAAAAATTCAGAAGCATAAGGGGTTACTCTTAGGGGAAAGCCAGTTTGAGCATTTCCAGGAGCTGCTGTTCCAGCACTGTGCTGGAATGCCCCTGCCTGCCCCAGCAGCCTCCCATGCCCAGGAAGGTTGGCTCTATTTCTGAGCATCCCCAGCTGTTACCCACCGACAGAAAACACAGAAACCACCTCAGGACATGTGCAGTGCTTAAAAAAAAAGACCCAATCTATCTCGAAGAACTCCGGAGGTCCTTCACCATGCGATCCTGCCCTCCAGGCTAAGCAAACCTCCAGGAACCCCCTGATGCTGCCTGCGGGGCAGCCCATGGTGCAGCCTCGGCGAGTGCAAGCCCCTGGGGACAGCAGATAAGCCAGACTTAATTACCTATTTTCCTTCCTTAATTTTCTCTCCCTCTGGTCCTCTGTTTCTAGACCACAGCCACTGCTCTTCCCTGTGGCAGTGGGATGTGGTGGTGTCCTCCCCTACAGCCCCCCCTGTGTAGGATGCTCTGTCTGCTGAGCACACGGGGGGCTTTGGAACATCAACATCCACCCCCGAGGCTCATCCTCCATCCCCCCAGCTCCCAGCACTGACAGAGACAGATGGGCACCAGCCTGGGGGTCTGAGCAAACAGGAGAGGGCGAGGAAAAGGGAGTCTGCCCTCGCTTTTATTTGCCTGGCAGCAGGGTCACACTGGGGGTTTGATGCACTAACTCTGCTCCAGTCCTGACTCGGCTGCCCCGGTGCCATCCTGGGTCCCCCCACTCCGCAGCACCCACTGAGCAGGCAGTAAAGACTGTGGAACACATGCACTGAATAAATTATGCTGCTGCAAGATTGATTTAGCTGCGTGGTCCTCCAGTGGTGCATTAACATCCTATTAGAGGAAGGAGAAAAGCCTCTCCTTCCCCCCGCCAGGATGGAGGAGCTGTGAGCAGCCCAGCAGCACCGTGCCTGCTCCCCTTGGCAGGGCCAGCGACAGCCCTCGGGAGGGTGGGAAGGGAGGTTTGCTTTCAAGACAGCTCTGTCCAGGTTCCTGGGTTTTCCAGATGGTTTGGCTGTCTGGGGATGCCTCTTGATGCCTTTCACAGAGCGAGCCCTCCCTGAAATATGGGAAATGGGAACTCATGCTAAAGTCAAAAAACAGATTGCAGGAGACTAGGAATACAGATGTGTCAGGAGATCGAAGTGTGGCTTTCCCCCTTCACCACTATGGTTGAGGGACTCTTTTTATAGCCAGAATATTAATGTAAAACAAGCCTTTCCCAAAATGCCTGAAGTTGAGAGCCTCTTTCTGCAGCGCAAATTGCTAATTCAATGCAGGGTACACCTCTGTCCACAGGAGATGGGAGGCTGGAGGAAAACCAGGGAATTCCTGGGGAGGGGATCCCTGGATGAGCCGTGGCCTCCAAAGGGATGTGCAATACTGCAGATGGTTGTTGTAGGTCCCTTCCAACTGAACTATCCCATCCTATTCTGCCCTGTTTTATCTGTCACCCCTGGAGCCATGAGTCCCCACAGAGACCTTATTTTGCACCCCCAGCCCTTGGAAGACCTCCATTTCCTTGAGCTGTTTCCAGGGAGACTCTGCCACTCCAGCACCAGCCCAGCAGGGAGGAGAAGGCACGCTCGCTGCCTGCTTTAAAGAAGAAAATCCATACATGGTAGGGAAGTTTGTAAAAGGCAGAATCATTTCGATCTCAGATAGAGTCAGCACGTGATGGAAAGAATTTCCCCATTGGCAGGGCAGGAGAATCAATTTAAGGTGTTTACACAATGCAAAGCTCCCAGTGTATAATTATCATTTTATAGTCAATCAATTGTAATTCTGATCCAGAGCACAGCACAGGAAAATTAGCATTCAGGAGCACCTTTGATAAATTAGTGAGGATTACGGAGTCTGTGTTTGCAGAGATTTTGGTCTGGCACTAGGGGAGGATTTAAAAATGGCAAAGTTTTTGCCTCTGCAGCTGAATACACATGGGACTGAGGAATTTAAAGCTGTTTAGTTCTAGAAAAGAAGCAGGATTAAAGCTATGGAGAGGGCAGGGATCTATTCTGTATTTGATTAGGAGTTTTATGATGCAAAGAAGCTTTAGGGAACACTTCAACTCTCTGTGCACAGGATTATACACATCACTGTATTAATTATTAGTATTAGAGTAACACCTAAAAACCCCAGCAGCGTGCAGAGCCCTCCTGTTCCATATATCTTGTGTTTGAGCCAAACCCAGCTGAAGTGACCCATGATCTGAGCTGATCTCTGGGGTCTGCATACGGCCCCTGGGAGGGATGGCTGCACCCAGTGAAGGTGCTCAGGGGCTTCCAGGAATCCCTCAGTGCTGCTGGGAACCAGGGCAGCCCCAAAGCAGCCACAATGAAAAGCTGTTTTCTGAGGAACAGTCAAATAAGGATGAAATTACCTTGAATCACCCCAGTGCAGCCACAAATCTTTCCCAAAGGAAATCTCAGACGGGGTGATGAGTGTTTCCAAAAAAAGACCTTCCCTGCAGACCTGATGTCATCCCTTGCCCAGATTCCTGCAACAGGTCCATGAGAGGGGATGCAGCATTTCTCCTTGCCCAAGTACCACTTTGCAAAAAGTCAAAGCATCCTCAGCAGGGGGGGAAAGCCAGACCCTCAAAAGGTTTGGTGGGCCTGGAATCAGTCAGTCCTTGGTGACAGGGAAGGTGAGACACACTTGATGCAGATGGAGAGATGCTCCCAGGACCCCAGCACTGCCTGCCTGCCTCACCAGATCTCAGGGATGAAATCACTCCCAGAAAACAGCAGAAAATCAATCCAGTGAAAAGAGACGTTTTTCTTGCCAGGGGAATGACTTGCCCAGCTCACAGAGCTTGCACATGAAAAAACAGCTTCCAAAAGCTGCTGAACTGAAAAGCTGAGGGTTGAGGTGGCTCCTGGCAGGAGATGTCCAGAAATTGGCAATACCCTTCACACCCACTCCACATCCACCTGCCCCTCCAAGTCTTTTTTTTTGGGAAAAGGAAGAATTTGGAAACCCCTGATCCCAGAGGAGCCAGGCAGTTTCCAGGCTTTCCTCCCCTGACCTGTCCCATCACACGCCTTTTCTAAAGTACCTTTTAGCAGCACAATTAATAGACAAAAATGAATGGGTAGGGGAAAAAAAAAGCAGCAGCAAAAGGGGCCCAAGCAGCAGCCGGGTGCAGGGACTGTGCAACCAACACTCCCTCACCAGTTCCATCCCTGGAGAAGTCACTGGAGTTGGGATGCAGGGAAGGGAAGCTGCTCTGTATGCACAACCCACCCCTCATCTGCGCCGGCTTTATCATGGTAATACCGGGAGCCCAGTCTGGTGGCAATAATCTCCTCATTCTCTGCCATTTCCTCACGGGGGTAAAGATCATGGAGCATTAACACAACGGATGTGCACTTTGAACCAGAAGCTGTTCCCTGGGCTATAAATCAGTGCCTGCCACTGCAGCACAATGGCCCTGAAATTAATTACCCTGTCCCTTTGCCAAAGGGAAAGCGCCCTGTGCTGCTGCGGATGCAGGCACCGGCAGGAACACAGCCCTGGGGACGTGCCCTGCAGTGGCTGGAGCCACAGTTTTGGACACACATCTCCCTCGAAACCTTTCTGGCCATTTGACTACGCCTTGGATGGTGTGTCCCTCCTCCTCATCCCCATGATGCAGCTGGAGCTTCAGGAGAGCAATAAAAAGTTGGGCTGTGGAGCCCAGTCGTTCACCTTGGGGTAAATACCCATGGTTTTTGTCCCTGCGCTGATCCAGTGAGCTCTCCCAGACAAATCTGCTTTCCACAGGCTTGGAGATGGTCTGCAATATACAGGCCAGATTTACAGGGAGTGCAGACATAAAGAACAAGCTGAGAGCCAAAAAGGGTAGAGAAGGAATGCGTTCTTTTCATTAAAACCTACAAAGCACAAGACATTTCCAACCATTCTCAGATTAAAGAGTCATCCACTCTTTTTATACCTTTCCCATTGTTTCTCAAAGAAAGGGAACAGGGAAGACACAGCAGAGGTCTGAAATCTGGGTGATCTCTGGGTGTCTGTCAGTTCCCAATAACAGCTGGGACATTGTTGTCTCAATTTGCCCCTCCACATTCACCACAAAGTCTCCCACACCATGGGATGCTGCTGCATCCCCACAAATACATGTTTTTCCCTCTGACCCTTCTGGCTGAAGCTCTCTGCCAGCAGACAGCCCTCAAATGACACACAGACCCCCTGACCAGCTGGCACTTGCCAAATTCCGTGCCCAGGAACCCAAGGAGCTGCAGGGGATGTGCCAGCAGTGCCAGGCAGGAGCGGTGCCCAGTGGAAATCCGGCTGAGTGGAACAGGGTTACCCTTGGGCTGCTCTGGGGGATGCTCTCCCTCCACACCTCCTGCTGTCCTACGAGATGCTATTTATGAGAAACACAAACCTGCTTTCCCTTCCCCACAGCCAAAAAGGTCACATCAAGCGAGTGGTGAAGATTTCCAGCTCGAACAGACTGTTCGGGGGTTGTTTGCAGTAAATTTTCTGGTTGGTTTTTTTTGGGGTTTTTTTTACATCTTGAGAACTGGCACAGCAGAGCCCGTACACAAGACCTTGTCTCACATGAGACACAAGACAGAAAAATGCATTTGGTGCCCAGTCCATTCAGAGCATCTCCTGCCTGACTTCCAGATCCTCCTTGGACCCACTGCAGACTCTCACCCCACCTCCTCCCGTCTCGGCCTCGGTGCCAGGGCTGGCAGTGCCACCCGTCCATCTGCACATCCCAGCAGGACGGCTGCTCCTCTGAGACAGCAGCCATGATCAGGAGCCTAAAGCATCGCTGCTTTTGGGAGCCACAACAGCAAAATTTATGTGAAAATGAGACCTAAAAACATTGGTGCTAATGGAAGGGAGAGGTTGCATAGTGCAAATAAAAATACGATCCAAGTGATGCAGAGTAAAATGGCAGCATCCATCAGCCCTGAGATGTTTGCTTGCAAAGGAGAGGCTCTGGCTATTAGTTTCACCACCATTACAAAAGGGAAAGGGGAAATTACAGCACTTTTTCAGCATGGCTTCCTTCCCACCTGCACAACCCATCCCTCTCTGTACTGAAAGGTGTAAAAGGACAAAGAAAGATGAACCGACCAACCAAAATACAGGCCACAATAAAGCAAGTCCATTTATTTAAGAGGTATTTACATTTTAGGAAAGAAAACTAAAAGTATTCCAAAGGAGCAGCAGGTTTTAGCTGCTGCTCCTCTCTCCATCCCTGATTCAGCCCATCACTGACAGCTTAATAAATAATACCCTGCATCCCTTTGCACCTGGATGAAACCTAGTTAGGCAATTCCTCTTGGGAACCTCCAGCTCAGCTCTGCTGCTCCATGGCACAGTGCTTGCCATAAAAAAAAAAAAAAAAAAAAAAAATTTTCTTGGAAAATTAGGATAGGAAAGATGGAAAAGCCTGAGAATTCACCACAGCACAACCTGCCAGGACACGTCAGCACCAGCTCCTCCATCAAAATACATTTTCAGGGCAATTCCCCCAGAAAAAACCTCTCTCCCTGTCATTTGCTATCACAGCATTAATTATTTCTATTCTGACACTCTGTAATTGGGACAGAACCCAAAGCATTTTGGACTCTTGCGGGAGAATCTCTAATGGCTGTTTATAGCTGATACGTTAGAGTGAAAATAAAACCCCTGCACTCAGCAAGGCAAGGAACATCTCGCCTCTACGTTACCATTTTTAGCTCCCCAAGGTACACCAGTACTCGGAGGCAGAGCCTGGGGAAGGGCCCACTTGTCATCCTTGGAGTAACTGAGAGTGATGGAAGAGAGAAAGCCCAAGTCCTGCCTGTCTGTGGGGACGCTGTGGCTGTCAGCAGAGCATCTTCACAAAAAAGATCTCACCTTTAAACTGAGCTCTGTTTTCTTTCTGCGCCTGGTCGCACATTCTTTGGTGACCTGAGCTGATGTGACCGCTTTACAAATCACTCTTTTTACTCTGAAGGTAATTAGACCCAAAAGGAAAAATCCTTGCTCACCACTGAGTTGGTCTCGATGATCCTTACAGGTCCCTTCCAACTTGAGATATTCTACAATTCTAGAAGAGCTCTTGCTGCTGGAGGCATTTTTAGGGTCCAGAGGTGCTGTTGCTTCCCAAAGCCCTGTCTCCCTCTATCCCTGCAGACACCCTGTTCTGCACCTCGGGACTGATGCCCCTCCGAGCAGCTCCCAGACAAGCAGAGCAGGAAAAGTACATTTTTTAATTAAGTATTTTTGGCTGAAGTTTTTATAACCGAAAGGCCCCAGAACAAGAACAAAAGCTTCCTTTCAGGCAAAATAAATGTTTGATGAGGTATTTAATCAAAACCAGCACAACTTTGAGGGAAGGGAAAAGGAGTTGTGCCAAGGGGCTGTATTGATGTGTTTTGGAGGACAGTAGGTCCCCCTGCTCAGGTCACTTGGGACAGGGTTCTCTCTCCATCAGCACAACATCCCCGAGTGTCCTGAGACTCCCACCCCACCACTGTGGTTTAACAAGGGACAAATGATCAAAACCTGGGCTCTCCTCAGACATCCACAGGAGAGCAGAGCTTGTCCCAGGGAGGTCCCCACTCTCAGAGCTGCTGAGCCCCACCAGCCCCTCACCTTCCCAAACCAAGGCTGCTCCTGCCAAGTCCCAGCTCAGCAGATGAAAGCAGGGAGCTGACTGTGCTTAGAGGGACCTCACACCTCTTCATCCACTGGAGAGGATGCTCCAGGCCCCTTATCCTCTTCAGCAGGTGATCCATGCAAGCATCACCTCTCATCCTGCCCTCCCAAAACCCTGTATCAAAGACCTGCCTTGAATATATACATTACAATTTTTTTTTTCTAATAATAAAACATTTAGTTCTAGGTCACTAAGCAGAGGAGACGGAAGATGAGAGGGAGAGCTGCTCTGATCTCTTTTGCAGCTTTTTATAGAGAAATGTTCTGCTTAACTGCCTTGCTGAAAAAAAAAACCTGTCCACAGTATAAATGGGGACTGGCCCTCAGCCAAGGCCGCCCGGCTTCAACCTGCTGGTGTTATCAGCTCTGGGGCTCACTGGTAGCCAAAGGTAAGTAGTAATTCAAAGGACTGCTGTAAAAGCCCATTTTCCCCGGCTGGAAGAGCTGGATATTCACAGGAGAGCTGAACCAGCCCCAGAAACACCCATCTGGGGCACACTCCGAGCGAGGAGATGGGGAGGGAGGGGCACAGCCCAGCTCCAGCTGAGGGGAGCAGACCCTGGACCAGCATCCTCCACAACCAGAAGCACCACGGGGACAGGAGAGCCAGCTCAGCCCTTTTCCATCCCCAGTGCCCCAGATCCATCCAGAAAACCAGCACAGCTTTCCAGTGACACAAAGTCTCCCTTCTCACAGGAGTTATTAAGATTGGAAAAGACCCCCAAGATCATCAAGTCCCTAACCACACATCTGTATGGTCTTTGAACGCTTCCAGGGATGGCCACCTTGCTATTTTAGGAATAACAGTGGAGACAGAAAGGGAAAGGGAGGGCAAAGCCAGCAGTGGTATTTGGCTGGATTAAACAGAATAGGAATTTAAACTACTGGAAGTTCACATGCTCCTACAGCAATATGCTGTAAAGCTTTACACACATTGATTTAGAAAAAAAGCAGTTTGCTTATTTTTTATTCGGCTTTATGAACCAATAAGAGAGCAAAACCCAAGTCATTACTGAAAAGCCGGTGCTCACGTAAGCCTTACAGAAAATGTCTGTCTCGTGGCTTGATAGCCATAACAAAAATGATTAATAATCTGCTGCAGACACTTATAATTGCGATAGCTTCCTCTTGTGAATTTAAATAGCTTTCTTGAATTACTGCCTTTGACATAATCAATAAAGCTGAGTTATTGCTTTATCAGCCAGGTCTGTATGGCAGGAGAGAAACAGAAACCTGGGGAGGCAAAATCCCCCCAAAAAATCAAAGCCAGGGGGCTTGTCCCCAGCAGGGCTGGGCCACTGTGGCCCCAGAGCCCCTCCAGGCTTATTTATATCCCTTTAAACAGCCCTGACAGCAAGCTAGAGACAGAATGGGAACCCATCGCAGCCCAGCAGCAAATATTTAATGACTGCTTGTAAACCCAACAACATGTTTAACTTTTCCCATTCTCTATAAAAGGGCTCTTATTTAGCCTAAGAAGACTTTGAAGTTAAATATAGGGTCTCATGACATGCCAGGGTTTCAGGGGGACACGGGGAGATTTCCAGGCCAGGATTTCCATCCTCTCCCTGTGGAACATGGTGTGAGTCTGTCCCAGGGTAACCCACGCCAGCAGCACAAGGATGTTTTGTTTCCCTGTCCCCAAATTAAACTTTTTGCCACAGCAGTAAGGAGAAATATTGTGTTTTCAAGTTTCAGATAAAACTCAGAAAGTTAAAGATATTTTTTTCCCCTCCTCTGAAGAAAATAATAGTATTTCTTTCTAAGGGGCAGGAAAAAGCAAGAACTCATTTTGAGCTTTCAGGAAACTGCACTGATTTGGCAAAACCCTGCTTTAATCCAATACCCTTCCACACAAGCTTCAAAGACTGAAGCAAAGCACTCCAAAGTCATCAGCTAAATAAATTTAGGGCCAGAGCAGGAGTCCCAAGGAGATGCTGTCCCATGCCCCATCCCTCTTGACTGGCCAACATGACCAGCACAGTGTCTGTTTCCCCTCTGCCTGCAACAACGGCTCAGGATGGGTTTGAGCAGCACCAGAGCTCCCCAGAAGCTCAGCAGTGCTCTGGGGACAGATCCAGCTTTCTGGCCCCATCCCACTCTGGTGGGAAGAAGCCTAAAAATGAGATCAGCTAAAAATAATCTCCCTGAGGTCAGCAGTGTCTTGGGGAGCAAAGGGTCTTGCAGAAGAGAGAGGTTTCCGTTTTTGAGGCCAAACTAAATGTTGACTTTTTATTAGATTGGGTGTTTTTTTAGAGCTCTTATCTCTTTCCCTGACTGGGGATGGAAACAACCATGCTGGTGAGAACCCAGTTTCAAGTTTGGCTACCCATCACAGACAGATAATGTATTGACAAGATTTTCTGGTCAGATAAAGGGATTTTTCTTGTTTTCAAATTCATGCCTTTGATACATTCTTTGAAGTGCAAAATATTTCCTTTTAATAAATGCTGCACCATTTTAGCACTAAACTATTTTTTTTCTATAAGAATTCTCTGCTAGATATGCCCAGAAAGCAAAAACACCCCCAAAATTAGGGAAAAAAAATTCCCCTGAGGTTAACAAGGACTTCCCATAACTCACTCTGAGTCTCTGCCCTAATGGAGATGGATGAGTCACAGGTGGGGCCGCTCTGAGAAAATCACATTTTTCATTTTGATAGCACCTTTTAACAGGAGCTCTCAAAGTGCTTGAAAACCCTTTAGTGCTGCTTCCTAGGCATGGGGCATGGAAGGAAATTCCCCTTGAGAGAGCAGATCAAGGCAAGCCTTTGGGTTTTGTTTTCCCTCTGCTCGATGCAGCAAAACCCCAGCCTGATGCCATGACAACCTCATGGGTGCAGGACAGGAGCTCACACCATGCTCTAACATCAGCATCAGTGTTGCCCTCACAATGTATAAAGAGATTCCCAAGCTTACCCAGGATCAAAAAAAAAAAAACTATATATATAACCAACAACAACAAAAAATGCTCACTACTGTTTTGCTTCATCTGTGCTCTCAGCACCATGGAGGAGCACAGATGAGGAGAACAACAAATATTTCCCACAGGATCATTTCCTTTTAAAGAGATAAATGAGCAAAATCTTTTTAAATTGAAGACCAGAGAAAAGTATAAAGTGGGATTTTCCTGTGTAGGAAAAAGCATTCCTTTTTCTTGACTACCCAAAGCATGCAGCTTTTTTCCTTGTCATCTTAATTCCCCAGTCGTTTCCACCACATGTTGGGAAAAGCCTGGCACAGCAGGAGAGCACCCACCACGCTCCCCATCACACCTCTGGGGGGTGGGGGGGGAAAGGGGATTAACACACATAATCAAATCCCAGTTTTAGTGGAAACCTTTCTTTAATTTAATCAGCATCACGGATATTACACTAGCGACACGTTAAGCTAATATACAGGAACGCCTCTGTTGAAGAATTAAGATGATTGAAAACCGGGGTGACGCAGTGGAATTGCTTGTGGAGAGGCTCAACAGCTGTCTGTGGGTCTGTGCAGCCCCAAGCCCGGGTGGTGAGTCCCACAGTGCCCATGGAGCAGCACACGGATGGGACATAAGGCTAAATTTAGGAGCATCATTCTGGGGAGAAGCAGATCCATTCTCTTACAGGGGGGTTAAGCAGTGACACAAAGATGGGGCATGAAAGAGTCACCAAATACCTCTATTAATGTGAGGTTTGGGTTCCATCACAGGTGGATGTCATAGAATCATGGAATGGTTTGGATTGGAAGGGACCTTAAAGCTCATCTCATTCCAACCCCCACTGCCATGGGAAGGGACACCTTCCGCCATCCCAGGCTGCTGCAAGACCTGTCCAGCCTGGCCTTGGACACTGCCAGGCATGGGGCAGCCACAGCTGCTCTGAGCACCCTGTGCCAAGGCCTTTCCACCCTCTGAATAAGGAATTTTTTCTTAACATCTAGTATAAATCTTCCCTCTTAGTTTAAAACCACTCCTCATTACCCACCCATATAAAAAGTCACTCTCCCCCTTTAAGAGAGATGACCAGACCTCAAAGCTGCCAAAGTAACTACCCCAAACACATGCTTGGTTTGGTGAACACGATTGCCTGTGCCCCAAAGCAGCTCCTGCATTCCCAACACAGCCTCAGGAAATCTCAGGAAATTAAGAAAAATAAAGAGCCTCTTGCAGCAGCGGCTGCTGCCACAGCAGCTCTGCGGGAACAGCGAGTGCTGGCAGCAGAAGGCAATGTTCCTGCACTAACACTGCAGCTCTGACACCTTCTTCAAGGGCAAAAATGAAGATAAAGTTCCCATCCCCAGCCCAAATGATTGGTGATGGCAAGGGAAGGCACAAGAGCAACCTGAAAATGCCTGGAAATGGGAGACGCTCTCTCAGAACTGCTGTGCAGACCCGTGCTGGGCTGGATCCTGCCTCACCCAGGGTCACCCCAGCTGGCAGCCTGTGATGCTCCTTAACCCCCTCCATCCTGGCTTGTGCTCTCCCAAGGGAGGGCTGTGCCTGAGCGTGGCCTCTTGGCACCGGCAGCCTCCCTCTCTTCCTGCCCCCACACTGTAACTTGTGGGATTGTGAATTTTCACTTCCACAATAAAATGATTTAAAAAACAGAGGGGCCAGCTCCTGCTCTCAACTGCACAAAGGAAATTCCTGTCTGTCTCTCAGGGGCTTTGCATTATCCGTGCATCCGCACTGGAGCTGCTCCCACCATCACCTTTTAATCGTTTTTGACTCTCACTTCCTCCAGCTCCTCATTCAGCTGCCTCAATCACCAAATTTCATGATTTCCTGAGAGCAACGACAACTACCAAAAAAATCTATTAATGCTGAAAATAAACCTATTTAAGGGCTGCAGCTATGGGACTCAGTGATGCAGAGCAGCAATGGAAGAGCCAGCA
Source organism: Aphelocoma coerulescens (assembly GCF_041296385.1). Classification (NCBI taxonomy): domain Eukaryota; kingdom Metazoa; phylum Chordata; class Aves; order Passeriformes; family Corvidae; genus Aphelocoma; species Aphelocoma coerulescens. The sequence continues at coordinate 2,017,398 of NC_091029.1, read as the reverse complement.
GAGCTCCTGGCCCAGGGAAAACCCTCTGAATCCTGGGCACATTGGCCAAAAATTGTAACCACAGAATTCAGAGAGTGCCACAATTCCTATGACAAGGCTGTGGAAGGCAGCAGGCAGGACTGGAGCAGGGATGCTGTGTGCATCAGCCCTCCAGCCTGGATCCAGCTGGTGCTGCTCCGGGATGGAGCCTGCAGCCGTGCCAAAGCCCATGAAGGATGTTAAAATGATTGCTGCCGGTTTCAGTGATCCCAGCCCAGCTTTGAGCAGTGCAGTGTAAATAGGGGTAATTGGCTCTTTGGGGGAGTTTTTGCTCTGAATTCCTAAGAAAAACAACTGCCTTGGCATCCCACACCAGGCAGGGGTGTAAATAATCCTCAACGGACATGAGAAGACCCCAGGGACCACAAGGCACCACCCCAGGGTTAAAAACTTGCTCTGAGTAAGGGAAAAACTTATGATGGGGAAAAGAACTTGTGGGCTTTTAGGCACAGATCCAACAAAGGTGTGGTAAGGTGCAAACTGAAGCAGGAGCCCTCCAGCCTCCCCCTCTACCTTTTCCAAATGGAGTGAAAAACCAGTGGTGAGAAGAGCCAGCAAGCTGGATTTAAGAGGATACCTCTGACCTCATGCACTCCCCTAAAAAAGACATCAGCTGAGGATGAAGGAGGAAGGCAGGGGCTGAATCCAGGCCTTGGGGATGGTTAAGGAAACATTAGCAAGGGCTGGAAAAGCCCCAAGCACGGCTCCAGATGGAAAATCTGGAGGTTGACACATTAGGTTTCCTGTCGCTGCTTCACGTGCTTCCTGCTGCATTGCCATCATCTCTGGAACATTCCCATCTCCCAGGCTGCAACACACACGTGTGCCAAGCAGGAACTTTTAAACAACCCCGGCATCCAGGTGCAATCATGCATGGAATTATGGATGGAGGAAATGTGCAGAAATGACGATACACGGAGCGCTCAGCAGATCCCAGTGCCAAAACATTTCAAGGAGTTACAAGCTGTAGGAAGGGGCTTTTCATAGAGTAAGAATTATCCTCCTAAGGGTCATCAGGGATCTGGCAGGTCAGCATGCACAGACAGCCAGGCAGAGCTCCCTGGTCAGCCTGTTCCTGGGACATGAGCTGTGCTTGGAAGAGCTGTCATGTAACAAGCACGTCTCCATTTATTAATATATATATAAACATTTTTGCTTGAAGTTTTTACAGTCACTTTAGTAGCAAAAATGTTAACAGGACCTGAAGATTTGCAGGGTTTGACTGTCTGCCTCAGGAGGTCTCTGCAGGGTCCTGCTGGGGCTGTGACTTTTGCTTCACATCCCCCGTGCCCCCTCCGTACCCACACCAGGGCCACTGAGGGCTGCCACAGCTCCTTCCCAACACAGTCACCCAGCGGGCTCTCTGCTCTCACAAACACACCTGAAAAACCTGCAAATAGCCAAAAATCCAAGATTTTTGGCTTCTTGGAACTCAACAGGTCAGTGCCCCTCTGGCTCAGAGCCCAGGAGAGTTAAGGGGATACCTAAAAAAGCAATGTTTGGAAGGTGAGGTTTATTTTTTTAAACCTCCAATAATCAAAACACTTTTTCCAAAGCTTGGCACTCTGACTGGATCATGGGAATGAGGGAACAGCAAGATGGCCTTTGCAGCCCCTGGAGGAGCCCTTGAAGAGCACATGGGCTGTCCCAGAGCTCCTGTCACCTGGCCAAGTGTGGGAGAAAAGAGAGGCAGCGTCTGCTTGGTGACTGCCATCTCCCATGGACACATCTGCAATGGGAGCCATTCCTCCAGCAAACACCCACAGAACTCAGGCCACATATTTAAAGCAATATGTTTAAAGGCAGCATCTAGTAACATTAAGAGATTCTTGACAAGAACCAGTTTCTGTCTCTTGGCTCATTGCACCAAGTTTGTGGGGAGACTGAAGATATCACCTGCTATATAAAGCATGATATGCAGCTTAATGGCCAAACCCCACGGATCTGGCCTTCAGCTGCCTCACCCACCCATGCTCATCGATCTTAAATAATTTGCTCCCTTTAATGTTTTTATGTGAACAGGCTTTCAGGCATGGCAGAAATCCACTGTGAGCAAAGAAAAGGAGAAGGGGACAGGGTGAACAGACGTGTTTTCTAAACCCAGGAAAACCTCGTTTGCAATTCAAGATAAACAGGCACCATACAAATAGAGCGCCAAGTGATGAATTCCTGGCTTCCTGCAGCTTTGGGATCTGCCCTACTGCAAGGGCATGCTTGGAACCAAGCCCCTGACACCCCAAATCCATGCAGATGTTGGGGAGCACATTAACCCTCAGACCTCTGCAGAAACACAGCTCTCACGATACACCAAAAATTAGGCACCCAAAAATAAAGGCATGAAAAGCTTTTTGATTCCCATGGAAAAAGAAGATTCAGCATTTGGATGAGCCTCCCGCAGGCCACCCTGTCCCAGGAGGGTGGGAAGCAGCCCCTGCCAGGGCTTACACCAATTAATGGGGAGCAGAAATACAAATTGTTTAACCAGCAGCCGAGGTGCTGAGGGACTGCCGGGAACGCCGTCCATCTCCCCCAACACCCAGCGGCTTCAGGCTGACAAGAGCTTAATTGCAGCTGGGGGGAGAGAGGAGCCCTTCCCGTTCACAGCCGAGCTGCGCATCCCCCGAGGCATCTTCCCCGGCGAACGAGCTGCTTATTTAATAATCTGCCAGAGTCAGGCACGTTCCCAGGCCTAGGAAACACCTCTTCATTAAGGGGAGGGAAAGCAAGAGCTTTCCCAGCTCCCCAGCCACAGCCAAGCTCCCACCAAAACCCCTCACCTGTGCCATGCAGAATGTTTGTCTCACCCAGGGCACCAGAGTGTCTCCAGTTTTCAGCCCTTCACCGTGGTGTTTTTGGCAGGCAATGAGTCAAGATCATCAGTGCCCCATCCCACCAGGTGTTTGGCTACATTGGGTCATCCCCCAAGACCCCTAGAAATGTTCAAAGTCAGTTTGGACAGGGCTTTGAGCATCCTGGTCTAGTGGGTGCCATCCCTGCCTATGACAGGTGGTTGGAACTTGACGGTCTTTAAGGTCTGTACCAATCTAAACTTGATGATTCCATGATCCCAGCACAGCCAAGTCCTGCTCCCATTAGCCATGGGCATCCCTCCCTCCCAGCTGCCACTGCCTGCACAGACAAGGAGGGGAAGCCAAGGGAATTAAGCCATGCAAGATGCATTAGTGATTTAACAGGGGGAAGGAGAAGACTGCAGATAAACCTTAATGATATAAATGTAACCTATAATTAACAGTTAACATGCAGGGAAGATAGCCCTCAGATGGAGTCGTTGCTACCAAGGAGAAACGTGGTCATTTATATTCCATGTGGGTCCAGGAGCAGGCGAGGAAGCTCCCACACACACTCGCATGTGTAAATAACAGCTCCTTCCAACGAGGGAAAGAATTTACAGCAAACAACATTCTGTGTGCCTGCTCAAGTATCTTATGTTTAAATAATAGGAGCTAAGTGATGCATTTCTGCTCAGGCACTAATCACTGCCAGGGGCCCGCGGCTCCGTTAGGGAAATTACCTTCTTCAATCATTTAGGACCATCTACGGCTTCTCCGGACCCAGAGCTGTTCCTTATTTGCCTCAATGCTCTTTTTATTCATGCATGGGTTTTTGGGGGAGGAAAAAAAAAAAAAATCAGAATTGAGGATTTAAGAGCCCATGTGTGGGTTGTGGCCAGCCTGACAGCTCTGGGCAATGCTGGGAGGGAGGAGATACCATAACCACCTCCTGTCCCCCATCCCAGCCTGCAGCACAGCCCCAGCCTTGGCAGCACTGCAGTGACCTTCCAGTGTGGGCAGTGAGGGTTGCCCAGAGCAGAAATACAGAGCAGAGCAGTTTCAAGCAAGTGCAGCAGTGTCTCTCTCCTCTGCAAGCACACTCAGGGCTTCCCTTGCCAACCCAAACATTATTCTAACTGTGAAACCCAGACTGTAATCCGTGTCACGGTTGGAGACCAGCAGGTTTTTATAACCAAAGCTGGAAAACAAAAGTCCAACACTTAGTTCTAATGCATCACAGCTTTGCCCTAACCAGGTAAGAGGGGGAAATCCTTCCCCCAGGGCCCTGTGAATCACCTGGAGATGGCAGATCCTGGAGCTACCAGCCAGGGGGTGGAGAGGACACGTAACTCACACGTGCTGTTAAGACTGTTGTACTTTTCCAACTACTAAAATTTCAAGTAGGCATTAAATATCTTATTGAGACTATCAGCACATACAATTTGTGGTCATTAAATGCATTTCCTTTATGTTTCCCCGAGGCTGGAACAAACCTTATTTTCAGCTCATTTGCAAGAAAACTCTCTGAAGACTGTAATTTACCTGCTACCAACACCATAAATCTTTAAAATTAGTTACTTAACTGTTTGCTAATGACCATGGATGTGTTCACTAATACAGCTACTTTTTAATTAGCTCACAAGAAGAAATTCGAGCAGAAAGGAATGCTTGGATTTTTTTTAATGGAAGTCAATGCTATCCCAAGATAATCGAGACAGCACTAAAGGGCCCATCCTCCTTGCCACTCCAAACCCAGCAGTTTGGGGGCAATAATCCCATCCAGGCCTGGATACCTGGATTCAGGCTCATTTCAGCATCCAGGGCTGGCAGCACACAGAGGCACACCAGAGCAGCCCACAACCTAACAAATTAAGGAAAAAGTGGGATATTCCCACTATGGGCAGGCAGATGGGAATGCAAACAGCAGCTTGGGCCAGCACAGGGACCAGGCACCAAAAGGACCTGGAGAGAGGCGATGGGAGCAACAAGAGTTCCCCTGAGCTGTACCTCCCCCTGCATCATCCCTTCCCCCATTCCATCCAGAGCTGGCTACATATTGGTACACTCACCTCCCGCACAGGGCAACAGTTCTGCCTGAATTCCCACATTTATTCTTAATTACCTCATGAAAAAGTCAGATATATTGACTGCCACCTGTTCGATACATAATTCATGTGCCAGGAGAAGCAATTTCCAAAAGTTCACCTTGCTGGATCCTTCCAGGGGAAGGGAAGGCAGGTTTTTTCCTGGGTGTCAGCAATCACATGCTGTTAGCAGAGATGGATCCCTGCACGTGTTACAGGGGCAGTGGATTTCCAATCACTGCTGCAAAACACGGGGGCTACAAATATTAGCACTGGGAGGCATTTTGCAAGGCAGACATTTTAATTTAAATCGATGAGTTATTGATTCATTTTTCATGCGGGAAGGAGAGCTCAGTGTGTATTTCTGCCACTCGATCCGTACTTCTGATGACCTCAGGCATAGAGTATAAACCTGATGTAAAATATTTCCTTTCCTAATAGGGAAGCTTTTATGGCCTTGGACCTGAGTGAGCAGAAAGTCATCTGGGAAAGGATGCCTGACTAGGAAACCATGGCAAGGAAGGTAATTAATGTTTAGCGCATACTCTCAAATTAGCCTATCCCTGAATAGGAAGGAAATGAATCATGAGCTGAACTTTTATATAGCTTCAGGGTCTTCTCAGACACTTACAAAATTTCCTGGTGTACAGGAGCTGATAAAGGGCTCAGATCCCCACACCTACAGGCTTGGGAAGGAGCAGAATGAAGCCAGGAGGGAGAGACCTGTCACCTTTCAGGAAGCCACCCTATGCTGGCATTTGCTTTTGGAAATAGAGAAGCTGGGTGGGGATTTTTTGGGGAGTATCCTCATTAGGAAGCTCAGGGATCACAAGGAAAGCTGGCTTTTGAGCTGTGACTTGAGAGCACAATCCCTCTGCAATTAAAAACAATTACCAAGATGTTGTTGATCCCAGACACTTCCTGATGGGAACCCACCCCACTCCCACCAAGAGCTCCACCTGTGTTTCAGGCAGGGTCCCCCACCACGTTCAGCTGCACAGGACAGGATGGGGAGCTGGCACCTTTTCCTGGCAGTGCAGAGAGGGAGAGAACTGTGGATACAACACTATCTGCCTGCAGCAGGAAGACTGCCCAGCTTTTGCAGGTAAAAACATCCCTTTTCCAGCCATTTTGCCCTTTCCTGAGATGATTCTCCAGCAATGGCTCTTTTGTCTCCCATAAGTTTGTGCTCTCTAACCCTAAAGCCATCACCCATCATTGGCATCCAACCATGATGCCATGGGGGACAAGGATGCCCATCCAAGGAACAATTAATCACAGCCACCAAAGACCTCGTCTGACTGCCATCTCTCTCAGAAATCTGCAAATGCAATGAAAATAACAGCAGTGCAGCCTCACTGTGGAACAAGCTCTAAAGGGAAGTGGTTTTCCACAGATTTCCATGAGATACCAGCAGGTCCTCGCCCGGTCTGCATAATTGCATTCTTTGAAGTCTGGCTCATAAACCAGCAACAACAAAAATCACTTTCATGTCTCTAATAAAGCAGAACTATAAAACCATGAGCCAGCTTCCAAGGAAAGCTGACCTGTGCGAGTCAGGACAGCAGCCGGGATTCGGACTGGCTGCAGCCGAGGACACCGGGAGGAGATGGAGAGAACAGCAGCCAAAACAAGCCTGAGTGGAGGGGCTGTGCTGGGGCAGCACGAACCCCTGCCCCAAGGGCTGCGGCATTCCATACATGCCGAGAAACTTTTGCAGTATCCCTTTTGAAAAATACTGTGTTTCAGCCCCAAAAACAGCTCCCCGCATCCCACCTTCGGCTGTGAGCTGGGGAAAGCTGCGTGCCAGTCAGCTGCCTCCTCCAGCCTCATACCACAGCCCACATGGAGCATCTGGGTCCTGGTGAACACCAGCAGGAGATGGGCACCATCAGGATCAGCCCTTTCTGCTGCACCAGAGGGGTCTGAACTCAGAGAGCAGCCCAGGTGCCTTCTGCCCCCTCTCTGTGCCAGCCTTTGGGGACAAATTGGCTTTCCCTGAGTGCCAAGCAACACCTCAGCACTCCTCTGCAGGAGTGAGCTGCCACACTGTGATGAGCAATGCAGAAGATTCTCTGCTCCTCGGGGCACAGCATCTCAGAACCAGCCCCCTCACACCATCCAGGAGGGTCCAGGCACCACGGTGGCCTTTATTCACCCCCAAATCCTTTTCCATAGAGAGGAATAAGGTCTGGGGAAACATTTCCCCGAGCTGCCAATGGTGCAGCCCTGAAAAAGTCCCTAATGCAAAATCTTCTGCAAGAGCACAGGCACAGGGAGCTGCTGCACTCAGGCAGCCTCAGCCAGGTGTTAATCAAGGCTTTTTGGTGAAGGAGACATCCCATCAAGGACAGTTTTTCTCCTCAGCACGACAGCAGAGCAGCAAACAGATGCCAGGAGGTTTTTGCAGGTGAAAAGAAGAGCTACCAAACATCATCTGGATAATCATTTCAGGGATGTTCGCAGAAGAAACCCTTCTGGTAATATTAAATGATAAATTATACGCCAATAACTTCCTCGGCACCGATCAGAAGGCATTTCAGAGACGAGCAGGAGATGGGGCCAGTCCTGACAGTGACAAATTGGAAGTGCCGGCAGACACACCGCCCTTCCCAACGAGACGGTGAGGAAATGCCATGTGTCAGCATTTACAAATTAAACCTGCGAGGCTGCCGCAGCCCCGCCAGACACCGCTGGGGCACGGAACAAATTCCACTGAGTCACTGAGTTCAGAGGCGGCTCTCTCCGAAATTAGGCTGACTATGGGCTCATTTGCAGAGGGAAATGCAAAAGCCACAACTGTCGTGCACCAGTGTCCCTAGCTGGCAGCAGGGCTCTGCTTTTAACCCCCCCTGCTTTCCTCTCCACAGAGCTTCCCAAGGGACATGCCTTGGGAAATGCATTTTGACTGAGACCCTGACTTTGAGGATTTGATGCTAAAGGACATTAAAAGATTTAGCGCTAAAAAAGACATTTCAAGCCCAAAGCTCAGAACATTGCTCCCACTGAAAGAGTCAGGGATCAGCCCCAGGTCCCATCCCTGACAAAGAACAGGAGCGCTTCTCATTGTAGGCTCACGGTGGGAAACTTCAGGATTGTGATTAGACAAGGAAAAGCAAGAAAAGAAAATCCAAGCTGTGCCGCTGTCAGGGACAAAGGCTGCTCCAAAGGCACCTGCACTTGCCAGCAGAGCAGAAGGACCCTTGGCAGAGCCCGCAGAGTGCTCCAGAAGCAGAGCTACCTCGCCAGAACACAGATTCCGGAGCAAACAATGGCTCTTTGTACGGCTAAACCACACCAGATGGCTGGTGGTGTGAGGGTCCAAGTTTAAGGATGCACTAAGCCGCTGTAGAGGAGGAACAGGGATGAGGAATAGAGCAGAGCAACCCCAGGCTCAGCCAGAACTCCGGGTGTGGAGCCACGAGGAGAAAGGGCTGCAGAGATAATGGGGTGTAACATCCCTGCCTGCCTCACCGAGCAGCCTTGCAGGGAAGCTCCCACTCTGCCAAGACCTACAAACACATTCAAAGCCCCAAAAGTGGTCTCCAAAGAGACCCAGAGAAGAAGTAGAGCCTTGAGGAGAGATGATTTACCAGGCTCCACAGGGAAACACACCTCTCACGTCACACAAAAGCAGGCTGTGGATGTAGGAGAAGTAAACAGGAGAAAAGCCTGCAAAGGCTAATTCCTGGTGTGCTGCAAAGAAAACCCTCTCCCAGAGAAGTGCCCTGTGTGTGCTACCCCCTGCAATGTGTACAGCGAGAGGGAATTATGCCAAAGTCAGCAGCCTGAAGGGAGGAAAGCACCACGCAGTGAGTCAGAGGAAGAGATTTTGCCTATAGATGGTAGAAGCGCAGCAGAGAGATGTGAAGGGGGCAGATGAGGAGTGGAAAAGGCCACCACCACCAGACGAGGAGATGGAAGGAGCCATGAAACCTGAGCTGCAATGCAGGACGAGGCTGGGAGCTCAGCTGAAGATCTCTGCATTATGCAAGGCAGTAAAACTACAACAGCCCAGCCAAACCCTGCATTCTGCAGCGCTGCTGTCACCGTCCCAGCGGGCACTATAAACCACAGAACAGCAGAGGGAAGGCACAGGCGGATAATGTGAGTAGTGGAAAACCAACAATAAGTTATAACCAACTGAATTCATGAATCAAATGAGCCCAAAGCCAAAGCAAGTGGTTCCTACAAGGAAAAAACTAAAATTTGTGCCCACAGCTGTTAAAACCCAGGGAGACCTGCCCTCAGGTTACCAGGGCACCACTGGAAGGGATGGAGCAAGTTTGTGCTGGCAAGTGTGAAACTGCAGCATCAGCTCTGAAGACCTGAGGCTTGAACCCTCTGGGGACACCTGGCACTGAAAGGGATAGAAGATGCACGGGAGGAGAGAACCAGCCTCTCCAAGCACAGCAACAGAACAGAAACACACTGTTCTCAACCTAAAAACACCGGCAGAGCTGCACACGGGCAGATGTCCAGGCCAGGGGAAGGTGCTGGTCAGGCTGGTGAGCACTGGAGCTGTGTGCCCACTGCACAGCCCAGGAGTGGCCCCAGCAGTGGGGTCTGGAGCATGGCCAGCCCAAGGCTCTGTTTCCACTCCCTCATACCTGGCACCCGCCTGGGCTCACCCAAAGCAGCCTCCAAGGAGTTTAACACTTCCCTTGGCTGCCAAAAGCCACACACAGGTTTGCACCCTCACAGCCCCAGCTGTTCCAGGCCTCCAAGGACAGTAGCACCCCTATTCCTTATTAATAACCCCCAAGTTGTTCAAAGCAACAAAACATTGGCTTCCTGTGAATCTGTGCAGTTTTTCCTGGCAGCCCATCCATGCTGCCTGCCCACAACATGGAGCAGGAGCACCAAGGGTCCCACACTGCCAGATGCTGCTGGGATTGTCATGGGGCAACACAATAAATCTCCTGCAAACCCCTGATTTCTGCCTGTGCCTCACTTTCCACCCCCCAAATCACACATGCTGTGGCTTTTACCAAGCTGAACTCTTAGGACAGAGGGGGGAAAAAAACTTCTGGTGATTTATTTCTTGACCCAAAGCTATTCCTTTTGGAGGAGGCCTTCCATGCCAAGTCCTAACTTAAAAAAAAAAAAAAAAGAAAAGAAAAGAAAGAAAATAATAAAATCACATTCATTAGTCAGCTCACTTGGCTGGATCTGTAATAAGAATGTAATAAACTTTCCATATGTCTCTGATAAACTAGACAGCTTAAGTTATGAGCAGAAAAAAAGGCATCAATTTTTAAAATGTCGAAATTTGCCATGAAACTTGGGCCAAGCACTTGTTCCTAATGAGATGGTGGAAAGAGTCAGATCCAAGTTTAGAGACAAAAGAGCTGGAGGAGGACACGCCAGCTCAGCGCTTGCGGCTCCTTTTAAAGCCCTTGTTTTCCCCAGCAACGTTCTGTCAGCTGGCTCTCCCTGCTCCCAATGCAGGATGTGTCCCCACCTCAGCACAGGCAGGAGGCACTGCTGACCCTGCCAGGACATCCCTCAGCAGCTCTGGGATGGAGGGTGCTCCAGGCACGGACACCCCTTTGCTGTCAGCAGGGGGGTTGATAAAGAAACTTTGCGTGCCCAGTGTGGGACTTCACGCTTTGCCCTCCAACCCCGGGGATTTGATGCATTTACATTCACAGCATCCCACTGCAGGAAGCAGTGGGACAATGACCTTTCAGGCTGACACATGTCCAGGGTCATTACCCTGAGCTCAGCTTTGATGAAACCCAGTAGCACGTACCAAGCCAGCTACACTCCTCTGGAAAAGGGCCTTGAGAAGTTCTGATACTCTTGGGTATGGCCCAAACTTATTCTGCTGGTCAGTCACACACAGTCACTGTGGGAGAGTGTCCCCTGCCACATTCCTGATGCTGAGCCCTGCAGATGAGCTGTTTGACCCCACCACAGATGGTGCCCATGGATGGTAGCACACGGGGTGCAGATTTGGACTGTGGGGGTCAATCAGTCCAGGGTACAAAGGGTGGTCTCCAGCCCCATTCAAGCTCTTGGATGGCAGGAGCAACATGAGGGGAGGCTGGGACTGATCTATAAATATTTTGCAACCTGTTCTCCTTGCAGGTAGACACAGAGCTGGCCCTCACCCGGGGTTGAATCTGAGCACCATCAGCCTCGGAGAGTGATGGTCTTTCAGCACTTTAATTACAAAGCAGTAGGCGAGAACAGCCCGCCTGATGTTCAGCAGGAAATTGAACTGCACCAGCACAGCAGACATATTCCTGCACAGCTCCCCTAGCAACTCTGGGAAAGTTTCCAAATTCCTGCACCATTAACATTTAAGGAATCGTCTCTGAACTCTGGTAGTTAAACAGCGAGGAGAAACAAGACACTGTAAATGGATTTGTTCGGTGTAGGTCAGTTACTGGAGGGGCTGTTTAAATCAGGGCTTGCTGCTTCACACTGACAGCAAAGGTCTGCCTCAAAGCACTTCATCATTTTAAGTTTTCCACCTCTTCTTTTCTCTTTGACCACTATCAGGCCATGGCAATATCTTATGGTTGTGCCCTCTCACTGCACAGAGCAGAGGTGAGGGGACACAGAACCTCAGGTGAGAGCAGCTGCTGCTTGTGTCCACCCTCAGGCCACAGTGATGGGCAACCCACCAGGGAGAGCTGGTGGTCACATCCCAAATTCCTGGGTGGATCAGGCCAGTGGCCACTTACAACCACGGCAGTGAGTGCTGGTGGGAGGCACAAGGAGCCCTCGTTCCCAGCACAGCTCTGAAATCCCCGCCTGCCCCTCCCCTGGCTCCCCCTTGCACTGCACCAGAAGACACCTTGATGCTGTGGGCAGGAAAATAACGCTGTGATTTATTTCCCCACACAGCAGCCTGACATCTTTATTGGTGTTTGCAGCAGGCGCAGCCCTCGGCGCGGGAGCGGCACTGCACACACAGACCCCGAGAGGCAATTGTGCTCCTTCAGTGCCCAGCACAAGGTGCTCTGGGGTCTCAGGCTGCCCTGAGCATCCCTCACTTGGCATGAATCATTTCCTGGCTAAATCACCATCTGGCCATGCTGCAGGAGCTCGTTAGGCCTCAGGCTGGGCAGCTACAGGGCAAGGCTTTCCTCTGGTTTTGTTCTCCAGTGCCCACCCCACATTGAGCTTGGCCTGAGTGCTCCCTCTCCAAGGGTGAGTAGGTGGTGAAATTGCTCCTTTTCAAACAAGCTGGAGCTCCCTGGCCTCAGAGTTTAACACCAGCCCAGGAGATGCAGAGTTTCTTCCCTCCCCTCTTTTAGTTAACCTGCCCACTGCTACCCAGTAGTAATTATAGTTATAAGCTCCTGATTCAGTGTCCTCAGTCCCAGATGGAGAACCAGTTCTGCTTCCAACACCCTCTTGTAAACCCATGGAATTGGGGTTCTCAAATGAATAAGCTTTTTTTTTTTTTCCCCTAGGCCTGGGTCTGTCCTGGTGCAAGGTGCTGGGCAACACAACCCAGCCACACTCCAAACCATTCCACCCCTTAAAATAGAGGGTTTTGCCACAGCCCCTGCCCCTTCCAACAAGCAGCAAACGAGAGAAAACAGTAAAAAACTGACCAAAACATGCCTCTGTCCTGGATGAGCTGCCCCCACCATGCACCCAGTAGGAGATGAGGTGGTCAGACACATCTGGGAGTCATTGGAAGGGAGCAGCTCCCCCACTCTACGAGGAGACCAGGACCACCTAGAGCTTCAAAAGACGGAGTCTGCACCCAAAAGTCCACGTGTAGCCCAGTCCTTGCCCTGAGCCCGAGCTGCCGATGGCCTCTCGGTGCAAATGCTGCACTGGAGGATTCACAGCTCCAATTAATGGAGCAAATTGCACGTCCAGACACCACTGCTGCCACGGGGCTTGGATCCCTTCAGGCCCCTCAGAGTAGTACAAGGAGTCCATGATTTAATAGTATACAATTCTGGAGTTTATAGTAAGTTTAAGAATATATAATGAGTCAAAATCACTTCCAATTAGTTCTTCTGGGACCATGCTGTGTATGAAAATTTTGCTCCAGCCTAGCAACCCTGCCTCTCCTGCAAAAGGCATGGAATTGTGGAGAGCACACTGGGAGAGGGGACTGTCCCCTCTCAGGGCTTGGGTCTCACAGACCTGGCCACTCTCCTGCCAACAGGCAGCTTCTGTGCAGGAGGTACCAGCACTGCCTCAGAAAAACAGATTTGGCATCTGGAGATGGTACAAAGCACTTGTGCTCCTCTGCAGCTCAAATGTTTGCTGGATGTGTAATTCTCTCCACTAACAAATCCAGGAGGAAAACAAAAATAAATTCTGAAAGAGTTTATGTACACCCTCCTGGGACTTCGTTTCAAGTCTAATTGCCACTTACACATATTCAATTTCAAGTGTTGACCTCACAGTTTCTCCCAATGCAAACTGAGGATGGGAGGCAGAGGCTGCTCCTCTCCCCAGCCCAGAGCAGCAGCAATTGGCAGCAAGTGCTCTGTCAGACAGCAGTGGTTTTCCCAGCCCTTTGTGGGTGCCAGGGATGGGGCTGAGGCTGCCCCAGCCTCTGCTGAAGGCCCTGGATCCACAGGCATGCCCCATGCCTGTGAGGGGGTTGTGCATATATATACACTCAGCAGTATTTCTAAAAATGTATAAAGCCAGTGAGGCGCTCAGCCCTACACAAGCCCAACCCCACTGCTCAGAAGGGGACTCCAAAATCCTCTAAAGCAGTGTGAAAGAGGGCTGGGAGCAGGCTCTCAGATTAGCCCTGCATGGTAAATGAACAAGAAACCCTCCCACAGCTGCAGCAGCAAGACAAGCACAGCCCCAAACACACCCTGGCCAGGCAGAGCCAGCCCACACACAGCACTGCTCACCTTTAGAAGGAGAAACCCCGCTTTCTGATGCACACTCACACGATCCAGCACTCCTGGATTTACTGTTATCTATTTCAACAAGTCAAAAATCCCCCTGGTCAATACAGCTGGAAGGAGAGCCCATCACTCAGCCGCCCTGGCTCTCAGGCACGATGATGCACTGGCATCAATCACCAGGCACAGGAGAAATAAAAGCACTGGAATATTGTTGTTCCAGGATTAATGCCTCTTGCTGTGAAAACAAACGTCCCAGACTTGCCTCAACATTCATTTTTGATAAATGATCTGACTTCACCTTGACGCTCCTGTAGCAGCCGGAGACCATTATACTGAGACAATGTTTTATTCTATTGACATTATCTCTTAATTATAATGTGAGGGATATCAAAGAGAGCAAGAGACCACCAATTCCTCAGGCAGAGTTTCTGTAGTTTCTCCTGTCAGGATATCTGGGAGAGGTTTATTACAGCAGCTCAATGATCTGCTCCAGTCCAGCCTGCAAAGGGGACCCTGACCCACCTCTGCTGCAGCCAGGGAAGCTGTGCCCCTTCACACAGCCTCAGGCCATACTGGATGTGTTTTTATCCAGTAGCAAGAGGTTTGCTTGTCTGGTTTTTTTTTTTTTCTTTTTCTTTTTTTTTTTAATTTCCTGAAGCAGGGAGCTTTTCAGAAAGACAGAAAGGTCGCTTGCATATTTTAAACTGAGATTTTTAGCAAGATTCAAAAGGGATTTGGCATTTACTGTACGTCAGTTAACATTCAGATGCAATTTTTGGAAGAGATCACAAACCTTATGCTTCAGGCATTTTGCCAGTTGCTAACTACTGGCAGGAGACTGATGAGGTGAGTTATGTGCTCACCTGTGCTATTTTGGGTTATTTCCCTCCCCCCAGAAACCCCCAGGAGCAGGCAAAGCGCAGACACTGCCGTGCAGAGCTCAGCCCGTGCTCCGGGGGCTCGGCTGTCAGCAAGCCGGATTGGCATCAATGGTTTGAAAGACTTTGTTTTGCAAAGCTCCTTTTGCAACGCATGGAATAAACGAGAAGACGGGGAACCAAAGCACTCCCTTGAATTCCTGAGCCAGAGCAAGCATCCCTGCTCCTGTCCGGGAGCCCTGCAGAGCACACTGCTGCTCTGGAAGGAAAAGAACAACAACGCAGCAAACAGCGTTCTTAATATTCAAACGGAGCCAAATTAATTAACTTGCAAGAGAAAATGGCACGGCATTTCGTAGTGGGATGAGGTTTCTCTCCATCAGGAGGCACCAGGGCAGGTCTGGGTGCCAGCAGCACCTGCAGCCCCGCGGGGCTGGCACAGGGCAGAGGTGCCCGCGCAGCCCGGGAGGGCTGGGCCGGCAAAATCAGCTGTGACATCTTCAGCCGAGCAGGATCGCAGGGGGAGGACGGGGCTCATCATAACATCTTCATTGCTACCCCGCAGCCGTAAGCCAAGGCGGCTTTGCCGGTGACAGACAGTACCGCGGGTCCCCCGAGTGCTCGGGGGCAGAGCAATTAGCGGTGCCCTGAACACGCAGGCGGGGAGGGTCTGGTGCGCCACAGCCACACACGCTGGCAGGTAAGGACATCCTCAAATAACCGGGAGCTCCATCAGGGACAGAGGAATAGGGACAGAGCCCTGTCTCAGCCCCACAGCAGCACTCACGATCCAGTCATGCCCAGTCTCCATCAGCAGTTTGAAACCAGAGCGTGAAGCTCTCCACAGGGAGCATGCGTTGATTTGTTTCACGATTTCCATTAATTACCAGGTAAATGAGATCCCTGCACACTCCTTGGGCACCTTGCCTCATCTGTTTGGGCTTTGACAGCTGCTGGAGCAGTAAGTATGTTTTCATCACATGATGCCTGGCAGTGCATCCTCTCCTCGCTCTGACCTCCAGAATCGTCCCATCTGCTTTATTTCAGCATCCTCCCCTGGAATTTGTTCTCAGCAGCTAAAAATCCATCCCAGTGCAGACAGGGGGCTCTCAGCCCCTGAGGCTTCAATTAGCAGGGGAAAAGTACCTTGGAGCCTCGAGGCTGGCTGCAATTTTTGGGCAAATGACACCCAGAGTGCTGAATTTGGGACCTGGCACAGGGCTTGCATCAGCCTGAGCTACTGTACACGAGGAACCAAGTGGATCAATCGCTGGTGCCTTCAGCTTTCCCTGGGAAACCTTTCCTGGAAAGCCAATTAACGGCACCTAGTGCCCACTCAGCTGCTCTTAATTTGTAATTAAAGTCAGGCCACAGCTAAGCAATAGCAACCTTTGTGGGGAGGCCATGGGGAAGAGGGGAATAATCTTTGATTTATTACAAGGGAGAGAGCCATAGCCTGGCTGCAAGAGGAACTTGTGGAATCACACAGGTTCCACGGCTTAAAACCCTATTGACCAGCATAGGGGGCCTAGGGGAGGCAGAGCTCCTTCTCTGTCCAAGGAAATTCCAGGGATAGAAAGGACACCGAGTAAGGCAGGAGGTGCAGAAGGTGCCACAGGGCAGCCCCAGTTAACGGGTGGCTCAGGGAGGTCCTGGGGGACACAAGCAGGAGCGAGCAGGGAGCACCCAGAGGACACCAAACCCACCCCCAGACTGCATCCCTAGGGAGCTGCCCCTCGAGGTGAGCACCCTGCTCCAGTCCCACATGGAAACACACCTGGGGGGGGCCAGGCACACTCCCACCCTTACTGCCCATGGTGAGCCCAAGCCAGCAAGCTGCAGTTCCAATTTAACAGGGATGATTTTTCTGGGGCAGGGAGACGTTTTGGGTTCGATGAAGGGGTGGGACATACACTCACCCCACTCATTTACAACCTGTGACATGCCCCAGTGATTTACAGGCACGAAGAGGGCCTGCAGCCCACTGGGCTTTCAAGGATTACTTAACACAGGATGAAGTAGATCAAACGCAAATGGGTGGATGGTATGTGAACCACTCCAGCCAGCCAGGGTTGCTAAACCCTCTGGTTTCTTTCACAAGGCTTTGAAATGGGGAAATGTAGCTTCAGATAATTTATTTGCTAGGGGCACTGAGGAGGGCAGGGGAGTATTTATGAGCTGAAGAAAATCCACAATGTATGTCTCCAGGGCTGCACCCACCAGGACACCAAGCGCTGTTCAGGTGGGGAGGGGGAATGTGATGCCTGCCGGGGAGAAGGGTCACCTCCTCCAGAGCCCCCAAACTATTCCCATCAGGGCATGAAAATTAACACTGTAAACAGAGCATCTTCTGAAGAGAGGTGAAGCACAACCATGGGTGCTCTGGCAGCTCTCTGCAGGCAGGCAGGGACTGCCCCTTGGTCTCTGGGGTCAGGCAAGCTGTTTGGTTACCCACAGGGGATCTCCCCTGCACCCCTCCAGGATGCTCAGCACATCTGGACCCGGAGCAGCCCTGCCGAGAGGGAGGGGACCGAGTTACCACCACCAGCAAATGCTGTTTGCTAAAGCAGTGCTAAAAAACCCTAATCACCATTTATTTTTGTTGTCACCGAAGGTGGTTTCACTGCTCCTTGTAGCATCCAGAGCTCTACAAACACAGTGCTCACAAGGGAGATAGCTGAGAGAGAGGCTCAGTGTCGGAACTGGGGACACAATGCAGATAAGAGCCATGGGCTGTGAACCTGGAAAACACCAACTTCCAGCCCCGGATGTTCCCATGGATCTGCTCTGCTCCAATTACTGTAAAAATGGCCCCGAGCCAGAGACTTACTTGGAAAAGCAGAGGAAGTCTGCAGCAAGGGGGAGAGGGTAATTCCTTGAAATGCTGTCTTTGGGGATGGATCTGCAGTTGCTGGAAATTCCTTCCCTGGAAGCTCAGTTGCAAAGCTCAGCTCTCTCCCCCCCGATGGCTTCCAAGCCTGTGCAGTGCCTTGTGCTCAGCACTATGAGTGATGGGACACCATGACCCACAAGCCCCACATTTTGTGGGCATGAGGTGAAGCCTCCTGTCTGTGGCACTGGTTGCTCAGGAGGCAATTTCCTACAGGAACTGGTCCAGGAACCAGTCCAGATGGAAAAGACAGAAAGCAGCTGGGGCACCTAGGGAGGTGGGGTTTTTAACAGTGCTACAAACCATGTTATTAAGCCCAGAAATACAGCTGGATACCTCCAGGAACACTCAGCAGCAACATCCACAGTCACAGGGGCAGACAGTGAAGACAGGAAGGATCACCAGGCTGGGAACCAGGCAGGCAGTCCCTGGGGTGTTGCCTAAGGAGGATTGTCTCCACCTGAGGACAACAACCCTGTGGGGCTGGCAAAGCCCCTGACCTGGGATCAGCTGCTGGGGATGGTCCCTGACCCTGCAGGATCCATGAAGCAGCTGAAGAAGGGCTGGGTACAGCACTCAGACCCTACACACAGCCAAAGCAGCATTTGTGCCATCAGCATCAAACCTGAAGCCAGTTCATGTCTGGGAAAATCATGAACTTACCCAAAGGAGGAAAATAATAATCTTTTTAAAAAAGAAACCCCTCTAAAATAGCATTGTGTGCCTTTGTCCTAACCCCCAGGAACCATGGGCTGAGGGATCAAACCTTGCTCCTCAGGGGACTGATAACACCATTTGGTATCAATTTTCCATCTGACTGCTCCTTTTTAGGAATTGTTTCTCTTGCTCCAGAAAACTCGTGCTCCCAGGGAGCCACCAAGCACAGGGAGCACGGATCTGAGCCGGCTGCACGTCACCACTTCGAGCCCCACAGGCTTGGACTGCAGCAGGAGCTCCCTGCTGGGCATGGCCCCACATGGATGCACACAGCACAGGGAAGGGAAACAGAGACTCCATATGGGGCCGTGGTCTGGTTTACCCCAACAGAGCTGAGGTTTGGCACGTGAACAGCCAGGAGAAGGTGGTAGCAGGGTGACTTGGGAAGCCCTGTGCCCACAGCAGCAAGGATGGAGCATCCCAAAGATATGCTCTGTGTGATGGGCTGAGGCTCTCACTGCCCCGTCACAGGGACACCTCAGTGAAAGCAACAGCCAAAGCAAAAAGTACAGGGAGTTTTGTTTCCCTTTTTGAAGGGCAAGAGAATTTCTGGCAGCCCCGGGTGGAGGAGCTTGTACACAGACAGGCTTACTCCCAGAAATAGTCCAGCCCTGACTCCAGTGACCAGCAAGGCAATAAAATTAAGTTCTTGTGTCCTCACAAGCAGGAGGTGGAAGGACATTTAGTCACACTCTTTCAATGAGGCATTAAGCACCATAAAGTCTAACACCAGCATTGAACACACCCTCAAGATCTGAGGCTGCACTGCCAAAGCCCAGCAGCCCGGATTTACTCTCTGCCACAATAACACACCAGCATAGGACTCAACACATTTCCACAAGGGAAGGGGGTCCCCACGGCAGGGCTCACACCGGGGGCGATGCCAGGGTCACCCAGCACTGTCCCTGGGCCACGCTGCCAGGGAAGGGACACAGGCAGAAATCTCTGCAGCATCAGGCACCTCCCAGGCAGGCTGGGGGACAGCCAAGGCAGCAGAGGCTGTGCAGGGCTGAGCTGGCCAAGCACAGAGGGCAGCTCAGGGCCAGGGCTGCCGGGCACAAAAACATTTCCAGCTCTGTGTCACACTGAGAAAGGGCTGAAACCAGCACAGAGCCCCACACACAGCCTAGGGAGCGAGGCCCAGGCTGAACCCCCAGCTGCATGCAGGGGGGTTGGGGATTCAAGGTACATGCACCCAGCCAGAGCCTGGATCCTGCAGCACAGCACGACACAGCAGAGAGCCCTGCCCAAGGGAGGATTAAACCAAACCAGCACAGGAGCACAGGCAAACCCTGCAGTGCCCAGGCACAGTCCAGGCTCTCCTCCAAAACCACATGAGCTGCTTGTCCTCCCTCCAGCTATTTTCTTCCAGACAGAGAGGTTCATTGTGGCCAAATACAAGAGAAAGCAAGGGCCACAAGTCACTTCATCTCCTCCAGGCACCTTTTGCCTGGATTTTGGGTCCTGCAGCCCCACACTGCAGGGGCATAAAGCTGGGTGCCCTATAGCATCCAGGGAGAAAAACACTTCCCCATCAAGCATCATCATACCTCAGCTATAACTACAACAGCTACGCATAGCTCGGTTTGTTTGTTTCTTGTGGGTTTTTTTTTTAAGCAGTAACAGCCACAGTTCTGCCCCAGGAGATGCGTCTGCCCGCAACCACCCTAGTACTGACCCCACTCACCATCCTGCATTGCTGGAGGATTCTTCCATGCAGGAGACTAGAGCCACAACTCAGGAACAGACCTGAATAGGATGAGGAAGGGCAGAGCAGTTACACACCAGAGCAGAGACGTGCTGGAACTCAAATCATAGCCTCCTGTGCCCCACAGGGTTTTAACCCAGCACAGCTAATGAGGAGCACCTGGGAGCAATGAGGCACAGGTGAAGGGGATAACACAGATTGCTCCTGGTGTAGGAGGGTCTGAACCATCTCCACCTGCAGCTCCTGAGGATGGACAGGCTGGGGGTGCTTCAGGGAAGGTGGAATAGAGATGGGTACAGGGAATGGGAAAAGCCCCTGTGCTGCACTTATAAAAGCACCCTACCCCCAGCGTAGATGGAGAGGGTTGTATTATCTGTTTTGCCTCTTCCAGAGGACACAGTGGCGCCTCTGTCACACAGTGGGAGAAGCAGACACCAAGCCCTGACAGCTCCCCCTCGGTGATGAAGTGCCTTGTGGATGGAGATGACCCGTTCATTTCCCATGGCTGTGCCAGGCCGGGTGAAAAGCGGCTTCCACGGCTCCGCACAGTAAATCGAGATTGTTGTGATGATAAATAACTGAGCCTGTGGGGGCCAATTACAATCCTCGGGAGAGGGTGAATGACTTCAACCTGGCCTGGCACAGGGGAGGGAGGGTGTTGCACCAGGGGCGTTCGGGCTGTGACAGCCCTGAACGCCGCGTACAGAGGGAATTGGCAAGGGAGAATGAGTCAGGGCCAGGGAAGGACTCGGGGTTGTGAGAAGCATTTTAAAACGAGTTGGGTAAATTCACAAGCAGCCAACAAGGTGAGGAAAACAACCGGAGCGCTGCGTGCCGATGGACGGACACACCTCGGGGGTTCTGGGCAGGGGATCAGTGCCGAGGATCTCTGACCGTGCCCCTGGACCCGCTGCCCCCTGCCCTCCCCGGGGCCGGACCCCCGTGCCCCGCTGCCCCTCAGGGATGGACCCCCCGTGCCCGGGTCCCGCCGCCCCCCAGGTGCAGACCCCGCGTTCACCTCCCGGGGCCGGACCCCCGTGCCCCGCTGCCCCTCAGGGATGGACGCCCCGCCCCCCCCCATGTCCGTACCCCGGGACCAGCCGGGGCCCGCAGCGTCCGCGGCCCCACAGCGCCCTCGGGCGGGCGCACGGCAGCGCTGCAGCGCCGCGGTCCCGCCGAGCCCTCCCGGCCCCACAGGCCGCGGCAGCGCTGCTCAGGAGCTCCGGCCGGCAACGCGCTCCTCTGCAAAGCCACAAAAAACACCCGCCGAGGCCTGTGCTAACAGCGGTATGCCCGCGTTTTATTTGTGTTCACTCGTCCAACTGCAATTAGCACCGTGATGTCATTAAAGCCTCTCACAGGGTGGGTATTGCTGCTGTACGCCCTGCTGTCCCAGAGGCTCTGCCCCACTCCCGGCTCCATCGCCGCTGGCCGAGGCTGTGGGTGTGAGCTCCTGGTTGCCAGTGCATACATTCGGATTCAAGGCCAGAGAGAGTTTACAGCTGCAGTTTAAGAATCACTCTCAGTGGGGATTTGTGCCACAGAGATAACCCAGCAGTAGTGGCCACAAGGAGGGACTTGGCTGTCATACCTGCAAGACACACTTCAGGCACGTAGGGGAGTTCAGCCCATGGACCAAAGTGCTGCCTTTCCCCGTTGTGACCCAGGCTGTAGCACGGCTGCTTCCATGGTGAGGCAGCCTAGGCCCACTGCAGGGCTGGGACGTGGGCAGTAAGGAATGCACTGGCCCAGGACGAGTCTGGTTTAGGTCCTGTGCTAAGAGGACCAGTAAGAGCAATGGAGGTGTAAGAGAAAAGTATTGCTTAGCTCACTAGGAAGTCACAGGGCTGTCCTGGACAAAGATTTCCAGACCCCAAGAGTACCCTTGTCACACCCAGGGAAACAAGTCCTCTGCTCCAAGACAGAGCAGAGATTCCCCACCTCTTGCCAGATACTCCAGCACTGGCCCCTTTGCTTTCCCAAGCTCTTGGCTGGAAGTGGGCAAGGCAGGTGTGGTAGATAACTACTGACTAGTAATTTTCCAAAAATATTCCTGGGCTTTGGGCTTCCTTCCCACTGAAGTGTGACCCAAGACCACCCACCCCCAGTAACATCCAGCCCCAGGTCACCCAACACACCATTTCAGAAATCTGCAATACTTTAATCAAACCCTACTTAAGGCCACTGTTACTTTCATGATTGCACATATTCCTCCCTCTCAAAATCAAAAATATCTTCATTAACACTCAAGGACAGGGTCAAGCTTCCCCCTTCCCGTGGTCAGGCAGTGTGACCAGAGCCACTGATGGCCGATGTGCCGATGGTCACGGCCCGAAGAGCTGGTCCTGGATGGCTGAGCAGGCAGTGGGGACAACTGCCAGGAGCTGAGTGACAGCTCAGATGTACCACCGAGGTTTTGCCAAGGCTCATCTCACGCAGTCACCTACAGCCAGGAGAGATTAAGTAACAGGGCTGTGAGCTGGAAGCACTGTGGAGCACAAGGTCATGGCACAGAACTGGGGCTTTAAAAGTCACCACTACTCTCCAACACATGCAAAGGCTGGAACAACCCCAGGCAGGCTCCAGGTACTGTGGGAAGAGACATCACTGAAGTGACAGCACCCAGAAATGATTTGCAGTGTAGTCCAGTTACATCAAGTGGCAATAAAACTGTAAGTGGCTCCAGGACAGCGTGCCCCATTTGGTGAGATGAACAGTGGCTTTTAAAAAGATCACTAAATCCCATCAGCACTACCTATACAAACCTCATTTATTTTAAAGGCTCCCATTAAAGTGCCTTTTATCCCTAGCAATAGGCAGTTTTAAATTGCAAATAACTTCTCAGATCAGTCAGCAACCATCTTCATTCCACCGGAGAGAGGGGCCATGGCTGGCCCCTGGGGACAAGGGTTCTTGAACGCTGTGCTGAGTGTCTGGACTGGGTCTCTGGATGAGCAGGAATGCTGAGCAGCAGGACTATCCCGTGGCTTTGCCGTGCTGTGCAGGACTCCGCTGAGCTGGCCAGGACTTCGCCTTCCAGAGAGCTCTGTGGATCCGAAGCAGGTGTCACCTGCAGCGCGGCCGTGTCCCAGTGGGCAGCGTGTCCCAGTGGGCAGCGTGTCCCAGTGGGCAGCGTGTCCCTGCGGGAAGCGTGGCGGGGCGGGCGGCTCAGGCCTCGGCATCGTCCTGGCTCAGGGCGTCGGCGTCGTGCAGGAGCGGCGTGGTCTCGGAGGAGGGGGGACGTTTGCTCTGCGTGGAGGGGGGACAGGGGCTCTTCTCGGCAGCGCCTCTCTGCAGGGGAGGGACAGAGGTCACAGCATGGTCACAGCCGGCGGTGCCGCCGCGTCCCCACCCGGAGCACGTGCACCTCGAGCCTCTTGGACTTTCAGTGGCCAAGGGCCCTTTTCTTGAAGTGAAGATTTTTGTACCTCTCTGTACCTCCTGCCCTACCAAAGTGAAGATTTTTGTACCTCTTTGTACCTCCTGCCCTACCAAAATGAGGTTATTTCCATTCTTGCCCACCAGCACCTGTAACACCACCCAAACACCCAGCCTGAAGAGCTGTGGGATGAAGTCAGTGTGCTGCACAGCATCCAAGGTGGAAGGGAGATGGACAGTCTGCTGAGGGACAGAGGAGCTGCAGGCTCCAGCTGCAGCAGGCACAGGCAGCACTCATGCCTAGGATAATGGTAGGTGCAGCCTCTGTGGAAGGGGAAGGGTGGAAGCTGGTGCCTTCTGGCACCAAGACGGCTCCTCCTCCCCATAACCCTTAACACACCTACAAAACAGGTTCACCACCCTCAAAGTTGAGCAGGAGCCAGATACGCCTTTAAACAGACCACGTGGGCCCTGACCCTAAATCATGCCAGAACCCCAGCAGGAAGCAGCAGGTGACCAGAGTGGGCCAATTCCTGCTGCTGGGGACAGAGACACCAGCCTGCCCCTCACCCAGAGACTTTTGCTTGCTGGGGATGTGGGTTGGGGTGTTGTGGAGGGACTATGAGGCTTGTCTAACCCTTCGACTATTGGCCACTGCTGCTCCAGCGTGGGCACCAGTGATACCACCAGGAACACCTGGAGACTCTTTGGGCATGGTGCTATTTGGTTGAAGTTTGGACTTGAGGATCTTGGAGGAATTTTCAACATTAATGAGTCTATGATTCTAGAAGTGCCTACAGACCTCAGGTGAGGGGATACAGTCAGGGCAAAAAAGATGGTTAATATTCAAGGACCACCTCCTCCAAATTCAAGAACAGTCCACCCTAACAAGCATCCCAAGCCAGGAAAAAATGCCAGCAGGGCAATGTGGATGAACCAGGAGCTCCTGACCAACCACAAATGCAGAAAGGAAACATCTGGAAGGTGGGAGCAGGGACAGGTAACCTGGCAGGAATATAGGGACATTCTCCCAGCATGCAGGGATGAAGATAGGAAAGCCAAAACCCAGCTGGAACTGAATCTAGCCAAGGATGTCAGAGACAAGAAAGGCTTCTCAAGTACCCAGGTGACAAAAGAAAGAGGAGGGAACCATACAGGCCTGGGGCTGAATGAGGCAGGGGACCCCAGAAACGGAGGAAAGTCCGGAGCAAGGAAGATGCACCCTTGGTGGAAGAGGATAAGGTCAGAGAATACTTAAGGAACCCAGGCATACACAAATCCATAAACCCTGATGGGATGAATGGGCTCATGGCACAGCAAGGCCATTCCCTGTTGTCTTTGAACAGGCCTGGCAGTGGAGAGAGGGGCCCTAAAACTGAAGGAAAGTATCACTTCTGTC
The DNA here is from genome assembly GCF_041296385.1 of Aphelocoma coerulescens. Taxonomy (NCBI): domain Eukaryota; kingdom Metazoa; phylum Chordata; class Aves; order Passeriformes; family Corvidae; genus Aphelocoma; species Aphelocoma coerulescens. The sequence continues at coordinate 1,992,664 of NC_091029.1, read as the reverse complement.
TCAAAAAGATCAAGAAGGAAGCCCTCAGGAGCTACAGGCCAGTCAGCCTCCCTTCATCTCGGAGAAAGTGATGGAGCAGATAATTCTAGGAACCATTTCCAGGCATGTGAAGGACAATTAAATTATCAAGTGTAGTCACTGGGCTTCACCAAGGGGAAATTGTGCTTGACCATCTATGATGAAAGGTCTGGCTTGGTAGATGAGGGGAGAACAGTGGATATTGTCTACCTGGACTCCAGGCTTTTGACACCATCTCCCATGAAAACCTTAGAGGGAAGCTGATGAAGTAGGACTGGATGAGCAGGCAGTGAGGTGGACTGAAAACTGGCTGAACAGCAGGCCCAGAGTTGAGTTGGAGGCCAGTAACCATCAGTGTACACCAGGGGTCAATATTGGGTCCAGGCCTGTGTAACATCTTTATTAACGATCTGCAAAAACTGAGGGAGTGGCTGGTACACCAGAGGGACCTCAGCAGGCTGAGAAACGGACTGGAAGGACCCTCATGAGGTTCAACAAGAGGATGTACAAGGTCTTTCACTTGGGATGAACAACCCCACACACCAGGACACCCTAAAGGTCACCCAGCTCTGCAGCAGTTTGGCAGAAAAGGACCTGAGGACCTCAGGGACACCGAGCTGAAGGTGAGCCAGCAGCGTGGCCGGGGAGCAAAGGCAGCCAACTCTGTCCTGGGCTGCACTGGGAGTGTTGCCAGCAGGTCTTGGAGTGATCCTTCCCCTCTCCTCATCACTGGTGAGGCCATACAGGGAGTACTGTATTCAGTTCTGGGATTCCCAGGACAAGAGAGATGGAACTACTGGGAAGAGTTATTTTGGGACTGGACTGTCTCTTGTGTGAGCAAAGGGACTGTTCAGCCTCGAGAAGAGAAGGCTCGGGGATCTTACCACTGTAAACAAGTTTCTGAAGAGAGGGTGTAAGTGCAGAGCCAGGCTCTTCTTGGTAGTGTCCAGGGCCAGGACAAGAGCCAAGGGGTACTTAAACACAGGGGATTCCATCTGGACATCAAGAAATACTCTTTTTTTCCTTTTTTTTTCTTTTGCTGTAAAAATGGGAACAGGTTGCCCTGAGGAATCTCCATCCCTGAAGATATTAAGAGACATCTGGACATGGTGCTGAGCTAGGTGACTCTGCTTGAGCAGAGGGATTGGGATAGATGAGCTCCAGAGGTCCCCTCAACCTCAACGACTCAGTGATTTTGTGTTCCTGTAATACAAACCCAGATATTTTATACATCAGAAATTCCCTCCTAAAAGCCTCTCTGTTGAGGCTGCCTGCATGCAGGGGAGGGGTGACACCCACCAGGGGACTACCTCTGTTACCCCACAAGTTTTTACCCATTCAAAAAACTTACCTCTGGATCTCAAACACTCAGAGACGGGGGGAAAATAGGCAAGAAAAGTATCTCCTCCCAGCAATCCTATTTTTCCCCTGACCCCTGCTGACATTTTTAGGGCTGCAGATCAGGTACACCAGGGAAACAGTAAGAGCATGTACCTGCAACCTGGTTAAGTGCCAGTACTAAGACATCTAAATTGCCCCAAATAAAGCCAGGAGACACCACTGTTCCATCAAAGCTTGCCAGGACGGCATGTCTGGGAGATGTGCACAGCAAACGTTTCATTTGATTGGTTTTAAGTGAAGTTTAATCAAATCAGGATGAGAGAAAAGCGTGTTACCTTGGCTGGGTACCCACCTACATCCTGGCTTCCCGCAACACCGTCCCCTTAACTGGAGGCAGGTTTGTGGCAGAGCTGGCCTGGTTTGCCTTATTACTGTCTGAGCTCTTTTTATTGCTACTCCAAAATAAAGAGCATTTTTCCTAGAAGACAATCAGTCTAGTTTATGGTGCACTTGGACATGAATTTCACGAGGGTTCCAATTTTCGGAGGAGATTCGAAAAAAAAAAATCACTGTTTAACTAGAATCTAGTTATTAATGAAGATTTCAAAATTTAGGTTAAACTAAGTCCTATTTAAGATTTTGTTCAGTGTCAAGCCAGTTTTAAAATGGTCTGTTTGCCTTTTAAAATTGCCACCACACAGGCTGTAGGCCACAAGGGCAGAGAGCTACAACGTCTGGGGGTGTTCTACCCCTGTCCAGATTATGCATTTCCTAGAGCTGCAAGTCCAACAGATGCATTTCAAACTGGCTCCACTAGAAACTAGACTAAGATTTAAGTGTTTCACAGCACCACATCTACACTGGCTTCAGAGCACACTGCTCCCTCCAGAAGCCAGAGGCACACAAGACGCCAGAGGGAGGAGCTGGGTTCAGGGGGACCTTCATGCTGGCAGACACGTGAAGGTGTGGACAATGTCCCCGCTCAGTGTCCCCCCTGACATCACCTGTGACTTCGGGAGGCAGAACTGTGCGTGATTAAGCAATCAGAGCTAGATCAGCAACACTTCAATCAAATGAGGAACACACCTTGGCTGCAAATCGCTGTCAACCGGTTTACAAGCTCTTATCTACTCATTAGGAGGAGACAGTTCATCTGTCGTTGTACAGCTTTCTTAGAGATTGGTAAGGTCATTGAAGCTTTTTAATCACTTTCCAGATAGTCAGGCACTTCCTGACGTTGAGTTTTAGTTTAACACTTCGTGACTCTTTTGGCTGAGCACAGAAATACAGCTGGCTTATGCCTGGGTTTGGGATATTTCACAAGCAGATATTCAGTTGGCTTGAATGAGTTTAAAATCCAGCTTTTCTCCCTGGCCCTTTCTAGCATGGTTAAATCTCTTTGATACCAGGAATTAAGACTTGCACAAAGCAGGGTGAGGAAATGCCATCTCAGAGCTGCACAAGGTGTTAGAAACGGCTGCCCAGCCCTTTCTCAGAGCTCCTGGGGTCATGCAGCAGACTGGAGCCTGTCTGCCAGCAACCACTCACATGTGCTGAAGTGGGGCAGCTCATCCCAGGGCCATCCAGGGAGCACAGTAAGGGTTTGGTGGTGAGCTCTGGGCTCCATGCTGGGCCCTAGCATCACTCCCACCCTGCAGGGAAGTGTGTGGAAGAACAAGGGGATTTGGGATCATATGTTTAAGTCACTTAAGTAATTGTAGACTTGCTTAAAATCCAATTACGTGATACTCCGAGAACCTTGGCAATATTTAAGGTGGGTTTGCATCGGTGTTTGAGGAAGGGCAGTAACCAGCTGAGCAAAGGCAGCCCCTCACACAGGCCCCCCCTTTGTCTGCTCTCATCCCAAGCACTGCCTTTAATCCCACAAGTAGCCTCTTCACCTCTGCAGCCTTACAGCCAGCCTAAACCACCTGACTGTAGTGCAAAGCTAAATCAGCTTCCTTTGATACAGGGTTAGGGTAGGGAGTTAGATCTCTACGTCGAGAACTAAAGCTTGTAGAGAGCTTAGTGTTATCAGATCGATGTGGAGCCAGAGCCACAGATCTCCACCGAGTGTTTTGGCTGTTTTATATTCAGTCCTGGCAGCTCAGCCTCACCACACTGCCTGCCCCACAGCCCAGCTGCCAGCTCCCAGCAGCCTTCAAAGGTCTTCACTTCTCAGGAAGCCCAGATCCACAAAGGCTCTGAGGGTTTCACTTCCAGAGCTCTTTGGAGCAGTCTGCACAGAAACCAAGAGCATTTCACAGAAATGCAGAATCTGTGCTGGGCTGAGAGCAGCCACAGTGGCTGTGTCCCCTCTGCAAGAACACAGCAACTGCAGTTCACTTAACACGCTGTGTTCAGACAGCTCCATCCTCTGGAGAAGGCTCTGTTCTGACTGGAAAACTGCTGGGACCCTACAGAGGCAGATCTGTGCAATGGCACAGATCTGCTGCCTTCTCTGGAGGCTGGGTTGATAAACTAGGCTTGTTTCTTCGTTAGCTGGGTGAGCTGAGAAATACCTCCTCCTCCAGGAAGCCGCTTCCATCTTGTGCGCCAAGAAAGCCAGAAATGCTTCATGTTATCTATTTGCAGCCCAATTTCTAGATGGCTAAGGAAGTCCTGCTGCTCTCTGCTGGCACCTGGCACCATTAGGAGATTGCTGGTGGCATCAGCCAATGCTTCCTCAGACATGTTAGATTGTCAGCCCAAACTACACCGTCTGATTGAGTCTGATTTGACTCGCAGCATTTCCCATGGGCAGCTGCAGATTCTTACCTTACTCACTGCCATGAGCACAGCTGCTGAGATAATGAGTGGGACACTCAGCCCAAGGAAGATGTACTGCACGTAGTCCAGCACCGACGGGAGCAGCACCAGGTTGTTGTAAAACTGCTTTAGGACTGAGCCTTCGATGGATCCACTCTGCTCAAAAAAGCAGAGCTGTCAGTGGCATTTCCCTCCCGTCCAGGGCTGAGACAGACCAGCAAATGATTCCTCTCCCACCACCTCCCAGCATAAATTAGGGAATTTATGCAAAATTCAGTCAGGCTAGAAGCTTTTACTAAATAGCTGGAGTCAGCTGGACATGCACCCACAGCCAGAGGCTGCACTCCCTGGCCCACATGAGGACAGGGATGCTGGCAGCTCTGTCCAGGGCCCTATTTAACCCCACATCTAGGGCAGAGCCAGAGATTTACCAAGTATAGTGCAGGGTTTGTTCAGCTCAGAGGGATTAATGGCACAGCCATTATTCAAGTATTGAAAAGCCTTCTGTTGGTGCTTAATTAGTCTGTCTGGCTTAAAGCTTTATCCAAAATGGAGTTTTCCCCAGCACTGGGCGATGGGGAAGCAGGAGAGGCTCTGCAGAATCAGGCCAAGGAAGGCAGCTCACCTCTGCAAACCACAGCAGCGGCAGGACCACGGGCTTAATCTTCCCTGTTTGACTGGGGGGAAGAAAATCAAAAAAGAAACACACGCTTAGGTTTATGGTTGATCAGGTCACAATTAACACCATAATTCTTCCTTAAGGGGACATGTCTGACAGACTGACAGTGGCCAGGAAACCAGCATAAGGAGGTGGCAATCCCTGCTGGTCCAGTGAGCTGCTCCCACCTTGGGGGATCAGGTCCAACCTGTGCTTTTCATGCAAGAGCAGAGCTTATGCTTCCATGGGGGCTTAACTGCCCTAGGACAGCAATAAGTACCATCCCACACTTGGGCTCCAGGGAGATGAAACTCAGTGAACCAGAATGCTAAAGTTCATGTCTCAGTCACCTGGATGGCACCGTGGGGTGCAGTCTGCAGGTGTTTGCCCCGCAGCCAAAGCAGCGAGAGCACACTCCCACCCTTGTTGGTATTTAACATCTGGCACCACACAGTTTGGTTACAGGGACCTCCTGTTTGCTTTCATAGAACTGGAAGTGTCTTTCTTCACTCTCCACCCTGCAGGCAGGGTGTGTTTTGCCTCTCCATGCTGCAGGTAACTCCTGAGGAGGCAGCACAGTGGAGGTGAACAGTTCCTGCCTCACCAGGAGGAGCCGTGCACCCCTCGGCTGCCCGGTCAGGGACAGGGACACTGCCCGAGCTGAGCAAACAGGCAGCCACTCTCTGCACTGCCAGAGGATGGAACTTGTGGTCACTGGAATGGCTGATGTTTCAGCAGAAGCCAGCTGGCTCCAGCAATAGGACAACTGGTCATGGTAAAGCTGCTTCATCTTTGGGGAGAGTAAACTGTGCAGCAACCTCAGCATCAGCAGAACTCCCTGCTCAGGGAAGGCAGATGGACGTTTCTAGAAGGTGACCACTTACATTATACCAGACACGTGCTTTATGTACAGGTTCAGCTGGAGCTTGATGGAGCAGTTCATGGGGATGCCCGTCATCTGCACAGGGAGAGACCAATTCATCAGTAACCTCTAAGTGACTTTGTAGGGACCAACAGACTCTGATCAGCAACACCCCAAGACCATGAAAACATCACACTTCAAAGCTGATCTTGTTGACACCCATTAAGACATTGGTTTCTCATGAGTCTGCAGTGTTGCAACACATTTTTACAAGCAGAGAATTGTTGTTGGACTGTCACTGTTTGTAGTCAGCAGACTGCAGCTAGATAAAAATATAATTAACTGTATTGCTATCAGTAGATGTTTAATACTGTAATAAACTTAATTAGATTTTCATAACTGTGATAAGAAAAGCAGTCAGAATCAAATTCTATATAAGATATGCAGTTTACCTTACCTCAAGAGGGAAATGGGTTTTTTGCTGGAGCAAACATCACTGAGTGTTTGGAAAAACTAACCATGCACAACACAGGCTGCGGGTGGAAAATGCCAAAGTCCCCTTCCCATCAGCAGCTGGGACAATGATGCCTCAGGACATCCCAAATAATCCCCTCTGGAGCAGTGACTTCACCCTCACGCTGTAGGTACGTGAGGGATGCAACACAGCAGCAGCCCAGTGCAAAAGCAGTCAGGTCCAGATGGGCAGGTTGAGAGAGTGGAAGAAGCCAGCCCAAAAATGGAGGCACCAGCCTGAGCCACAGCCTGGTCTGCACACTTTGCCAGCCAGTTCTGATGGCAATGCACATTTGCAGATTTGGGGCAAAGCTGGGCTGCTGCCAGATACACCTCCTGGTGTTATAGGCCTGAGTCAGTGGAAAGAACTTCACTGTGCTTATCGAAACAGTTATGTTTATAATTAGTTCTGCAATTCACTAGAAGCCAGGCTAATTATTCAATTAGTTTATGGCTTTGATATTTTTATCTGCACATGTCCTTGCCAATCTGCACTATGGAACCTGCTCAAATCAGTGCCACAAGAGCAGAGTGGTGCCATTGCTCAGCTGATGGCAGGGTCCCCCCCCATCCTGGGCTGGTCCCTGGGGTGAGGGGAGGACCCTGGTGGGCTCACTCACAGGGTGCACATCGAGGAAAAGCCCGTGCTGGTCCTTGCTGGGGTGCAGGCCTTCGACTGCGCTCACCAGGGATGGGTCGGCATTGTAGAAGTGAGGGTGGGAAATGAACATCGGTGCATCTGCATGAGATTGAAGACATCTTAAACTCCTCCACACCTACCTAAGAACTTTTCTTGACGTTTTTATGGACTTGCAGTATTTGTTCTGAACAGGCTTTTACATTTTCTCCTCCCAACCCTTCCCTCCCTGCAGGTCATTCCATTGCTCCAGGAGGGTTGAGGACCAGCCACCACACAACGCTGTGGTAACTCACTGTTCCCAGACACAAGTTAGGACACCCAGCCTGGACTGTCGCTCCTGTGTGACGCATGCTCAGTGTCCAAAGTCAACATTTAATTTGGCAGTTGCATGGGCTGCCTCTTCCTTGCTCCCCTGCCTGCTCCCACCGCCAGCCCAGGGGATGTAATGCTCCCACAAATGCCAGGCTGTCATAGGGCTGGGCACTGAAGGAACTTTGGGCACAAGGGGCTTTCCCTCATTGCTGAGAGGCCTGAGGGAGTACACACAGAGCCCAGCAGTACTTTTCAGCATCCCAGAGGACACCAGAGCTGATTTTCCAGACAGCCAAGCTTGTATTGCATCTCGAATTTAACATTTGTCCATTAACGGAGAGCCAGGGGGGAAAGGACTTACTGAGTCTACAGGTGCTGACGTTCTGGATGCCAGACTGCATGCAGGGGCAGAAGCCCTCGTTGGGTGGATAATCTGTGCCGTTGGCAAAGAGGGTTTTCGGTGCCACAAACCGATAGGTGGGCACACCCTTGAACTTCCCAGACTGCTCATACACCAGTGTCATGGATCTGGAAGGGTTTCAATGGAGAAGGAACAGGATTAGTCAACAGGTCTCCAGCTGAGGACTGGGTTTTTATCTTGCCTGGATAAGATGCAGTTGCAATGTAACTTAGACTTTGAGATCCAGATAAACCCTCAGAGCAGTGCTTTGGATGGGGAATGAATATTTACGCCTTTTGCTTTCCATATTTTAAGCACATCTACAGGGTTGGTCAGGACAAGTTATGGAGAGAAACCACAGGATTATGTCCATTTGCTATATCCAGGTGAGATTTGTTTAAAGGCATGTAGCAATCCCCAGGGCTGCTCTCCAAGAGATAATATCCACTTTATGCAAGCCTTGGCTCTGAGGTGCTCCGTTACAGGGCACAGACACTAGATAAACCTCTTTCACAGGCCAACTCTGGCAACAGGCTGCCAGGGGAGTGGAAAATTTCTCTATATGACACAGCAAAATTTTTTTTCTTGCTACAAGAGGCTATTGATGTTGTGCTGCAATATTGCTACCAGCTGGCCAGGATCAATGCAAGTTTCCAGGACAAAGGTTTGCTCCCTTCACACTTGAGTGAGGCTTGCAGAGAATCACAGAATGAGTAAGTGGGTCACAGAGAAGATCCAGGACACCTTGGGCAGGCCAAGGGGATGCTCATTCCTACAGAGGCTTTCTGATGCTCTGGGATGGGGGGGGTGGTTCAGGGCATGTTCAGCAGTTACATATGTGCCTCTTGGCTCTGCTCACCTTCCAGCAAGGAGGCAGAAGTTGCTGTAGCACATCAGCAGCATAAAACCTGGGTAGCTGCACCTCAGCATCAGCTGCATTTCATGTGTACAGAGCACAGGAGATGGGCCCTGCCTGTCCTGCAGCAAGGCAGGAATGCTCTCAGCCTACCAACTGATGTTTGTGACTCTGGGTAAACAGAGGCCGAGGCAGAGGTCTGGGGAGAAGACACAGCACTGTCTGAGAAGCTGAGCCATTTCCCCACAGTTCTGTGTGGCAGGAACCTCCTGTGCCAACCAGAAACCAAGCTTGGTTTCCTCCACTTCACTAGAAGCATGCTCCATTCCACACATTTCTGTGGTTTTACAGGAACAGGTTATGTGTGTTTTAGACTCGGTTACAGGTAAACTTCCGTGTAAATTCCTGGCTCCGGGTCATTCTGGCACTTGCTGATGCCCCTTGTGCAGAGGAATCCCTGTGCTATTGCTCAGCTCAGCTGTTTGTTCACTGAAGAGGTCATTGTTCTCACTGTTCTCTATTCAACATGAGCACTTGCTTGTTTTGCAGCACTATCTACAAAGCCTGAGTTATCATTATCTTCCCCAAGCTAGGGACAGGGGTTTTGTGCCTGCTTCCCCTCCTTTCAGCCTCAGGCATAGGTACTTTAACCCCTGTGTGATCAGCTAAGGTCAGGGTGGCTTATATAAGCAGGAGCAAAAAAAAAAAAAAAAAAAAAAAAGGAAAACAAAGAAGAAAGAGCCTGGAAATGGTGGCAAGAGTTTCCCCCCTGACATAATTTCTCCAAGAGTTTAGTCAGCTGAAAGAGTTCTGCAAACAGTTACAGTTGCATTTCCCTCTGACAACCCTTACTTCTCCTTCTCACTGCCCACATCTTATCTACGTAAGATAACCACATCTGGTTATCTTGTACTGATTCACCTCGGGCAAGTTGGACTTCTCCAGTGATATGGAAGGTATTTATGGACACCACAAGATGCTGATGATCAGACAACGACACTGTTTGCAAAGCTCAGATACCACAACCCCAGTAGGTAAGGCACCCCTAGAGCAGCTGAACTTTAACTACATAAACAAATAAACAGAACTTTAACTACAGAAACAAATCCTGAGCCCTCTGTGTCACTGCATGGGAGCTCTGTGTGTGCAGGATGGGTGCAGCGTGTCCTGCCACCTGCATGGGGACAGGCTGGTGGCTGTGGCCTCACCTGCAGGCATCAGGGCTGTAGAACTCCAGGGAGGTCGGGGACATGAACGGTGGCCACATCTCCCCCGCTGTCCCATTGATCATGTTGCACTGGCTGCTCCTCCAGTAGTTCACCTGTGGGACAAGTGTAGAGAGAAGAACTCAGAAGGACGAGCTTGCTGCAGCCAGCTTTCACCCCTGCATGGAATATCCACCACCCCATACTGCTTCCATAGCAGCTTGGGATAGCAGCATCAAAGATCTTTCCCATCTTAAGCGTATTTTCCATGATTCTGAGAGTCAAACATCCACCCAACTAATAGACAAGATCCACCTGTCCCCAGGGGCTGATCTCTAGATTCAGCTGATTTTAGTTAGGAGTAGAATTCCACAAGGGAAGAGTAAAGCATCATTTAACAAGAGTACTTGACACCTTCAACACAGGCCACAGGAGCCTGAGACTTCAGCCCTTAGAGCAACCAGCTCCAACAGCACTGCAAGGGAGTCCAAGTGAAACCCAAGAGGAGATGAATTTAATGCGTCCTGACAAGCCCCTTGCCACATGGCCACCTCCTGGCAACTTGCTAGAAGAGAAGTTGCAGCACTTGAAGTCCTGTAGAAACTTGTTTTCAAACCTGACCCACGCACAACAGCACCCAGAGCTTTCAGTTTACCCTGCTTTAAGTCAGGCACTGCCCTATTACTAAAGGTTTGCTGCCAGACACTCACCTTCTTTAGCCCATTCCATGAATCAATCATATGAACTTGACTGATGTCCTTCATGCCTGTGTTTACTGTGAACAGTCCTGAATTGGAGTTGTTAAACTGCAGAGAGAAGGAACGACTTTTTAATCCACCACACACAGCAAGGCTGCGGCACATCACTGACTCTGGGTGCTCCATCAGCTCTAGGGGTGCCTCACATACCATCAGCTACTCAACTTCTACTTAGCCAGGTGCCTGAGACATCCCCAAGAACAATATAGCATTCCCAACCAACCACTTTACTTACATCTACAAATAATCCAAACTTCCCCTTGAAAGGGATCAGGCCAGGAACAAGCATATTTATTGTGTCTATAAGGGGGTCTTCATACCCCCACATGATCTCCCCCACTGTCCGGTTCATGAACGCCTCCTGTTTCAGGCCAGCCAGGGCTCCACTCAGTAAAATCTTCAAAACATTTGGCAGTTTTTCCATCATCACAGCTGCTCCCTGGGAAAGAAAACAAAACCTCTGGGATAAGAGCCCCATCTTTACCAAAGAGGAAGCATTTTTGGCGCTGAGCAAAATCATTCTGCTGCTCTCATCTATAGCCCCAGAGGAATCCTCTGGACAGACTGAGGCTCTTCATTTATTCCCAGTTTGGGAAGAAAGCAGTTGAGGGCTCACAGGCTTGATTTCCCCACAGGATGCTCAGGTGAGGTTGCAGACTCAAGCCCAGCTGCTTTGCCAGCCCTTTGGCACATTCTGGTTTTGGAACAGTAGCAGCCCAACACAACAACCAACACTCAGAACAGAGATAATTCCATTTTATGAGTTTAACTACCTCATTGTTTGATAAGCCTTAAAACCCACAAGAAAGTGATTCAGTAATCCAGTGATTCAGTGCTGGGCTTCACCACCCTCCCTGCAAGCTCAGAAGGTGGAGCCCATCCAGACAACAAGCACTCACCAACATCAAAATGTTTGGCACAACAACATACTCGTCTTCGGTGCCGTTGGACAAGTCTGGCTGGAAGAAAAGGTTCCGGTTCTCCAGGTAGGAAACTGTGTCATTGTTGTGGAACGTGATATTTGTTTTATACCTGTACTCCCTGCAAAGAGATGGGAGATCATGGGAACCTTCCCCCAGGCAGAGCCCCTGCTGCCTGTGGAGCAAGGATGGCCTGCACAGGCCTGGGCTTGAAGGAGACCAAACCCCAGCGAGGAGCAACACGGCAGCTGGGGAGGCAGCGTGGGAACAGATATAAACCTCACATCCCAACCAGGGCAAGCGTCTGGCAGGAGGAGAGGGCAGCCCATGAGAGAGGCATCCTGACAGGATGGATTCCTGCAGACACAAAGTGCTTCTTCCCAACTCAACACCCAAGAAATTCAAGACAAAAGCCCAAGTCTTCTCCATTGCTTCACCTACAGCCACTGCAAAGCCCAGCCACATCAGAGAGGTGCCCAGATACGCAGAGCCACAGAAACCCACACGCCAAAACAACCTGCAAACAGGAGAGGACCAGCCAAGATGCCACGTGTTCCACCAGTGAGCCCACACTGATTTGCTCCCAATCTCCCTGATGGCTCCTGGGTTCAGGGCAGCCTGACCCTCCACACAACATCGTGGCCCTTCTGCTCCTCAGGGCTTCAGGCCATCCATGTCCTGCACACTGCCCAGTGCTGCTGGACTTCAGCCCACGCCACAGGGCAGCCCCAGTGTCACAGACACTGCAGTGCTCTGCAGCAGTGCAAGGCTGTCCCCAGCATCACAAGCCTGTTACTGCTCCTGGAGGAACTGAAGCTCAACTCACCAGCAAAAACAAAGTCCTTCACTGTGGAGCCTCTGTTTTACAGCCCCCATTAGGACAGGGCACTAATCTTGCTCAGAAGGAACACAAGAACACTAATAAGCTTCAAACCTTTGTTTATTATTATTTAAAGTAAGGGAAGCTTTTCCCCAAGCCAGTGAGTGATACAATTCCAATATACAGAACCCACATGGTGTGACCTGCAATGCCAGAGGAAACAAGGGCATATACATACCGCAAGCCTCCCCTCCACACTGCTCAAACAGCTTTGGATTAACCAATAATCTTCCCACATGAGCTTGCTTAGGCTGCTGGTTTAACCTCACCACATTAGTGTAGGCACTGAGGTGTTGAAGATCGCTGTTAAATGGGAAGTTCACATGTTCAACTCAACACCAACTATCACTTGCTCTTTCAGGTGCTGAGAAACACCTGGGGCTTCAGCCACCATTCTCAGCCATGGCAGACAGACCCAGCCCTGCTGTGTGTGGCTCTGACCCAGTGTTAGTGCTCCATACTTGTTCTCCATACTGGTTCCCATGACCAGAGAGCTCACGTTAGGCACATTCTGGGTCTTACGTTAGATAAGGACTGAAGTTTGATACTGAGGCGACTCCAGCTCAAGAGCTGGGCTCTTAAAAGCACAACGAAGATAAAATAAGAGCACTCTGAAGACAGGGTCACCCACCACCACACCAACACCCCTCATACCCATGTTTGGACCACATCAGCCCAGGTCTGCCTGCCCAACAGGCCCCAGAAAAGGATTGAGCTCCACAACTCAGTGGAGCACCCACCAATCTCTCTCTGCCTCAGCAGCCAGAGGTCCTACGTGTATCTTTAGCATGATCAGAGCAATCAGAGCACATTTGGGTCACTTTAAAATCCAGTGCCACTGGGCTCCCACCGACCCTGCTGATGCAATGTCCTCCTGCCAGAGGAGCCAGCCAGCAGCCTGGTGGGCAGCACGGTGGTCAGGCTCATGCCAAGTTGGACCACAAGTGGTACCTGACCTGTACACGTAGGGTCCACGCTGGCTCAGCACCGGCTTCTCTCCCTGGAGGACCTGCTTGGGGTTCAGCACTTCGAAGAAATGCACTGACAAGTAGAAAGGAACAGGGATGTCTTTCCACATTTGGAAGGAGATGCTGCTGGGGTTGATCCTGACATTCTGTAAGGAAAAAAAAATAAGGAGACACAACTTTTGGGCTTTGTGGCTGCAGATGAGCACAGCCACCCTCAGCTCAATGTAAGGCAGAGCCAAAGGTGGCAGTTACAAGAGAGGCTCTCCAGAGGATCCAGGTGTGTTTGGCAGACTGAGACCGAGCTAGATCTACAGGGAGAACTCCTGTGCGTGCAGAAGCGGCAAGTTTATGCCACAGGATGGTTGCTGGCTTATTCATTCAGGTTTAACTTTTCAAATCCTACCCATAGGGTTTCCAAGGTTTTTTTTTATATGCTGGAGACTTGGCTCTGCACTAGACAAACCAGTACTGAATTATTCACTATTCTGCATGTTTTACTTGTCTGGCAGAAACAACTCTGTCCCTAAGGCCTTTGCTCCTGGATTTGGCAGCTCCACACGGCTAAAAGCAAGCAAGAAGTGGCACAGCTATCCTCATAACTGTTGGGGTACCAGCAGGGAGAGCCCACTAGATTCCCAAAAAGAAGACAGAGAACTTGGATGGCAACCCAGCTGTGTCCCAACAGCACAGCACGGACACCTCTGCCTCCTCTCAGCTGCCAGCCTGCATTGACTCACAATTGATCATGAGGCAGATCAAAGGCAAGGCACAACCCAACCATGTTCCCATATCACTCTCCTGTGTGCTGGGTAATGCCTGCAGGAGCTCAAAGACAACCTAAGTTCTCCTCAGCTCATGTCTTGGCATCTGGCCACCTCTGCCTCCACTCCCTCCCTGCCTCCAGGAGGCTGCAGTAGGGGCAAGAGCTTGTTCCTTCTTGAACATCTACTTTGGATGTGTTCCACCACAGTCTTTTCTTCTGCAAGCACAAATCCTTGGCCCTGCTTAGGTAAGCTAGCCAGCTTATGGAAGTGGGGTTGATCCACCAGCGGGAGGAGGGACATGGGCTTTATGCTGGTGCAGCTCAGCAGCCCCACAGCAGCCCCTGCTCTGGAGCAGCTCGATCTGACTGGGCACATATTGCTGACACAAAGGGCTGAGGTGGAACTCTGCCAGAGGTTTTCCCACACCACCTCATCTTTCTTTAGGCATTTCATGGCAGGGCTGAGCTGCCCGTGAGCAGCAGGGCTCTGCAAGCCCCTCATCCAAGCCCTACCCTAAGCAGACATCTCCACAATGCTGTGTAGCCCATCTAACCTAGCAAACCCTTCCTGTTGCCACTTCCATGCCCACATGTTGCTCTAATTTTGCCAGCATCAAGGATTTCATGGAAAAGAAGCAGTAATAGGACAAATTTTAATTTAGTCTGCTTTACAACCCTGATTCCAGAGTGTTGAATTGATTACAACCAAGAGCATTTAGTTTCCTTTACTTGCTTATTCCGTCTTGCACTCCTTTGATTACTTGTTGCATATGCATTTATTTTTATAACACGTACCCTGTCAGATGGAGTTACACCCCAGCTCTCTGCTGCCTTTCCCAGCTCCCTCCCACCCGGGCACAGCAGCTCAAGGTACACCACAGGTGCTGCTAAGATCCCCTATAACAGAGTAGCCTTGAAATTAAGCTACTTTTAAGTCAAAACAAACATGGTCATATGTCTGAAATAAAAACAGACTATTTGTCAACTAGATGGGTTACAAAGGGTCACTGAGATGTTTGACCCCTCCTAACCAGGCTGATCTTTGTTCCTGAGGAACCGAAAGGATCTGGTTACAGTCCAGCGGCTCAAGACAGGGCCAGAAGAGCAGCAGCTCCACCACAGTGTCCAAATCCTGCTTCTCCAGGAGGGAGGCACCCTGCTCAGTAAAACTGAGAGATGAGGTTTCCCCTGCAGACTGGAAGGAGCGGTGAAGCTGGGTGTCAGTCAGACCTCACCCTCCACATCCTCTCAGCACCCTCCTCCTCACCCTGCTACCTCAGCAAGGTCGGTGCTGCCGCTTGCTCCTGGCTCCTGCCACCCAGGGCAGCATCAGACTGCTCCCAAGTGGAGCAGCCACAGGTAGCAGAGGGATGAGCTGATGCAGCCTCACTGTGTGCAAGCTCATACCTTGGACAGGTCTGTGGCATTCCAGGTGCTTCCAGAAAAGAAATACCCCCAGGTTTTGCAGGGCCAACCCCACAGGCAGCCCAATGTAGATGGGGCAAGACACAGGCTCCAAGCTCCCTGCATCCTCTTGCTTTCCCTGCAGACTTCACGCAAAGATATCCTTGAAACAACCACCTCTCTGTAACATTTCCATCAGGATACACCATCCTGACAGAGCTCAGGAAGCCAGAAAGGAAACCAGCCTTTACCTGCCCAACCCCAGCTCTTCAAGCTCCTCTTACCCACACTACTCTGAAACCCAGGAGTTTCAGTAAGGGCCTGAATATTCCTCATCACCCCTCAGCGCTCAGTTATCAGGCTTAATGTGAAATGGAAAAAATATGAGTTCAGGGCAATTTTGTGTTGTGTTAAAGATGTGGAGATCAAGGGTTTGAGGTGAAGGGAGCAGAAACAAGGGTTGGTCTTTTCCTCATCTTCTGCTCTCATTGCAAATTACTAGGACTTAGCTAATTAGGTTGAAAGAATCAGGATTAGCTAAAAAGAGGGCAGAAAGGTTTTTGCATGAAAAATGTCATTTCTGTTCTGCAGGGGCCCTTCAGCCTTTTATTTGCAGGTACCAGCTCCTGCTGTCGATAAAACTGAACAAATATTTTCTACTGTTTAATCTACAGGACTGTCTGGTTCTGCCCAGCCAGTAGCGCTTCTCGGGGGTATGTTTAAGTAGGTCATTTTCAGCAGAGACTTTGCGCCACATGCAACGCCAGCCATTGGCTGTGAGGTGTTTGTTTACCTCTTTCATCAGAGGCAAATTTTATGGGGTTGATCTGGGTAGGTGGAACCTTGGAGAAGGGCCAAGGCAGGGAGCACATCTGCTTTGGACAGGGAGAAAAAGGGTTGGCTAAATGTGGGGATGAGCTCAGCAGGATAACTGGTGCCCCAGCAGCAGGGACAGGTTCATAAAACTGTGCAGCAGTCACTGAACAGACCAACAACTCCATCCACAGCCCCACATTTTGGGGACAAACCCTCTTCAGCCTCAGGACCTCTACTGAGGATAAAACAGATCTTCAGAGAAGCAACTCTGCAGGTTTTCAGTCTAGGAGAGAGGATAACTCAGAGGCTGCTCCATGCACGAGGCTCATTTGGAGCGCTCCTGCACATCATCTGCCCTGTTTCCAGTTGGGAAAGCACCTCACCAGAGCACACGTGAGCCCACTAGTCTGCATCTATTTATGAAAGGAGTACCTGGTGCTGCGGGTAGAAGGAGGTGAGGGGGAGGAAGGGTTGGTGCTCAGGGTGATGCTCTGCCAAGCGCTGCATCCCCAGCCAGTTCCAGGGATGCAAAGAGCCCTCGTTATCCAGGGGTGGTTAACCTGCTCGCTTCGGGCAAATTTGCTGTCGCCAAGGGTGGAACACTCCACGCCGGCATTTGCCCAGAGTAAGAGCCTGAGGCTGCTGGGAGCTGCAGCAGCTGCCACCTGCAGCGCTCGGCTCTCCGGACCGCACCGCACAAGCAAACGTGCCCGCAGCACGAACCAGCCCCAGCCCGCAGCGCACCGGCTCCAGCCACCGACCGCACCACACGTGGGGCTCCAGCGCACCCCGCTCGGCCCCTCCACCGAGCGCGCACCGGCTCCAGCGCACCCCGAGCCCGCACTGGCTGCATCACACCCCGAGCCCCGCCACCGAGCGCGCACCGGCTGCATCACACCCCGAGCCCCGCCGCCACCGAGCCCGCAGCGGCTGCATCACACCCCGAGCCCCGCCACCGAGCGCGCACCGGCTGCATCACACCCCGAGCCCCGCCGCCACCGAGCGCGCACCGGCTGCATCACACCCCGAGCCCCGCCACCGAGCGCGCACCGGCTGCATCACACCCCGAGCCCCGCCACCGAGCGCGCACCGGCTGCATCACACCCCGAGCCCCGCTGCCACCGAGCCCGCACCCGCTGCATCACACCCCGCTCGGCCCCTCCACCGAGCCCGCAGCGGCTGCATCACACCCCGAGCCCGCACCCGCTGCATCACACCCCGAGCCCCTCCACCGAGCCCGCAGCGGCTGCATCACACCCCGAGCCCCTCCACCGAGCCCGCACCCGCTGCATCACACCCCGAGCCCGCACCCGCTGCATCACACCCCGCTCGGACCCGCCACCGAGCCCGCACCCGCTGCATCACACCCCGAGCCCCTCCACCGAGCCCGCACCCGCTGCATCACACCCCGAGCCCCTCCACCGAGCCCGCACGGAGCCTTGCCCCCGCCGCGCCTCCGGCGCAGCCCCGAGCCCCGCTGACCTTGATGACCTGCTGCCTGATGATGACGGGCCCCAGGAGCAGCAGGCAGCCCCCCGCGAGGGCGCAGGCCACCCCGGCCAGCCCCAGCCCCACAGACAGCCTGCGCCGGGCCACGGCCATGGCGCGGCGGAGCCGGGAGCGAATCGGTACCGGCAGAGGCGCCGCCGCCACGGCCGCCGCTTTATGGCCCCGCGGCCCGGCCCGGCCCGGCCCGGCCCGGCCGAGAGGGCGGGGCCAAGCGGGGAACGGGCGGGGCCGATGCGGCAGGCCACGCCCCCAGCCCCGGAGCCCACGGAGCGACGGGAAAGGGAAGCCGAGCGTGGGGAGAGTGTGAACACGTGTGTCCGCACGGAAACGGGGAAATGGGTACAGTATAGAGGGAAATAGCGTATATAAATAGATAAAATATCGTTCAGTCATAGAATGGTAGAATAAAGGTGGAAGGGACCTTATAATTCATCTCGTTCCACGCCCCTGCCATGGGCAGGGACACCTTCCACTATCCCAGGCTGCTCCAAGCCCCGTCCAACCTGGCCTTGAACACTTTCAGGGATGGGGCAGCCACAGCTTCTCTGGGAAATCTGTTCCTGTGCCTCATCCTCACAGTACAGATTTTTTTTTCTAATATCTAATCGAAACCTACTCTTTTTTTTCAGTTTGAAGCCGTTCCTCCTTGTTCTGTCACTATATGCTAGATAAAAAAAAATATATAAATGTGTTTGTATTCCTGTGTATATGTACATATATGTATATTCTTGCTGGAGGAGTAAATATCCATCACCTATTAACCTGCCTCTGTTTTTCCATTTAACCCAACTCTGCTTTACCAAAGAATTGGGTCTTTTGTCTGTCTGGGTCTGTCTGAATGCGGCCCTGAACAAAAGCCTCATTGAGCAGAAAATTGAATCCAGTTTATGACAGCCTGTTTTAAATCAATCATGCTCAACATCCCATTGTCCCAGCTGCAAGACGACCTGAGCTGGAACATCTGGAAACTGGACTGCTTCCACCTGCCTGCATGATGAGAGGAGACATAATCTCATGGCAGGACCAGGCAGGGTCCAGCACAGCACAAGTCCTGCCTCGCCGTGGCCTCCACCTCGGTGGAATATTTGCATTTCTATCTTTACACTTAACTGTGTCTTTTTTTCCTTCCAAATCTTTAGCCCTGATAGTTGCCTCTGTTTAACTACCAAATTAATTATCAATGTCTCTGTTCAATCCCGGCCAGTCTCTGCTGTGGGATGAGCCCCCTCTCCCAGCAGCAATGCCTTCAGAACAGCACAAAGTAGGTGTTGTGTTTTCCTTTACTTTTTAAAACATTTTGTTACAAAGAAATGCTGTGAAAGGAATTTATCTTCAAGTTTCAGTAAATCCCAGTAAAATCCAGGAGATTCCCTGAGGCACTGTGGATCAATGTGACTGTGAGAAGATCTCTGGGAACAGCATGTTCTGCCACTGTTAGAAAAACCTTAAAGTTTACGAAATGCTTTGCTTTCCTCATCAAATTTTGCTGTTCTGTGGTTGATCCCACCCCAACTGCTGTCTCCGCTCACGGGTGCTGCCTCTGAAGAACTGGCAGTGCCACTGTGAGCCTTGAGGTTCCTCAAACCCAGCAGAGTGACCTTCAGGGGTCACAGAACCATAGAGTGTCCTGAGTTGGAAGGGACCGAGTAGGATCAAGTCAAAACCCTGCACAGGACAGCTCCAAAATCCCACCACGTGCCTGAGAGTGTTGTCCAAACTCTTCCTGAACTGTGGCAGGCTTGGTGCTGTGACCACTGCCCCAGGAATCCTGTTCAGTGTCTGACCACTCTCTGTGGGAAGAACTTTTTTTCTAATACCCAACCTAGCCCTCCTGACACAACTCCATGCCATTCTCTCTGTGGTCAGCAGAGGCTGACCCAGCTCACCAGACACGGCACAGATTTCTCCTCCAAGCTTCCTGCTCTGCCTGGCTGCAGCCCACTCCAGGCCATTAGGGATTTGTCTAGCATCGTGGGTTTTAATTACGGCATTGTAAAGGTTTTTTACTGAGACACTGAAAATAAAGGAATTTCTTAAACACAGCTCTGCAGTCGTTTATGCAGGCTTTTGACATTCAATGAGCGCCCTGTGTCCTCCTGCAGCTCTCCCCTCATGGCAGTCAGGCTGCCTTCAAATCAGAACCACTTGCCATTTATGCTCCCTGCGTTCCAGTGACACCTCCCCTTGTCTGACCCGACACCTGCGTTTAAGGAGCCACAGCTGTGCTGAAGAGCTGCTCAGTTTGTGAATTCCGATGTCCCAAGAGGACAGAAAACCCACACAATGGCAAACTGCTCATTGCAGTCGTTGGGGTTCAGCTCAGGAACCGGGAGCCAGGGCAGGCGTGGGCAGAGCCTGGGGCACTCCCGCGGGGGAGGACAGGATGTCCAGGATGGCACAGCACCAGCTCCTGCCCACGCAGGATTTACCTCCTTAGCATTCAAATGCGTCCTCCAGCCCAGCACAGATCTCCGTGCTCCTCTCCTTAGAGGCCACACAGCACTAAAAGCAATTGGTGTTGAGTCAAATGCTGCTGTCCCACCCGGGCAGTGTGAGATCCCTTCAGGTCCTCCTGAAGCCAGTCACGAGCTGAGACCATTATTCGGCTCCCACTGTATCCCCTTCTACGGTGAGTCCATGTCACTGCTCCTGGAAAGGGCATTTCTGTTTTACTCTCCCTTTTCCCTCTCCCCATGCCCAGCACAGCCACAGTTAACTCCTCATCAGCCCCTCATGCAACCTCCACCACAAACCCTTGAGTGGAAACTTCCCTTTTGCCAGGGCTTCTACAGCACACAGGAAGTGCTCTGTCCCATTTCAGCTCCGTAGTGCAGCATTTCCACTTGGGGCACAGCTGGAATGAAGCACATTCAGATTTCCAGTAAGTACACGTGAAATTACTGCTTCCATGTCATTAAGCTCGACAAAAAACAAGTCCACCCTGTAACTGATGAGATCTACACCTCCCACCTCACTTTTCAAGCCCGAGGGCTGCAGAACCAGCTGTAAGATCCTGTTGCCCCGGTCTGTGACAGAGCTGCAGGATCACCCTTCTGCTGTTTCCTCATTAATCCCCAAATAAGTGCAGTTGCTGAGCAACCAAGAGCTATTTCAAAGCCTTCCGACTCAGGAGCATCCACAGCTTCCTGCTGCATATCCCTGCTTACACAATGCCCACAGCTGCACAACATCTGCAGGCGGGCATTGAGCTGCAGCCAGGTATCAGAACACTTATACAACCCCAGGCAAGCCACGGCTGAGGGATTAGCTACAATCACCACACATGCGGAAGCCTTGCATAAGGCAGTTTTGCAACCGTTTTTTCTGTGGAAACTACGTAATTACTGTTTATTAGAGAGCTGGAGTAAGGCAATGTCACGGACAACTGTTCATGTAACTTGGGACACAAACTTCTGTGGATGCAACAGCTTTATTGGAATGAACAAGTGCAGGGAACCCTTTATTTGGAAGCAACAACCTGCTGGTTCAGTTACCACCCCGCAGGCGCAGCACAAGATGCAGGGTAGACTCCTTCTGGATGTTGTAGTCGGACAGGGTACGACCATCTTCCAGCTGCTTGCCAGCAAAGATCAGCCTCTGCTGATCAGGAGGGATGCCTTCCTTGTCTTGGATCTTGGCCTTGACATTCTCAATGGTATCACTGGGCTCGACTTCCAGAGTGATGGTCTTGCCTGTCAGGGTCTTGACAAAGATCTGCATCCCACCCCGCAGGCGCAGCACCAGGTGCAGGGTAGACTCCTTCTGGATGTTGTAGTCGGACAGGGTACGACCATCTTCCAGCTGCTTGCCAGCAAAGATCAGCCTCTGCTGGTCGGGAGGGATGCCTTCCTTGTCTTGGATCTTGGCCTTGACATTCTCGATGGTGTCACTGGGCTCGACCTCAAGGGTGATGGTCTTGCCTGTCAGGGTCTTCACGAAGATCTGCATCCCCCCTCTCAGGCGCAGCACCAAGTGCAGGGTGGATTCTTTCTGGATGTTGTAGTCAGACAGGGTACGACCATCTTCCAGCTGCTTGCCAGCAAAGATCAGCCTCTGCTGGTCGGGAGGGATGCCTTCCTTGTCTTGGATCTTAGCCTTGACATTCTCGATGGTGTCACTGGGCTCCACCTCAAGGGTGATGGTCTTTCCCGTCAGGGTTTTCACGAAGATCTGCATTTTTCCCTGGAAGAGGGAAAACCCGCCGTGCTTTAGTGACCGTTCCCCTTCCCTGTACCCGTCCGTGACGTCACAGCGGAGGCCCCGCCCACACCGCGGAGGGGCGGGGTCACCGCCCGCTCCCCTTCCCGCCCGAGGCGCGCGCCCGCAACCCCCGTGAGGCACCGCTGCGCCTGCGCCGCCGCCATTTTGCCAGTGGCCCCTCGCCCTCCCTCGCCACCGCCTCGCGGTGCAGCCGTTGAGGGGGAAGGCAACGTCCCGGCCCTCAGCCCGCCATCACTGTCTGCCACCACCCCCAGCCGCAAATCCTCAGCGCGCACCCTTCCCTTCCGCCCAGCCCGTATCTAGGCCCTCTCGCCGCCGCTCTAAACTCCGGCTCCCCACGCCGAACTCTCACCGCGGCGCTGCCCGGCCAAACCGACACCACAAGCGTCACCCAGCGCCAACTACGCCACGCATCCCCCGCTCGGTGCTTATATGGCCCTCGGCGCCCCGCCCCCGCGCCCGGATCACTCCGCTGCGCACTATTTTCCGCGCGCCGCCGCTCTCCTGCGCGGCTGGGAGGGGAGCGCGGCGAGGCGGCGCGGAGGGATTGACGCTGCGCGGGGCTGCGCTGAGGCTGCCGCGCGCGGGACGGCGAGCGGCGCGTCCGGAGCGGCGGGAAAACCCGGCCTGGAGCCGCCGGAGCGGGACCGCGGTTGGGGCATCTCAGTGACCCCAGCTTGGAGACGCAGCCGCATCTAAAGCTTCTATCAGAGCCTTTCCTTATGTTCAGGGGTTTAAACCCTGAAGTTTCGCCCCTGCTTGAAAAACACCTCCTTGGCTGCCACCCCTGAGGCGGGACGAGGGTCCGCTCTGCCCGCGACCGCACCGTGAGGGGGTTTCTGAGGGAGGGAGTTTGTTGCTTTATCCTGAGGGAGGCCTCGAGTGTTATTTCTGTGTGAGAGGCCTCTACTGTGGAGGGGCAGGGTGGTGTCTGTCACCCACCGGGCACAGCCACGCTGGGACGGGCCCAAGGTGGAACAGGTTTATGCCAGAGCCTCGGTGCCATCGCGGCCGTGGGACAAGGGACAGGGCAGAGGAGGTGTCTGGCTGCTGTGGTGATGGTTGGAGCAGCCTGAAGGGCAGGGACCACGCCAGGAAAGGGGGGCTTCAGGAGCCTGGGGATGGAGATCAGGGAACCTGGAGAGGGGATGTGAGGGGCAAAGAAAGGCCTGATGGATAAAGAGATGAAGTCCTGCAGATGGTCTGCCCAAGATGCAATCAATGAGTGTGTGTATATATATGTGCACACGTAAAGTGGAGTATGCATCTGAGCTGTAATGGAGTTTATAGCTCAGGGGTAAAATCATTCAGAAATAATAGTAATAATAATGCCTGTTTCTTGCTCTGTTCTCACAGAGCACCTTCTGATAGACCTCTGCTGCACTCAGTTGGCTCATGCACCATCCTACTCAAACTGCGCAGCAATTCCAGGGCACAGCTGGGAACAGAATGGAGCTTTGTCTGCAAGATTCGGCCAATGCCATTCGGTTCAATCCGCCTACAAAATCCTTTGTTTGCCAGCAGCCAAGGAAAATGGAAGGGACACAGATAACACCCAGGGGTGCTCACCAGCAGGAAGGGAGCACAAGTCCAGCAACAGCTTTGTGGTTTGAGGAAAAGCGCCTGTGTCTGCCTGACACATGGAGCTGTTACAGGAGGGGAATGCTCTGGGGAGCTCTTTGGCCTCTGCTGCTTTGTGTATGTATTAACACCACAGCTGTAGTGATAATAATCTCAAACACTTGGGTCATTTAGATGGGAAAAAAATACCACAGAAGTCTTGGTTACTTCTCAGTGCTCAGTGGCTGACACTGTGCGCCTTGGGAGTGTATGAACATCAAAAATTGGAGAAGCCTTCCAGGTTTAGGTCTTAGCACTTAGGACTGGTCATAAAATCATCAAAAAGGCACATGGGGAGGTATTTTGTGACAAAAAGTCTATTACTTCATGCCTGATACTTCAAACTGTCTCTTACATTCACGTGCAGGGCACATTCCAGAAGTAGAGCTGCCAGGGAGATCCAGGGAGTAATTTACAACAGGGATCTTCATGCTTACTAGCGCTGTAGCCAAACATTGGCTCAAAATAACAACTGGAAGTAAGATGAATAAATAAATAGCACAAGGAGCTTTCCAGCCACTGTGGCAGGGAACATAACTGAGTTTGTCAGCGGTCAGCTCCTGCTGCTGTTGGTAACTGAGCAGTGAGACAGAACAGCTGCCACTGAGCCGTGTAGATCAAAGCTGTTTCGGGCTCTGTGTGGGCTTTGGTCTCTCTGGGCCAAGCCTCTCAGCTGTGCCATAACTCCCAGCCCTCCCAGCTCCACAGAGTTCCCCGATGAGCCCAGCCAACCTGAGGAGATCAAAGCAGGGCGCTTGTTTCCCTGAGAGCTCTTCCCAAGGGGCTGAGCAGGACAGCGGACAGGAGTGGACACTGCAGAGCCAGGGAGAAGCTCCTGCAGTGTTGCAGCCAGGAGTGCAGTCAGCTCTGGTGTCCTGGCTTTCCTTCCCCTTTGGCTCTGGGAACGTGGAGCAGAGCCCCCGAGCTCTGTGTGGCTGCAGGGCTGCACGGCGCCAGCTCTGCCGGGCTGTGGGATGTGGCAGTGTCAGGCTGGGATGAGTGGCCCGTGTCCCCCTGCATTTCGGGGTTTGGTGCTTTGTCCTTTTTGGGCCTCCTGTGTCTGTCCCTTAGGGCGCGGATGGGACACAAAAGCCGTGCGTGTTTGCACAGGCCTGAGGAGAACCAAATGGAAAAAAAACCACCTTTTTATGCCGCTGGGAAGTGCCACCGTGGGCCCATTTCGGCCGCACGGTCAGTTTGCTGCTGTCTAACAAGACGCGGTGACTTGACCTGGGTAAAACATCACCAAAAAAGGGAGAAAAAGAGCAGCACCCGCGTGGAGATGCCGGGGATTGAACCCGGGACCTCATACATGCAAAGCATGCGCTCTACCGCTGAGCTACATCCCCCTGCCCGCGCTCCACGCCTTGCCCACTGGCCACGTCCGCGCTCCGCTGGCCCCGGTGTGGAGACGGGCGGGCGGATGGGGCCGCACCGAAGCCCCGCCAGGCCCCGGGGGTCTGTGGGCACTGCAGTGTACAGAGCCTGGTGCGATCCTCAGGCAGCCCTTACAAAGACAGGAACGCGCTGGTTCGCACACACAAAACGGAATGGTTTTGCTCTGTCGGAAATCGGAGAAGTCTGTGCGGGAAGAAGAAAAAAAAAGACTTTTAAGGAAAAATTATATCCAACCTCCCCGTCGGGGAATCGAACCCCGGTCTCCCGCGTGACAGGCGGGGATACTCACCACTATACTAACGAGGATGGCTTGAGGAGGGCTCCCCGCGGGCTGGGCCATGCCCGAGCGGCCTCCGCCGGGCCCGCTCCATCGCCGCCGTTCTTCGGGCAGCGGCTCCTGACACAAAAGTCCTGCACGCGCGCGCGCCTACGCTGGCAGCGGCTGAGCCGCCCGGCGCAGGGACAGCGGCCCCCGCGCTCTCCGCTCAGCGGCAAAACGAGCCAAAAAAACCACCCCCTGCTGCCGAAACCCGGGATCGAACCAGGGACCTTTAGATCTTCAGTCTAACGCTCTCCCAACTGAGCTATTTCGGCGGGCGAGAGCGCCCTCGCTGGCCGTGGATACGACCCCGCCCCGCGCCCCCCTGGGCGCCGCTGCCCGGCCGGTGCGCGCCCTCCCACGCGAGTTCCGCCGCCCGGTTCCTGGGGCGCCCGGGGCTTCACACCTTTCCCCGGTGATTTCCACTACCGGGACCCCAGGGAACCTCCAGTCACCAGCAGCCGCGGGGTGCTCAGGGGATAGAAACGGTCCCGGTCCCCTCCCCTGGAACAAAACGCGTCTCCGCCGGCTTTGCCCCGCCCCTCCGGCGGGGGGTTCCACGGCAGCGACACAGACAAACCCTGCGCGGGGCCGCCCACAAAAAATGGCACCCGGGGACAAAAGTTACGCAACCTCCCCGTCGGGGAATCGAACCCCGGTCTCCCGCGTGACAGGCGGGGATACTCACCACTATACTAACGAGGATGGGCACGCACTGAGTGTTCCCGCCTTGCCCTATGAAGATGCGGGCCCGCCCCTCCTGGCGCTGCCGCCAGCCCGCTCCGCTCCCGCGGGCGCTGCCGCCGCCGGGGCCCAGCGCGGGGCTGCGCGGGGCGCGGGGGCTGCGCGGTCACTGCGGGGCGGCCGCGGTGTCTCCGCCGGGCCCGGCCTGCGGCTCCTGCTATCGCTGTATTGGCTGTGGGAGCACCTCATTCTAAGAAGGGGATGTAGCTCAGTGGTAGAGCGCATGCTTTGCATGTATGAGGCCCCGGGTTCAATCCCCGGCATCTCCACTTTTTGCTCCCTGCCCGGGCCCTCCCAAACACGGCGGGGCTGCAGCGTTTGGCTCTGAAGGCCCAGGGCAAGCGCCGCTCTCCTTCTGAATCCACATTTACAGCTGCTGTTGATTCAGCTTTAGATATTTTTAATGCTTACTTGTGTCCTGGGCTCGCGCCTGCAGCGCAGGGGAGCAGTGGGAATTCTGGGAGCACATCCAGCCACTTGGGCTGCACCAGTTTCCTCCAGAACACGGGGACAGGAGCGTCCCTGTGCGCACCTTGTTCTGCAGCGGCGGCACAAGCAGCGGCCCATCAGCACAGCGCGAGCACTGGCTTTACCAAGACTCAAGAAGATCAGGTGAAGGGGAAGGTAAACTCAAGCTTCTTCCCTTCACTAATTAAACCATTCCTATCTTAACCCACAAGTTTCCTCACTTTTGTGCTTCCTGTCCTGAGCTGCTGCCCAGGGCCAGCCCACCACCAAAGGTTCTGTTGCATGTGGATGTGCTGGCACACGTGAGGAAGTGTCTGCACAGGTCTGAAATTCTGCTCATTGCAGCATCCCACGCAGCAAACAATTCTCCCATCCAGACCAAGAACTTTACATATTTATTACAGTTCATACGACTAATATAGTCCAAAGAGAAACTTCAGGTAAAAAAAAACAAACCAACCATCCATAAAAAACAGTGGATACAATTATCCAAACATTAATATTAAGAAATACCAGCTGAACAGCTGGTAGGACTTCTGGGAAAACAGAACAACACCTCGTTTGCCTACAAAAAGGTATTGCTACAGTTGGTGAGTCCATCTGTTTCAGACTTCCAAGGAAACACTTGGAAAGCTCTCTTGGAGAAAAGGAGTCCATCAGCACCAAGAGTCACTGGGCTACTGGTGGCCACTTCAGGGCGAGGTCCTGGTGCATGGCCTCGGGGACCCACTGGCAATAGGCTGCGAGCAGGTCTGCAAGGGAAGCAGAGCAGTGTTATGGTTTGGCTGGAAAAAGGAGCTCCTGAGGGATCACCCCAGGAGCCAGGACCAGCCTTCCACTGCTGGGATGGTGCTGGAGCTTGGACACTTCCATGCACAGGTGACAGCATCCACAGGAATCTCTGTGAGCCACCACTGCAGCACTTTGCTGCTGCTTCTGTAAAAGAATTCTTAAAATCTGGCACCCGATACTGAACAAAATCCATTTTACCAGGAAAAAAGTTTTCCAGTATCCATGGACAGTACCACCATAGTCTAACGCACTTCAACTGTGGTTACAACTACAGGAAAAAAAAAATCTTATAACACAAATAAATGTTGCTTTCTGAAGTGCTTTCTGTCATTTTTCACAAGAACCAAACACAGGACATTACTGCTCCTGGTAAGAAAACAGGAAATACTTGGAGCTTAACAAGTGAAATAGTCCACTTCTAAAAATTATAATTCAATAGTGCTCAAGGTACTCCACTGCTATGACTGATAATTAGGCAAGCAGAACACTTACATTTAGGATTTTTCTTCCATGCAGCCAGCAAAGCATCACGATTATCACAATTTTCTTTAACTAGAGCCTGCAGGAGGGCTTCTGTCCTGGGCTGAAGTCTGAACCGATGACAGGGTGCAACAAAACAATGTTCATTAGCACAGTTCAGCAGAGTGCTACAGCATTCAGCTCACCTTTCTGAACTCGACATCTTCTGAAAAGGCTAAATATAGATGTATAAACACACAACCTCTGCATACAGAAATGTGCCACTGGCTGAAGGAAATTCACTACGAGTAGTTTCTTGCCCCCACTACAACTCCTTGTGGTTAAAAGTAGCAGCAGGTTGCTCTTGTGTCTCCTCTGCAGCTGCAGAGCACAAGGTAAAGCAAAAAGGAGTCCCCAGGTGCCTTGCTAAGCTCTGAACTGACTAAAACAGGAAAACACTTGGTCATTGTAGGACCCTCAGATAACATCTGTCACTCCTAACAGAGTCCTCCAAAATCCTGGCACCTATCAACTCCAGGAAAAGTCAGAGCAGACTCTGGGAAATTTGGTAAATGAGAGAACGAGGGGAGAGAAAGGGAGGGACAGCTGACAGCCTTTTGGAGGGCCACAGGCCTGTAAGTGCCATCAAAAACCCCACTGTCTGTTTTTGAAGAGAAATAAAGGCCGAGCAAGTGGCCAAATTCCAAAGCAAAGCACGGAGGGCAGCAGTGCTCACCCATTACTGCACACAGGGGTGAGCAGCACCTGAGCAGAGCCCAGCAGAGCCCAGTACAGCCCAGCAGTGCCCAGCAGAGCCCAGCAGTGTCCAGCAGTGCCCAGCAGAGCCCAGAAGAGCTCAGCAGAGCCCAGCAGAGCCCAGCAGTGCCAGTGGAGCCCAGCAGTGTCCAGCAGCGTCCAGCAGTGCCCAGCAGAGCCCAGCAGAGCTCAGCAGAGCCCAGAAGAGCCCAGCAGTGTCCAGCAGAGCCCAGCAGAGCCCAGCAGTGCCAGTGGAGCCCAGCAGAGCCCAGCAGAGCCCAGCAGAGCCCAGCAGAGCCCAGCAGGCTGCGTGTCCTGCAGTGCCCTCACCACCACCAGCTCTCCTGGGACACACCTTTTCTTGGTGAGAAAACTCATTTTCCTCGCCCTGCAGCTACAGCCAAGATCACAATCTACAACACCCTTCCCAGCATTGAATTTTTTTAATTCAGAAAGGAAGTGAAAAGTGTTTGGTGGAGACAACAACCTGAAGTTTGTTTTTAACAACTTACTTGGACCACGTCTTTAGCATGATGAGGGGACTGGACAGCAGGCACTGGCTGTAGGAGCTCAGCTTTTTAATGACCTGCAAGATTTGTTACAAGAAGAACATAATGAATAAGGCAAATTAATTGTTATATGGTAACAACCATCAGTGCACTTGTGCTACTATAAATTCCCATGTTATATTCTCCATTACCATCTTCCTCCTATCCACATGTCCAGAAGTCTTGTCCTGACTGGTTTGTTGGACAATTCTTCTGTCTCAAAGTGGACAAAGTCATGAGCTATTAGCTTTTTTTCCTTTGCAAAAACAGGACTTAAATTTGGGGGTCTCCTTCACTGAAATACTGATTTTTCATGCTCTTTTGTGTTTTAAAGACACCTTCCCCACCTCACCAACCACAATAAAAGTCTTCCAACCACCAGCAAATTATGAGGAACGGGCACACACAAAGAAAGAAGCCACGAGGCTCATCTCCTCCAAAAACTGGGCTAAAAACTCACTGATAACACCAAGGAAGTGACGCAGCTGGAACACACCCACCTTTCCTTCCAGCAGGAACCTGGCAAAGTGTTTGTAGCGATCAATTCCTTCGGGGTAATCGACTTCCACAGCAGGGAGCTGCCAGCCCACACGGTCTGGAAACAAAGACCACACCAGGTCTCCTCCATGCTCCCAGAGGAGGGACATTTGCAGGGAGCTGTGACAACACAGGTGCCAGGAGAAGCAGGGAGGACACTGCCACCACCCCCCAGCCATCACAGGGCGAGCAGTGGGCTCCATGAAGTGCCCATTTCCAGTGCTACAAACCCCATGGAGATGCTCAAAGCCCTGCTGAGGTCTTTGGACAGCCCAAGCAGAGCTTGACCTTTCTGGTGCTGTGACAGCCTCATTAGAGCAGCATCACAGGAGCTCCAGAGCAGCTCTGGGACAGAACTCCTGTGGGACACCTTCAGACACTTACAGAACACACTGGGCCTGTGACAGCGAACTCGGCCCGTTCCAGGGCAGTAGGAGGGAGGAGGATTTTCCAGAGGCTTCCCAAAGTGGCAGTATGGTGGCAGCAGGGCAGGAATCCACTCGGGTTCGACTGCAGACACACCTGAGGAGGGAAAACACAACAAATACAGGTTTGCTGCTAAGGGCCACAACTCACTGGCAGCCCCACGGGTCCAGGGCACGGTCAGGATCTCATCTCCACAGATTTACTTGTGTTTCATTCTTCAAGTCAACCTTTTCATGTTGTAAAACACCTGTTCGGAGACCAGCAGTGGGCAGTTGTGGTTGGCAGGGCAGGGGCAAAGCAGCCATTTCAGAAGCTGAGCTTTGCTCCAGCCAATTCTGCCAGACGAATTAAAAAGATAAAATAGGCCAACTTATCTCCTGATCCAGATCTAGAAAGCCTTAAGGATCCAAATCCCAGGAGTCACAACCACTCAGTAAAGAGAGCGCTCAACCACCACAGGGGAAACTCTCTGCCAAGGCATTTCTGAGCTCCTCACCAGGGCTGCAGCACAAGCTGGCCCCCAGCACTCACCTTTCATGTACAGCTTTGTAGTCTCTACAATTTCTTGGTACACCACAAACTCTGGGAGTTCCTTGAAGAGGACTGAGCTTGGGTGGATGAACACTGGGTCCTCCAGGAGTGCAGTCTGTGAGGAGGCACAAAGATTGAAGCAGAGTAAGACAAGTTACCGACAATTCAATTTCTTCATTGCATCTCATGCCAGTCTCTCTCAGATGTACATTTGTAAGGTTTCCTTAAGTGGTGGTGGTTTTTAATACCTGGTGTCTGGAGACACCAAGCACTTTACAAGATGAACTAATGGTACTTCTTAACTCCTTTATAGCATTTCCTACGTGAACACCAGGAAATTGCAACACTGCAAACTTAAATCCCGCAGAGAAAAGCTGCAGGAAGCCAGCACAGGCAGCCTCAGTGCAGCACCCAGCCAGAAACCTGGGCTTTGCACGGGAGCACCTTTCTGCCATGCAGGGCAGGAGGAACTGAGCCCAACCAAGCTGTTTACCTTGTAGGCATTTTTCCACTTGTCATCCAGGAGCTCCTCTGCCTGAACCCTTCGGGCAACGTGATCCCCCAGCCCTGCCAGCACAATCTGCCTCAGGTAGGTCACTTGAGCTTCTGTTGGGGGCTTCATCTTTGGGTCAACGTAGAGCCCAGCATCCGTGCAGACCGAATTCACTGTGGGGAGAGAGGTGAGAGAAGATTCAACAGGAAACAAATCAGCTCTGTGGATGTGTCATGCCCCAAGAGAGAATAAACACAGCAATTCCTCCCCAGCCCCACTCACCTGCTGTGGTCAGCTGCCCTCTCAGGCGCCGGATTTCCAGCATGGCTTTGTACCTGAGCCCATTTTCCTCACAGAACTTACGGGTGCATCCAGCATATTCACAGGCCCCCACTGCTCCTGGGAGTGGACAGACAGGAGGAGCTGATCAGCTCTCCTGATTAAACCAACGGTGGGGCAGCACTGTCCCAGTCCATGTGTGCATTCCACAGCTCCCTCTCGGCACTGGGAACCGGAGGCTGCCCAGAGAGCAGCCTGGAAAACACTGCTGAGCTCCGTCCTGCAGCACGAGGGTGCCTTTGGCCCTGCGAGGCTGAGGGCTCAGGGTGACAGGAGGGGAACAGAACGGAGCACAGGGCATCAGGGGCTGTACCTAACATCACCATGAGATCCCCCAGCTTCTGCATCGGCCCCTGCCCAGCCCAGACCTTCTGCATCTGTAAAAACCTCGCTCTCTTCCCCTTCAGCTGGGCTGCCTCTTCCTCACTCACTGCTGGCCTGAAAGAAACACAGGCCAGCCCCAGTGAGTGCCGTGCTCGCAGGCAGAGCTGTGTGAGAGGCACAGCTGGGACAGGGACACAGCCCGTGAGGAGCACGCCAGGCCCCGCCACTCACCTGTCAAACTCCTCAAACAGCTCCCTGACGGTCATGGCAGACACGATGGTGATGCTGTAGGGCAGGCAGTGGTGCTGCCTGCTCAACGCCAACATCTTTGCATAGCGGGGGGCTACAGGAAAAGTGGCCATTACTCTGCCCAGGGGACTGATGGGGCAGCTCAGCTTCGCTGCCAGCTGCTGCTTCAGCCTGGGGGAGGGGAAGGAGATCTCATGTAATGAAGTAACTTTGAATTAGAACAAGTCTGTGCTCCTGGTTTTGGCACCCAATTAATTTGATGTGTTTTCTCAGGCTTTGTTACGTGCTGGTCCCAAAGGCCAGGGGAAAGATTCCTCTTCCTAACACAGCTCCCACCAGCCCTACATGGACACTCCCAGCACAGTCTTTCCCTGCCAAACACACCCAGGGCCAGTGAAACAAACAGAAGTGAACCAGAGACTGAAATGATGCCCTTTTCTGTGCCAAAGCACGTCCCTGGGTGTGAGGGCTGAGGTGGGAGCACAGCAGAGCCCACAGGTTCGACAGTGGAGGAAATTAGTGGGGGACCACGGGCATTACCTTCCTGTCATAGGGGGCTCCTTTAGGGCACCCAGGGCTATCAGCAACTCCTCAGCTGCTGCAAGTGCTTCCGTGGGAGGCGGTGTTGGGAACGGGAAGTTGATTACCTATGGAAACAGGAGAAAAAGCCCTTCAGCTCATCACTGACACCGCACCCACTGGAAAACGGTCTGAGCGCGGTCAGAAGCCCTGGAAGGGAGTGAAATCCTCCCTTCTGGTTACGTGTGCCAAAGAAAAACATTTAGGATGTTTGCCAGAAGTGAAAGGAAAGGACACATAATGGCAGGAAGTGCTTGGAACAAAAACATGAGGAAACAGAAATACCAGAATCGCCCTTCATTGCCACTGACTGCAGGCACCACCCAGGGCAGGCTGCTTGAAGGTCTAAATTTAAGTGCTGTGCTTTCTGAAAGTGCTCCAGTATCTCCAAAACACAGCCCCTGCTTAGACAGGGATTTTTTTGACCTCTATGAATATAAGAAAGCATTTACTACCTGAACAAACATGTCTGTTAAGGCCTAGTACAATTCAGAGCAACTTCTGCAATTTGCAGAAGCAAAATGGACTCTGAGGATCTTAATTTCTACCACAAGGCACAGCTCCAAGCAATGACAATAAAATACATTTCTGTTTGTTTCTGGCTCCTAAGGGCAACGACTTTAGTGGGTGCTGTAGTACAAAGCTCTTTCCAACTCACCTTTTCTATATTCAATGCCTTCATTTGCAGAATCAAGTCTTCTACCGGTCGCTTTGTTATTTCTGGAGCAGAGAACTTCTCAAAGTCCATGAAAACTGCTGAAGAGTATAACCTAGTGGACCAGAAGTCCTGTTTAGATGCTTAAAAGAAATCTTAACTCAAGAGATATGCATGAAAAACAAGCAAGGGATTAAAAAAAAAGGCAGCTGTGGATGGTATTTGCATAACCATATCGTTATTTATAGGTTGGGGCATTTGCCTTATTCACAACAAGTTAACTCAGCTTGGAGTTAAATCCATCTGGCCACGGTGAAATCGAATCCAGCCATGAAAATAAAGAGTTTTCAGCAAGAGAAAGGCCCCTGAGAAGCCAAACCCAAACCAACATCACCAGTGACAGCTCACACTTGGCGTCACCTCTCCCACTGGAATGCAGCACCGGGTGCCTGTGGAAGGGGCAGTGGGATGGGGAATGATTCAAATTCCCACTGAGACCCCCCTGGGCTGGTTGTTCCTCCTGGGCTGCTGTCCAGCAGGGCGCTGACCTGTAGCAGTGGCCTGGCTCGGTGCGGCCGGCCCGGCCCGCCCGCTGGTTGGCCGAGGCCTGGGAGATCCAGGTGACCCTGAAGGACGAGACCCCCGTGATTCTGTCATAGAAACGTTTCTTGACCTTCCCGCAGTCCACCACGTATTTGATGCCTGGGATGGTGAGGGATGTCTCAGCCACGTTGGTGGCCACGACGCAGAGCCTGGTGCCAGGAGGAGGAGCCCTGAACACCTACGAGAGACAGACGGGCTGTGAGAGGCAGTGCCAGCAGCAGGGAGGGACAGGGGAGGGACAGGGGAGGGACAGGCAGTCCTCCTGGATGGGCTGCAAAGGGATGGCAGTGCATATGGCACTGCAAGGGGAACACAGGGGCCAGAGCAGAGACTTAACTCTGTGTCTCCAGCTCTGGAGCTCTTTGTCCAGCTCAGTTAAGCCTCAGAAATGACCACAGGGGCTCCAGGTGGAGCACACACCAGCACTGAGCTGTGTTCAGACGCTGCTGCTGCCTCCAAAGACAGGAGGGAATGCAGGAATCTGTTCAAGCTCCCTGCTGGCAGCAGCATCCCCAAGTGCTCAGGGCCAGGATGGATTTAGAGATCCTGCAGGACTGTCACTGATCATCTCTCCCAGCCTCTGAAGGGGCACATCAGGGAGACCACAGCCCAGGCCAGCCTTGCCCCAATCCCATCCCAACCTGCCCACTGGGCCATTCAAGCTGATGGATAGTCCAAGATGGGAATTTTTGCTCACTTGTGATGATCACACAGATCTGTAAGATCTTCTGCCCATTGTAGCAATAAATCCTTTACCTTTGCCTGTTTCTCTGGTGCCAGCAAGGAATAGAGTGGGAGCACATACAGTGGCAGGGATGAGTCGGATTTCTCATCTGTGGGGAAATAAAACCAGCACCGTTCAGTCCAAGTTCCAGGCTTAGTCCCAACAACATCTGCACAAACACCACTTCATTCAATCCAGGAAGGTAATGGGTACAAAGCTTAGCAGCTTTCCCACGGCATGGGGCTGCTGTGGTACCACAGCAGATCAGCTCAGCACAACCAACTCATGTCACTCATTTCACCGGTGACAGCAGACAGGGATTCTTTCTTTCATATGTGCCAAACCTTCTTCTGAGTCTCCATCTCCTAAATCCAGGTCAAGGTCGGAGCCTGCAGCATCATCATCACTGTCAATGTCTCTGTCTTCGTCTCCTTCGTCCACTGGCACCACAGAGTAATTGTTCAGGTCAATTTTGGGGAGTGTCTGAGAAAGAGAGGAAAGATGACATCAACACGTTAAGGGGGGACACAAACAGCACTTTGCACTGCTTTGGAAGCAAAGCTGAGCACTGACTCCGAAGGTGACAGAGGGATATGTCCCAAACATCAGTGTACCCAGAACATCAGGATCTCCTGCTAACAAAGTGCATGGGCACAACCCAAACACCATCCTTGGTAACAAATGCACCAGTCCAAATTTTGGGTAAAAAATGGTGAGATGAGGAGCAGCCCTGGTGCCAGAAAGTCTGGAGCTCCTTCCATTAAAATTTCAGTGGTCAGTACTCAATCTGAATCAATCTCCTGCCACAATACCCAGGGTTTCAGCACTCTGCAGCAGTGTGGGCAGCAGTGCTGGAAATCCTGAGGGGACACATGTGGGCTACAGGGCTTCAGGCAAGTCTAGAAGAGCTGGTGAGAGGCACAGCTACACAGGAGTGCTGTTTGCAGGGAGGCACCTGCTCCCTCCTGTCTCTTGGAGGAATTCTACCCATCACGCATTACCAGAACTTTCCTCCTCTTCCTTGATTTCTTAAATTTCCTGATTTCTTCCACCGAGTCTTCTTTGTCATCCTCTCCTCCTACAAAAACAGCCAGTGGAACAGCTGTTAGCTGAGCATGTTTTCCTCTTGGAAAAGGTAGTGGGAGCAGTCTGGTCCCACTCCCACCTTTCTGGGGATGCACAGTGTGGAAGAAGCAAACAGTCACACTGAAGGGAGAGGGCAACTGGAAGGGACCTTTTCCCAAACTCAAACCAGCACAATATTTAACATCAGTCCTGACAATCCTCCACAACGGGCCCTTTCCCCAAACCTTGTTTCTTGCCTTTTTAAAATAAAAGTTCACATTTTTAGATGCAGAGCCAGCTCACTTCTCAGTGGGATAAATTTGAAGTTTAACAGTTTCTACAGCATTACCTGCAGTGTTGTTTTTTTGGTATGGGAAGGCTTTTCTTAGTCTTCTACAGAGAGAGTGAACTTCTGCCTGGCCTGTTAAAAACACCAAAATCCCACCTGCAAGAGGAAAAAAAAAAAAAAAAGAAACAAAAACCAACACACAAACTTTGGGCACGTTCAGTATGAGGAATTGGAGAGGTTCTCAGCAGTGAATTTCTCTCACCTGCAGGCAGCATCCGATGGATTTTACACACCTTCCTGAAGCACTCCCCACTGTAGTCATCCAGAGGGGTTTTCTTGTTGAAATGAACAGTGACAGGGAATTGCCTTGCATCTACCTGGAGAGGAAATACAAACAAAGGGTTTGTTTGCTGTTACAACTCCAGCACAACCCATACAGCGTTCATGGGACAGCTGGAAAAGCTCACCCTGTATTTCTGTTCAGCTCTTGGCTTTGGTAGTCTACAAAACACCAAACCCACAGAAATTACTGGTGTTGTCTGCTGTGAACACCATAAAACCATGCTAGAAACCACAGCTTTTCTCCCTTTCACATCATCAACTCAGACTGAAGCTTTCTAGTTCTCCTGAACCATAACTTCAAGAGTTTTTCAAGATAATCAGATTCTGCCAGGGTGGTTTTCTGATAAAAGTGGAAAGAAAAACACCGAGTCTCAGAAGAAACAATAGCCTAAACAAAGTGACTATTTTAAAAATGGTATCTGAAAGATTTCAGCACCAGCTGGAAAGATCAGAGTGCCCTTGTTTTGTAACTGGTTTGACAAAGGCCACCCTCGCTGTATTTCAGCTCCCAAGGAGGGGAACAGTACCTGGATGACAGGAGGTTTAACAGAGAACAGCCTGGTGTTGTCAGTGAAATCCTCCACTCGCAGAGTTGCAGACATGATGATCAGCTTCAGGGGCAGCCCTTTCTGCAGGGACACAAACCTGTCACCCTGTGCCCCAAACGTCTCCTCCCAAGCTCAGCCAGTGCAACAACCAACACCTTCCTTTCTCCCAGGCTGCTGAGATTCCATTATCTACACGTGCCCCGTGGCACTGTAAGTCTCAAATGAACTGGATTTTGCCTGAAAAGTCACCTCTTGGTACTGACATGTGCTATTTCCCCCTTTGTGTAGGCTCTGGGCTTCTTCAATCACACAGAAAGACAAACGTGTTCACTGAGAGTTATTTCATCCTCTCTGCCAGATTCCCATGGAATTCCACATCACAGAGAGTCCCCCCTCACAGAGCCCCTTCACGTCTAACATCCCCTGCCTGGCACATCCCTGTGCAGGGCAGGAGGTCTGCCCCTCTCACCTTCTGACGCAGGGGCACAATGCGAGACAAGAGCCCTATCAGGATATCTGTGTACATGCTCCTCTCGTGGGCTTCGTCAATGATGATGACTTTGTACTTTGAAAGCAGAAAGTCCTGGGGAGAGAGATTGATTTCAGCACGGGAGGCCTCAGCCAAGGACATCTGAGTCAGGACACCCCCCAGCTGCACAAGCACTGACCCCCATCCCACAGCTCTATCTGTCACACAGTTTAATGTGCTCACCCCACACAAAGCAGCCTGGTTCCCAAGGGTCTCTTCCTTGCTCTCATTTTACACAGCAAGATAATGTAATGTTTAGGGACTTGGGCAGGAATATCAAAGGTAGAGACGAAATAAATCTCTGGTGCTGAAAGGGATTCTGATTTGAAAGACTGGCAACAAATCCACGCTGGCCTCTCTTCCCAGCTATACAAAAAATTTCCCCTTTTATAACACTGAGGACAGCAACTCACCTTCTGTATCTCTTTGAGCAGCACACCATCTGTCATGAACTTGATCTGTGTTTCGTCCGTAACGTTCCCCTCATATCGGATTTGATATGAAACCACTCTATGGGGAAACACCAGGGCAGCCACGGGAAGAAGCATGGGGAGAAGCAGAAAGTCCATGTCACCCACTGAGCATCTCAGTGCCATCTTCCAGAGAGGTCTCAGCCTTTTTAAAGCTCACCTGTGAGACAGGTTCATCTCCTTGGCCACTCTCTGGGACATGGACACCGCAGCTACGCGCCGAGGCTCCGTGATCCCGATGGTGCCACTGCAACTAACGAGGGGAGGAAAAGGAAAGGGTGGGTTGTTTCAATTCAACACAGAAGCACCCCAAAAAATGACAAGAGGATTTCTCACCATGGTTCTAGATTAAGTGGCATCATTCACACAGCATCACTCTTAGTTATAGTTAGAATAAAACCAGAAAGGATGGTTTGGGATTCCCTTCTATATGTATTGATCTGAAGATGCACGGATTACAGCAATGTTTTTCCCAAAATGTTGTCTCTGCGATTCCATTTGCTGCATATAAAATCCAATTCCTACCTGGCATATCCAGCTTCATAGAGGAACTGAGGCACTTGTGTGGTTTTGCCGCTTCCCGTCTCTCCACATATGATCACAATGGGATTCTCATTAATGGCTTCCATGACCACTTGCTCTTCAGCAAGGATTGGAAGCTTCAGCCTTGCTTCCTGAACAGTGTAAAACACAGATTTTAGTTGCATTCTCAACCCTTTTTTTTGTTTTCCTCAGGATTGAAAACTGTTACCTTGCTCAGACCCCAAAACCCACAGGAAGGAATCCTGCAAGCCTGTGGCTCGGAAAGCTTTAAACCAGTTAATGCCACATGAGCATGTCTGAGAACCAGAGTCATCAGAGCAGCTTCCCAGAAAGCAGATGGCAAGTTTAATTTGTGAAACTTCAGAGTCCCTTGAGTCTCTAAATAGAACACTTCAAGGAAAACTCATTTCACAACTGTCTCGTCTGCCCAGACCCATGCAGAGCTTTTCCCACTTCTATATGATGCCCTACAAATGGGACAAAACCATCCAGCAAAAGATACAGCACAATGGAGAGCTAAAAGGGACTTCACAAGATTTTCCAGCAAAGGACAATAAAGGACTGCTAATGATCCTGTATGTAAAACTAGAGACAAATGCTCATATCCTAAAACAAACCAAGTTTCCCTTCTGCTGGAACCAGACAGGTTTAAAGCTCAGACCTGCACCAGCTGCCAGAACAAGGACCCTGAGTGTACCCAATGGAGGAATACACCATCCTTTCCAGCACCTCTGATAAGCACTGTGCTGTTCACCTGAATCTCAGGAGTCCTGTCCACAGGGATGAACACTGCAGGCTTGCAGGGTGCTTTGCTGGGGGCTGTCTGGGGCGCTGGGGCACCGGGACCAGCCGGGGGCTGCTCAGCCCCTGCCTTCCCCACTCCTCCCTCTGGCTTCTCAGCAGCATTCACAGCACTGGCTGAGGACTCCTCAGTATCTTGTTTCTGCTCTTCCTCCTCCTCCTCAGAGCTGCTGGGCTCTTCCTCAGGCTCCGATTCTGACCCTGAGCTGTGCCTTCTCTTGTTTGCACCGCTGATGCTCCTGATCTTCTCAGGGACATCAGTCCTCGGCTCCTGTGTCACCCTGAAATTATGTTATCAGACAAAAATAGCAAATTATTGAACTCCATCCATTCTGAAAAACCTGTTTGCACCAACAAGAAAAACAATCAAGAATGTCAGAATGTGGCCATTCAACCACAGTGATCAATTCCAAGGGTTCTACCCAAAAAGCACTTTACCTTTTAGCCTGATACATGCGCTCCCCGATCCCCAGTTTGGAAGTAGTGAACAGGAGTTTCATTTCTGCCTCAGAGGCCTGGACCTCGTTCAGCTTGCTCAGCAGCTCAGCTCGCTGTTTAGGGAAAACAACCAAAATCAGTGCTTGTTTTGACCAGGAAATAATTTCATTTCAAGATTTGCACTTGAGCATTACAGGGTGTGCTCTGTGCTCTGGCAAATCCTGCTGAGCAGCTGTAAAACCTTCCTGCTGCTCCATGGTCAGTCCTCCCTGATGAAGATTTCAGCCCTGTACCAGAGCAAAAATAGAAATGGGGACTTGACATCACTGCAGTGAGCAGCTCAGCTGCACTCTTCAAACAGCAGGGTTTGAACTCAACCACTGGAATGAGGCCTGGAGCAATGGGAGCCTCTCCTCAAATCCCTCATGTGGGACACGGCACTGGCAGGAGGTCAGGCAGACACAGTTTTAAAGCTCCTCCAAAACCAGAGCTCCTCTGTGAAAGCCATTATTCCAGCACTAAAATGACTGGGAATTTTGCCTGGAAAGGTTTTGCAAAGACAGAAAAGCTCTATTTCCATACTGAAAATAAACAATAAGCACTTCAGAAGCACTGACAGGCCAGTGTTAGGGGTGCACCAAGGTTTGCAGGCTAAAGCTGCTCACACCTCCTGCTTCACAGAGCACTTTTAAAATGCACTAACGTCACTGACTGCCAGTGATGTACTCCACAACACTTGGTCTGCAACAGGAACCTGGACCCAGAAACGACATGTTCCTGCAACACCTGATCCTCTGAGAGGGAGGGGAACCTACCTGTTTTTTCTTTTCCTTCTGCTCCAAAACTTTCTGCAGGTTTTTCTTCTGTTTCTTGCTCAGGGGTTTCTTCTGCTGTTGCACAACACACACGACTTTCTCCTTCTTTGCTTTTTTTGCTGGCAGGACCAGGGCATTGCTTTCATCAATTCCCTTCAGTGTTGCTCCATCTGAAGGCAAGGGTTTGATTATTCACTCGTGCCAGGTGGATTATTTTCAGCACACTGCTTAGCAGGCTTATCAAGCACCAGGCCGGATTTAGCTGTTTCAAACAAACACAGCCCTCACGCCCAGCCAAAAAAAATCCTGCAACATCAGCAAGGGCAAAAGACCTCGAAACTGGGGATTCAATAACCCTGAGCTTACTACAGCCCTGAGGGCGATTTGCCATGATTTATGTAACAACACCGTGCAATTTCTGCCTTTTCACTCAATTGCTCAGGGTCAGGGGGCAGCAGAGCAGCACAGGACACTGTGTGCCCTGCGGTGACTGCCCAGCCTCCTGCCTCACCGGAGCACCAGTGGATTTTAATACTAAAAACCTGCATTACTCAATTCTGAATAATCAAAATAGAATAACAAACTCAACTTTTAAAAAGTAACACTTGAGAAAGCAAATGGTAAGCACAAGGAGTATGTTTAGTAGTTGCATTAATAAATAATGGAGCCTCTGAATGTTGTGAGTCGGAGGGGACCCGGGAGGATCATAAGCCCAACTCCTGAACTCCCTGAAGGCACTAAGCGCTCTGACACAGCTGTCAGTGCAAAGCCGTCAACATCACAGAATGAGGGGATCAATTCGGCTGGAAAAGATCTCTGAGATGATCGAGTCCAGCGTGTGATCCAACACCACCACGCCACCCAGACCGCGGCACCGAGTGCCACATCCAGGGACGGAGACTCCACCGCCTCCCTGGGCAGCCCATTCCAGGCGGATTTTTAAAGATAACAACAATGCTTCCAATAAAAGTGTAATAAAAATATACTAAAGGCATGGCAGCAACTCCAATCTTAGCAGCTCCGCGGTCCCTTTTAGCCCGAGTTCCCAGTAATGAACAGAACGCCGGCAAAGAGCCGCGCCGGCTCCCGCCGCACCTCCCAGCTCCAGGGGCAGCTCCAGCGGCTCGGCGGCGGGCGGCGGCGCGGGGCCCTGCGGCAGCCGGGCCTTCCAGTTGTGCCGGCGGCGCGCTCGGCCCATGGCAGCGGTGACGGTGACAGGGACACAGGGACACGGACACACGGACACGGACACAGGACCCGATCGTGCCCGGCCCGGCCCAGCCCGGCCCCACGTGCGGCTCCCGCTGCCGCCGCTTCCGGGGGCGCGGGGTCTCGCGAGAACGGGCGGGAAGAGGCGGGGCGGGCGCATGCGCGGAGCGGCGCCGCGAGGCCGGGACTGCCTCCCATCCCATCCCATCCCATCCCGTCCCATCCCGTCCCGTCCCATCCCGTCCCGTCCCATCCCGTCCCGTCCCATCCCGTCCCATCCCATCCCGTCCCATCCCATCCCGCCCCACCCCATCCCGCCCCATCCCCTCCCATCCCAATCCCACCCCATCCCGCCCCATCCCCTCCCACCCCATCCCACCCCATCCCATCCCTATCCCGCCCCACCCCATCCCCATCCCACCCCATCCCCATCCCAATCCCACCCCACCCCATCCCCATCCCATCCCATCCCCACCCCATCCCATCCCATCCCATCCCATCCCATCCCATCCCATCCCATCCCACCCCATCCCCATCCCCATCCCATCCCATCCCATCCCATCCCCATCCCATCCCGCCCCATTCCCATCCCGTCCCATCCCATCCCGTCCCATCCCATCCCGTCCCATCCCATCCCGCCCCACGCCATCCCGCCCCATCCCCTCCCATCCCAATCCCACCCCATCCCGCCCCATCCCCTCCCATCCCAATCCCACCCCATCCCGCCCCATCCCCCCCATCCCAATCCCACCCCATCCCACCCCATCCCATCCCTATCCCGCCCCACCCCATCCCCATCCCGCCCCATCCCACCCCATCCCCATCCCAATCCCACCCCACCCCATCCCCATCCCACCCCATCCCCACCCCATCCCATCCCATCCCATCCCACCCCATCCCACCCCATCCCCATCCCATCCCATCCCATCCCATCCCATCCCATCCCATCCCGCCCCATCCCCATCCCATCCCATCCCATCCCATCCCATCCCATCCCACCCCATCCCCATCCCCATCCCACCCCATCCCATCCCTATCCCGCCCCACCCCATCCCCATCCCGCCCCATCCCACCCCATCCCCATCCCAATCCCACCCCACCCCATCCCCATCCCACCCCATCCCCACCCCATCCCACCCCATCCCACCCCATCCCCATCCCATCCCCATCCCATCCCGCCCCATCCCAATCCCATCCCATCCCATCCCATCCCATCCCACCCCATCCCCATCCCCATCCCACCCCTCACAGCCTCACCAGGCACTCGCAGCTCAGTGCAAAGTCTCAGTAAACATTTATTTGAAGCTTTGCCACAATACCATAATTTGATTTGTGAAACTGGTCTACAAATACTGAACTACGGAGTACACGGTTTGGATGGTCCGATAAAGGAATAAATAAAGGCATGTAAAGCTCTGTAAAAAATAACTCTGGTACGTTTGTAGCTACTTAACAGTATTATCAGTAGGATCTCGTATGTGTCTAGGATCAGAAGTGAACACATGGCCTCTCTTCAGACCAAATCATTTTTACATAAACAATTACACAAACTTAAACACTGTAACCATGAAACCTGATGTACAGAACGGGATGTGAAATCACTACCATCAGTGCCAACAACAAGTGCTACCACAGCAAATATAACTTCTGATTAAAAGGAAAAGATTGGTTTTTACATGTGCTGTCATCACAGGTCGATGGAATCATCCAAAAAGTTTAAAATACATGCGGATACAATAAAACCTTTTATTTTCCAACCCAGACAAAGAGAACTCATGGTCACTGAACGCCATTAGCTGCCAAATGCGGATCAGTATGTGAGGCAAACCACACTTAAACACTTCTACACCACCGAAGAGCTAAGGTTGATACTGGTCTATTTTCCACACCGACGATACGACGACTCTTGAGAAGCAAATCACAAAGTGAAGGACGCGCTATAAGCACAGCACTGAGCCACACCAGGTGTGCACACTGCACTCTGACACCCAACACCACTGGGGAAGCGTCACATTCCATGGGACACACCAGTTATCTACAGGCGTGCGCGTCCAGAGCAACTGCTCTGCGACAGCGGGACGAACACCGCAGCACTTCCAAAGGCGAGCTCCTGAAGCAGGCAGGTGAAACCCTCCGGGCCCGGGGCGCTCCCGCTCCGCAGCGCTTGTGCCAGCGGCTCACACGGCGACGGCTTCTCCGGCGGCGCGGGGAAGGTCCAGGAGCGGGATCGGTCCCGCAGGAGCAGCCAGCGGGGCTGTCCCCGCCGTCACAGCTCCCAGCAGCGGGCCGTGGAGCTGCGGGGGCTGTCCAGGGCCAGCCCTGCCCCGGGCGGCTGCCACCTGCCGAGGGTTGCTCCAGTGTCACCTGATGGGCTCGGGATGGTGACACCAAGACCTCCCCGGGCTCAGGATGGTGACACCGAGATCTGCCTGGGGCTCGGGATGGTGACACCAAGACCTCCCCGGGCTCAGGATGGTGACACCGAGGTCTGCCTGGGGCTTGGGATGGTGACACCAAGACCTCCCCGGGCTCAGGATGGTGACACCAAGACCCGCCCGGGGCTCGGGATGGTGACACCAAGACCCGCCCGGGCTCAGGATGGTGACACCGAGATCTGCCTGGGGCTCGGGATGGTGACACCAAGACCTGCCTGGGCTCAGGATGGTGACACCAAGACCCGCCCGGGGCTCGGGATGGTGACACCAAGACCTGCCCGGGCTCAGGATGGTGACACCGAGACCCGCCCAGGGCTCGGGATGGTGCCACCAAGACCCGCCCAGGGCTCGGGATGGTGCCACCGAGACCCGCCCGGGGCTCGGGATGGTGCCACCAAGAGCCGCCCGTCTCTGTGCCGCTCCTGCCAGCGGCGATACAAAAGCAGT
Source organism: Aphelocoma coerulescens (assembly GCF_041296385.1). Lineage (NCBI taxonomy): Eukaryota > Metazoa > Chordata > Aves > Passeriformes > Corvidae > Aphelocoma > Aphelocoma coerulescens. The sequence goes on along the minus strand of NC_091029.1, from coordinate 1,948,356 downwards.
GCAGCCGCTGGCACGGGGTTCTAAAAAAACAGCAAAAACCTCCATGGATAAACTAGATGGGCCGGTATGGAAAATATTTGTAAAAGGTATTTACAAAAGTTGGAAGAGATTAAATACAATATCACATTCATGTCCCAAAAGCGCTTTCACTACAGTGCATGTTTAAAAATACAGAGCATTTTTAAAGTATATATTTATATATATATATATTGAAGATTAGATTGTGCTTTAAAAAAATCATTACTTCTGAATTTGACTAACGTGAAAACTGAGTGCTGGGAAAATACTGATTAAAAATACCCAATTTTATATATACTGCTTTTCACATAACATTTTGCTATACATGGGATGCAAGTAAATATAAAAATACCATTTTTCAAGCAGCAGGGTGATCAAAACCAAGAGTATTAATATAGGAGGGCTGACTTTACAAAACTAAGATAAATTATTAGTGAGACAGGGAGAAACTATAATCCAAATTAACTTTTATATAATATTTTTAAAGAAATCGTTACCATAGACAACTCTTAATATATAAATGATTCGGTATTTTTAACTTCAACGTTAAATACGGATTACACAAAATACAATCTATGCAAACTGACCCATGCACATCGTCCTAAGAAGGCAATGGAGCTGCTGACACGAGCAAGGTTTGCAAACTTTGGTCCTCAGGTCTCAAATTTGACAAAACACATCAAGACCTGACAAGCTTTACTAGTCAATTCCTAATTTCCAGGTTGGTGCTTTAGCCCAGTCCTCTGTGCGTAACAGTGGGGAGAACTGAGTTTACAGGGAAGACTCTGCAATACTATGGAAAATGAGCTGGAAAAAGGAATTCACTGTAATATACATTTTCAGCTTGACAAAGTGGACTATTTGTTGCCATAGTCCCTATCTGTTCACAGGAAAGATTTTAAGTTGTGATAACCAGTTATTTAACAACTCTAAACCGTGTACTTGTTGATAAATGGGGTGCGGGGGGATTTACAGGTGACATAAAAAATTAAAATGCATTCCAACCGTGCCAAGTGCATATGAACTTCAACCGTGTTGAACCGAAGTGATCACCGTTCAGAGTAAAGGCCATTAACATGGATTTAAAATTAACCCCCGTGGAAATGTCACACACAGACCCAAAGAGGTTAGGCAAGTAACACACACATTTCAAGAAGAACATTAAACGTTCAGCATAAAGAGAAAAATGAATTCGCCCCACAGTTACATTCAGTTAAGCATCACATCCAACAAAAGCTCTTCCCCGTGGAACAACGAGCTGTGCTCAGCTGCCCCAGCCTGTCCCACCGGGGCTGGCACTGGCAGGCACACCTGGGGAACCTCCTCCTCCTCCTCGTTCCCCTGCTTTGTAGCCAGGCCCCATCACAGACCAATTTTTGTTGCGCTTTTTGATGTAGTTGTTGGTTTGGACCCTATGGAATATGGAGTGCTTCAGCTGTGCTCCATCCTACCCCTCATGGTATAGGAACTGTGCTCATCACTGGGGGGTAGATGCTTCCCCTCCCTCCACGCATCTGTATCCTTGGATGCTGCTGTTTCCAGGTTAAATCACATCCCAGACTTCCTTCCCTGAGGTTACCTTTGTTTCACTGCGTTTCAGTAAACCGTGCACAGCCAGTGATACCCTACCAAGCTCGTTAGTTCTAATACAGAAATCCTGCAAAATAAAATTGCTTCAAAGCTCCAACACTTTGAAAGAGAACCCTTTCCTACACCCTCCTCTTAAAGGTGACTCGCTTTTCCCAAAACCTAATGAGGACACAGACTTCAAGCAAAAAGCACCTATAAAACTATTATAATTTTAGAAAAAAATCCAGATCTTCCTGAAGATAATTTATTGCCGCTTATTGGTCCTGAGAAAGCTTTAAGCAACAATACATTTGCACGTGTTTTAACTGCTGCCTTTTCTGAGAAAGTACGTGGGTCCTGAGATTAAAAATCATGTTTTAGTCTATGCACTTATGCTTGGAAAATGCTTCACTGTGCAGATCAAATATGAATTACAATTTGTCACGCTACGTCTTCCTTCTGTGCCAATGTATTAAACCAGATTTCCTTCCAGACACTAACAAATTAAAGTTCTCAAGATGAAATGCAACAATAAAATGCCACACATACGCTCCCTCACACTGGACTGGCATTCAAGGACTTCAAATCTTCCTTCTCCCTCATTCCCCACCTCCTGTTAAAAGCTATGGTGTGAATTTTTTGGCCTGGATACCAGAAAATTCCTCATCTGATACTCTATGAAAGGCAACTTCAAGGCAATGAAATAAGCCAACAAAAACACAAAAACATTCACAACTTTGAAGAAAAAATATGGACCCACAGCAGTTACTTCTCAATGGAAGTGCTTGGTAACTCGAGATTTTTTTTTTTCTTTTTAACTGTTAAAGTGTCAAATTTGCATAAGTTTAACTCAATTTCAGTATCTGAAAGACTACTCAATTTGCTTTTATAAAAACTTTACAAAAGATGTTTTTAAATGCTTGTAAAAGTAAGCGTTTATCTACTGAGAAAATTCTAGTACTGGATAAAACTCTGAATATACAGCTGAATTTTGTAAATGTTTTTCTTTCTCCTAGAAGTCTAATGGCTGAGTGTTTAATCTAGATAAATTAGTCTTACACATGATGAAAAGTTATAACTTTGCACACTTTTTACCATGTGATGTTTTGTTGCTTTGTAACTTCGAACGAGACAGTGCTTAGGACTTTTCTGGAGCTGGTGTTACAGTGGTCTGTAGGGGCCGGTTCATTGCTCACTGCCCCTGTCCAGGTTCTCAATCACCCTGGAAAGGCGGATGTTCAGCAGTCTGATCTGACTATCCAGGTGGTCCATCTTCTCCTCCAGGCTGCTGTTGCTGTTTCTTCTCCAGTAAAACCCAACGGGCCCCGTCATGAAGTAGACGGCCACGACGAAGCAGAGCGGCAGCACGGCGTGCTCCGGGTCGCCCTCGTACTTCTGCAGGATGTACACGCAGGACAGCGTGAACAGCGCGACCCTGGCGACCCAGAAGAAGCGGCCGAACAGCATGTGCAGGAGATAGAAGAAGAATCCAAGGAAGAGAGATAAAAACCAATAGGCCAGTAAAATGGCACCGATCAGCAGGAGGGCGCGGGTAGGGTTGTTGGCAATCGCTGCTGGGCTGAAATAGTGAGTCAGGTTGGAGGCTGAAAAACAAAGGAAGATGTACAGAATGTTAATGAGCGTGGGCTGAAGGTGGCACGGGGCGGGGGGGGAAACATGAGCACAGCTCCAAAGGGTCAAACCCCCCCCACAGCAGTGGGGTCACAGCTGTGTTTTCTGAAGTAAGGGGTAAAGCTGGTTCACCCATTTCTGGATGAACCTTCTTCAAATCACTGGCTCAGCTCCAACGATTCAACTGAATTAATTCCAGAAGAGGTGCTAAAGGCTCTTTAAAGACAAACCACTGTAGAGCCTAAGGTCAAAATGCATACTGGGGCTAAGGATCCTGCTTTGCAAAAGCTACATTCTAAAGGCTCTCAGCTGCATCTTTCCCTTCTCTATCCATCACTGATTTCCCTGCACCGTTCCTGGCTGTGTGAATCCATTTAATGACGATACCAAGGAACCAACTGTGACTTGTAATTCATTCTATACACATCCTGTAGAGACACATACAGAAATGGAATGGCGGGGTTCAGTCTTCTTGTTTGAAGATATTAATAGGAAAATCAAAGCCATGTGAAGCAGAGAGAGACGCCACTGACAGATGTTTAAGCAGCATGATAAAATGTAATCGTTTTCCCATTTGCTTGTAAACACTGATACAGGCTGAGACAGTTCAAGGGTGAACAGGCATCACACTTACCATCAATTCCAAGAACATCTAACAAATCAGTCCATATTCTCCAGAATGTGTCCATTAATACATCCACCCCATTCACAAACCTCTCTGTCAACCTTGAGAAAAACTGAGAAATAAAATTTAAAATTAAAAAAATCCTCAATTCCTAAAATAACACTTTGAGACTTATTAATCATGAGTAGAATCACAATTCATTAAGCAAGAATTGCAGATTATTTTGCAGTCCACAAGGGAAAAACTGTTATTCCGTAATTTTTTTTTTTTACTATGTGAACTATGAATTTACATGTAGCAATTATCCTTACTGTAGGTATTTTGGCATGTAAATGTTGGTAGGATAAAAATGCACTTTATTGGCTTTACTATTGTTTTGAAGTCTAGAGAAAACACTATTACCAACAACCGGTAAAGGAAACCAAATAATTAGTTTTATCAAGCCAGATGTCCCCAGCATCACATACAAATGTCTCAGGTGTACTCAGAGATCAATTTAACAGATTTTATTATTTCTTCCTACTGCCTGAGGAAAGCAGGAACAGAGGAATGTACAGGTCCCGCATGCCTGACTTCCTGCAAGTTCCGATGGCCCTACAAGCACAGGATGCTCTGCTGATGCAGACAGACCGGATTTCAGCTGGAGGGCTCCTCACCGCCAGCGAGCGGCCCTGGCCGTCTCCCTCACCTAAAACAACCTTTATTTAGGCATTTCGCTGCTATTTTTCCCCAGCCTGCTGCAAGCCTCGCCTCCCGTTTTTCTCCCCAAAGCAGCGCTCCGGCCGCTCCGCCGCCTCGCCCGCAGCCGCGCTCGCACCGGGACGAGGCCACGGCCGGTCCAGCACCGAGCCCCGCGCCGGGGAGCGCTGGGCGAGCGGGGCTGCGCCCCGAGAGCCGCCCGTTCACCGCCGGAGCCCCGGCGCGGAGGGACAGGAGGCGAAGGAAGCGCGGGAGATGGAGGGGAGGTGGAGGGGCGGGGGGGGGGGGGGGGAGCAGCCGCCGGCGCCTCACCTTCTGCAGGGCCCGCACGTTGTCCTCGCCGAAGAGGCCGCTGACGCCCTGGTAGAGGCCGCTGGCGGCGCGGCGGAGGCTGTTCTGGCGGTCGGCCCCGCGGCCCCGCGCGGCCCGAGCGCCGGGCCCCGCCGCACCGAGCAGCAGCAGCAGCAGCAGCAGCGGCCCCGCCAGCTGCACCCGCCGCGCCGCCGCCATGGCCGCCCCGCCGCGCCCGCCGCAGCGCCGCCCGCAGGCCGCGCCCCGCAACGGCGCCCACACCGGCGGGGCGGGGCGGGGAGGGGCTCCCGGCGGGCCGCGGATTTGAGGAAATCACGGAAAAAATCGCTGATTTTGGGAAAGGCCGCTGGGGTAACTGCGGGGAGAGCAGGTAGCTGATCCTCCGCTTCTGCTGCGTCCTAGAGAGGCCGTGTTTGGGGTGCTGTGTCCGGCTCAGGGCTCCTCCGTACAAGAGAGACAAGGAGCTGCTGGACAAGGTCCGGCACAGGCCACAGAGATGATTTGGGGTCTGGAGCATCTCTTATGAGGAGAGGCTGTGGGAGCTGGGCCTGTTTAGCGTGGAGAAGAAAAGACAGAGGGGATCTCATTAACGCATATAAATATCTCAAAGGCAGGTGCCAAGAGAATGGTGCCAGGCTCCTTTCAGTGGTGCCCAGCAACAGGATGAGGAGCAATGACCATAACCTAAAATGCAAGAAGTTCCACCTTTACATGAGGAAGATCTTCTTTACGTTGAGGGTGGAAGAGCATTGAACAAGCTGCCCAGAGAGGTTCTGGAGTCTCCCTCTGGAGACATTGAAGTCCCACTTGGATGCGTTCCTGTGTCACCTGCTCCACCTTTGGGGTCCCGTGTTGTCCCGTCAGCAGCATTATCTGGCTTGAAGTGTGAAGCCCAAACCTGGGCACACTACTCCAGATGTGGTCTTGGCAGTGCCAACGCAAGGGAAAAGATCATGTCCCTTGACCTGCTGGCTTTGCTCTTACTGACCTGCCCCGGATGCTGTTGGGCTTCTTTGCCACAGCGCCCATTCCCAGCTCCTGATCGAGTTCCTTGGCTCCGCAGTCCTCTCCCATGGAGCTTTTAAATTACTCAGCTATTTGGGCTCTGGAGACTCATCAGAGTCTTTACAGGGACTACAAGGAGCTGCTTTTTCTACATGGGTAGGAATCTCTGAGGAGATTCCTAGACACAGTCCCTAAATGACAAGGGAAATACAGAACTCTTCTGTCCAAAAAAATGACATCTCTCTCCAGTACTCTGTCAACTTCACATCGAGGGATTCTGAAGGATGCTCATGTCCTTTACCCTTGAGAAACTCTGACTCAGATGTACATGCTGAAATTCAGCACGTTTCATGGTGCAACTCCCTCTTCTGACTGGTTTTGTGTTGACTTTTCCAAACTAACCAGGCTAACAAAAAAACAGCTGGGAAGTGTAAATTAGACAATGTTATCAGCTCCTTCTGGGTTATGAAGCCCAAGCACGCTGTTGGCAGACTGAAGTAAGAATCCCCAGGAGATAGAAGAGCACTTTATTGCCTTCAGAGCACATTCTGATTCATCCAGGAACACAATGATGGCAGTATAAAAATACATCCACGGGTCTGTAGCACAGATCCTGCACCAATTGATGACGTGACCTAGGGCAACAAATATTTGCTAAATTGCCCAACAGTACCTTCAAGGCACAAGGGATCCTGATGTCCTCCCCAGAGCTTCTCGCTGAGCTTGGGAAGGTGTAGGCAACCCATGCCCATTCCTATGCACCACTCAGGGTCTGAGTTTTACCTCTCTGGTTTTACTTCTGAAAGTTACAGGGCAGATCTCTGCTTTTACCAGCCCCTTCCTGGGGAGTTCCTGCAGAGTCAGGAGTGCATCTTGTAGCTCTCCCAGTCACTGGAATAACTTGAAGTATCTCTTCCTGATTTTATAGTCTGTGTTCTTGATGTTTAAACCTTGTGGCTCAGCCCCAAGCCTTGCAGTTGAGTAGATATTAGAATACAGACATCCCTGCTATGGCCTTTTTCCCAGTTTTAGTCTGGCCAAAGCACTTATTTTCACATTTAGCAGAACGGCCTAGACCTTTCAGCATTGTTTTTTATTTGGCCCTGGAAGGGTTGGGCCCACATCCAGGAGGCTACTTAGGATCTGATTCGATTTCAGCAGGATATAGATGATTTATGTATTTATAAAGAATGCTTTCATTTAAGATGGCCCTGAAATTGCTGATCTGTTGATACCTGCCTATAGTCTGAAGTCTCATCCTCTTCCAGAACAGGTTGGTAACTGATGACAGGTATTTTTGAGGCTCTTACAAGGTTTTGGGTTATCTGCCCTCAGCGTCATGCTGTGCTCGTATTCTGAGCATACCCTAAAGTCAGCTTCTGGGGCATTTCTTGCCTGTGAAGAGCATCACAATACAAAAAAAACTGATGATAATTAACTGTCATGAGTGGTTTTTTTTCTGTGCCTGGTATAATTCTTTGATTTGTTTCCAGTTGGCATGGTGTTCTCTGGGTCCCCTTGTGCTGTTTATGGTCCAATAGGTCTTGTTTGTGCGAATTTGGGAACATTCCTATTTCTCTGTGTGAATTTCCCTGGTGGAATCTCCTCAAAATCACTTCTCCAAAGTGCCTGCTGTTTGCTCCCATCTGTTCTTTACAGAGCTCCAGAGGCCTGTGGTAGTGGCTGCCTTTGAAGGCTTGCGCTCAGGGTTGTGCTTCACATGAGGTCAGGATAATTTGGGAATCTTCCTGCTATCTAATTGATTTCCTGACCTGTCTCAATGAGCCTATTTCAGGTAAGCTTATCTCCCCAAATGCCCAGCTCTTATGAAATTATGTGGTATTTCACCCTCCTCGTTTAAATAAATGAAATAGTGTCTGTTCAAAGAATACATTGCATCATGGCATGAAACATGGATCTCAGCCACACTGAACTTCTTAACCAGGACAACTAGAGGTTTCTAGAAAGGTCCTCTGATGAGGGTCTCACTGTACAGAGGAAGCATGAGTAGGCTTCTCTATTTCCTCATCTGCACTAAAAAGTGTTCAAGTTGTCTTACTCAGAGACAGGGATTTAACAACAATTTGAAGTGTTTAGAAAAAATCGGGGTCTTCTACAACTCTAAGTTTTAGCAGATCACAGGGTTCTCTCTTTTAAAATCATCTTTATGCTGAAAAAAGTGGCATAGCCTTAAAGAAAACCAGCTGATGTTACTGTGGACCAGTTCTTAACCTCACCGACTCTTATTTTTCTGTCTTTCCTTCATCTCACAGCCTCAAACTGTCACAGCTGATTGCTTTATGACCATTTGTCATTTTAGGCCTTTTTTCCTTAATCTCCCCCCCAAGAGATTTTTCTTGCAATGTGTTACTGTTTCTTTTCTTCTTTTTTTCCCTTTTCCCTTTCCTTTTATTTCTTTCTCCTTTTCTGCAAATGCCTTTGATTTTGATTCTGATTACTTGTCCTCCTGACACCATGGAGAGGTTGCAGAGATCATGGACATCAAATGAGCCAGAAGTTTCTTATTCTTATCCAAACTCATCAGCCAGCTGGCCAATGCTCTGAATGTAGGATTTAAAAAAAAAAAAAAACCTTTCCAAAATCTTCAGATTTCCTAATCCAGTTGTTGGATCAATGAATCATGGTCAGGCCTCAGCGTATTGCAGAGATCACCACGAGGTGTTATTACAAAACTTTTGTCTCATAGATCAAGGCATTTCATCAGTCAATTTAATCTTACAGGTGACTCCAGGTTACCTCAGAGCCCACAAGGGGGTAGTGCCATCAGCAGCATTACTGCTGTTCATCAGCTCTGAAGCATCTTTTGAACGGCCCCTAATCTAATCTGAGGCAGAAAACATGATTTCATTTCTAACCTATCATTACTACTAGCAGGCATAAGGCAAGGCTTAAAAAGATTTGAAAGTAGACAATTCTAGTTAATCCAATTCAGGCTATTTTCCTCCAGCCATCCTAATCTAGTCTGCAAGCTAATTGCAGTAGTCACCGCAGTCCTCTTAATGCCCATTTTCTCATTAAAGGTGTGTTTAGTTTTCCTTCTTTTACTTCCCATTTTTCCAAAGTCACTTTTGAAAGAGGGAAAAAACTGGTTTGAGTAAGGGAAAACTGGAATGAAGGCAGGGAATGTGGATTCATAGCCCCCTCTAAGTAAGGATGCAATAGTAAAAGTCCTGCTAATAAATGAGAAGCACTGTCAGGCTTTCCTAAAAGCCCAGTTTTATGAGCAAATCCATCATACCCCTTCCTCCCTGAGCTGTAACTGGGTCAGTCCTTTCTAAATTACACCTTTTTCAGCTCAATGAGAGGATTTTTGGGTCCCTTCTCATGTCATTTGGCTGCTCGTTTTCTTTTTAGGAGTACAGGTTGCTTTGGGGAGAGAAAGCGGCAGTTTTGCTGCTGCTTTTAGGAGGAAGCTGTTCACAGAAGGTGTGTTTTAGACATTATAATGGGCTACTCAGGAAGGCGGTAGAATGACCGGCCCTTGGAGGTGTTTAAGGAAAGGCTGCATGTGGCACTCACTGCCATGGCATGGTTGACAGGGTGGTGTTGGGTCATAGGTTGGAATCCATGACCTCAGACGTCGTTCCCAACCGAAATGATTCGGTGATTCTGTGCTTTTTTATCCTAAAACCGGGCAATTTCGGCATCGCCTCAGCGCTGAGGGGAACCACGGAGGGCCCCGCGCCCCTCCCGCCGGGTGGCATGAGAGCGCTCCTCTGATTGGGCACGCCTCCCCCCGATCCGGCCGCTCATTGGCCGGCAGAGAGAGGGGCTTGAGAAACCTCTGCGCCGATTGGTCCCGCGCGGCGTCGGCTCTTCCCCCGTCGGCCCAGCCGCGAGGAGAGCGGGCTCTGGGCTGATGTGGGGCCAGGCGCGCCGCAGCCAATCAGACGCGCCGGCGTCACGGCCGCCGTGCGCCGCGCGGGATCCGTCCGCAGCGCGGGCCCGCCCGGCCCTGAGGGGCGCGGCGGCGGCGGGCGGGTCACGGAGTCACCGCATCGCTTCGATTGGGAAAGGCTTCTGCGAGCAGCGAGCCCAGCCTGCGGCCCAACACCTCCGTGCCGTGTCCAGCCTTTCCTTAAATACCTCCAGGGACGATGATTCCATCATTTTCCTGGGAAGTACATTCCAATATCTAATTACTTTTTCTCCGAAAGAATTCTTCCTGGATTTCAAGCTAAACCTCCCCTGGAGCAGTTTACGGCTCTGTTCTCATGTCCTATCACTTGTTCCCCGGGAGCAGAGCCCGATCCCCCCTTCCCCCGGCTGCCCCCTCCTGTCAGGGACTTGTGCAGAGCCACAAGGTCCCCCCTGAGCCTCCTTTTCCCCAGGCTGAGCCCCTTTCCAGCTCCCTCAGCCGCTCCTGGGGCTCCAGACCCTTCCCCGGCTCCGTTCCTGTCTTTGGACTCGCTCCAGCACCTCAATGTCCTTCCTGAACTGAGGGGCCCAGAACTGGACACAGGACTCGTGGTGTGGCCTTACCAGAGCAGGGGTCAGTGAGTGGCCTCACCGCCACCCTCCTGAGCTGTGGCCCCCTCGGGACATGATCTCGGTAAAAATGGGAAATTACAGCTTTGCCTCCAGTCCTGGCAGGTAGCGCTGCAACAACCATAGATGGCATCCACCAGGTGTAATTCTCGACCTGTCCAACGCCTGGCCCAAAGCTCAGCCCAGAGCAGGGCAGGCTGCTCATCACCGGCGGTAAATGGTGCAGAGGGGCTGCCCAGAGGTCCGAGGTCTGTGATGGGGCGGGAGGCAAAACTTTCCTGCCCCTTTTGGGTTGTGAAGGTGTTTATGGCACTAAGGCAGCGTGGGTATATCCACTGGTACGCAACACGCGGGGCAACGAATAGAAGTTATTTCTTCTGCAGATCGCAGGAAGATGGATTCTCCAGGCAGTTTCCCCACCATGGGCTGCAGATCCCAAGTCCATTGAACCCTCTGGGACCTGGACACTGGAGCTCCCATCCTGCCTTCTCCCTTATCTCTGGGATTGGCAGGTGTCTGGCCATGGATTTCACACTTCCACTGACCTCTGAGCGCTGCCAAGGCGAGGGAGGCACATCAGGCAGATAACGCGTTCCCATTCCACCTCAGCCTCCCCGAGTCCCTTCGGCTCTGGGGAGAGTTATTTAAAAATACGCCAGATGTAAGGTCTGTCTCGAAGCAAATAAAAATTGTGGATTGTTTAAATCACACTTCCATGGCCTCCAAATTTAATAAAGTAGTTGTATTCCGGTAGCACAAAAATCTAAATGAAAGGTAGAGTCCGTACACAATCTACTACGCATATTTTACTTTAATATACAGTACACCGGTATAGTTTACCATCAAATTCCCATTTTTGAGGCTTCCATGAATTAGAAGCAAAATGATGACCTTGAAAATAAGTTACATAAGCAGCATGTATACACCGTGAATCGTGAAGTCCTTTCAGTTGTAAAAGACCCTTAAAGATCACGGTCTAGCAGTGACCTGCACGTCGTTAAGTGCTTTATTACCACCAATTCCCGGCTGAAATCGGTTGCTGCAAAATCTCGTCGCTAGCAGAGCTCACATTTAGGAAGAACAGCAGCAATAGTAAGTTTAAACAGTAAATCCAAGGTGCAAGCTGTGTAGGCTGGGAGCGTTACACAAGCGCAGCTGGGATGGCGAGGCCAAGGCGAAACGCTTTCCTTGCCTCATATTTGGGTCAAAGACACTTGCTGGTACTTCTTCAGGCCTCCCTGGGGAAAAACTAATCAACAAAGCGGCGGCGATTTTGCGGAGATCCGGAGAAAAGCGCGAAGCGATGGCTCCTCCCGGTGCCGACGCGGCGTCTGGTGACCTTTAGAGGTGACAGGGACCGCGCGGCGGCTCTCGGGTGTCCGGCGCGGCCGCTCCCCCATTCATCCCGCACCGCCCGCGCCCTCCCCGGGCCGTCCCCAGCGCCCCTCCCCGCCCACCCCCGGGCCCCCCGGTGTCCCCCGGGCCCCGCCGCCCCCTCGGCGCCCCGCCCCGCACTTTCCTCTGCGGCGGAAGGTTACGGAGTGATGCGGCGGGCGGAGCCTTAAAGGGTGCGCGCGGAGGAGGGGCCGCAGTCAGCGCTGAGGTGCGGCGGGAGCGGCGCGGGTTCGGGCCGTGTGGGTGCCTGTGGGACGCGCCGTGTTCGCTCCGCTGTCGCCGCCATGTCCCGGGAGCCTGAGATTATGGAGTCGCAGGTGATGTGGGAGCCTGACACGAAGCGCAACACCCACATGGACCGTTTCCGCGCCGCCGTGGCCAGCAGCTGCGGGCTCCGCCTGGGTGAGCGCTGGGTGGGGGTAGGCGGGCGCTGCCCGTGGCCGTGCTCGGACTGTGGGGGCTGCCGGGCTCTGCCTTTCGGTGGTTGGCTTTACCGTGGGCTCACGGAAGGTCTGGGGGCCATCCGTCTGCCGCTCTGGTCTCGGTCCCCTTGGGTGCACGGGTACCGCCTGCGGCAGGTGGGTACAATGCTCTGGGCTGCAGGTGGGATGCTCTGCTTGAGCCTCAGCCAGCGGCCTCCGGGGCAGCATCCGCTGGTGTGAAGGTATGTGCTGCTGGGAAGTGCAAACAGCCTTATCTGTGCCTGGTGCTGCGGTTGGATGTCAGCCCAGGCAGCGCCGGCATCGCTCCCTGCGGAGACTCCCGGTGTGCGGGGAGTTCTGGGGCCGGGAGCGGCACTGGGGTGATTTAGTGTTTTAAAGGGATGTGGGAGGCTGGCATCGCTGCTGCCATGGCTGTGAGGTGAGTGTAAGCCTCGGCGTGATGCTTCAGCAGCAGAGGTGTGTGAGAGTGGAGTTATGGCCCTGTTCATCTTTCATTGTGAAGAGTATGTGTTTTGTAATAGTCAGGTATGCTGGGAGGTGAACGGTATAAGCTTGTTCTGTGGTGGAAGGTAAGGGATTTTTGCTGTGCCTCTGCCACAGCTATTGAACTACAATCCCTGCTTTGTGCTTGTTCAAAAATACCTTTGTGGCTGTGAAGAGGTATGTGCTTCTTTGACTTGGAAACAACCTGTTGCCTTTGAAAGGAGGCCTGCTTTGAGCAGGTGTTGGATGTTCAGAGGTGTTTCCAGCTCAGAGTGTTGTTTTTTCCATAATTATTGGCTGCGAGTTGTGTCTCCAGGCTCTCCGGAGTCAGTGGTGCTGGTTCTGTGGGCTCAGCTGCATCATGGCCCAGGTGAACTTCAGTGCATGTGGCAGTCAAACCCTTTGCTTCTGACTAGTTTATTTTGTATTGCTCTAAGTATTTGGGGCCCAAGTTTCTTGTGTAGCTTTCCTGTAATAATTTGTCTGATGGGGGGTGAAAGGAGTAGTTTTGGCAAGTGGCTTGGAAGTTTGTCAGTCTGGGGTAGATGTCAGTGGTATGAGCAGACACATTCTGGAGTGGTAGCAGTGTCAATAGTGCTTCTGGCCGTTCATGTCTAGAAAACAGCTCCTCACCTTGATTACTGTTTGGGTAAGCCAGGTCATTATTTTGCCTGCTGGTGATTTCCCATTGGAATCCAAGTGTGTAGTATCTATCTCTCCTGCTGGATGGGAAGCAAGTTACTCCAGGGTCTTAGCCTACTCCTGGGTGGAATGTGATGTAACTGCTACTCATATGATCAAGAGCAAGTGCAGTTTTTGAGGGGCTGCTTGTTTTTATGACTGAAACAACTAGAATTCTTTCCATCCCACTTGGAAGTGGCTTTCTGTATTTGAAGGTGGATTCCTGTGTATATATATAGAAACCTTTGTCAGCTTCCATTAGGTTTTCACTGTGTGCTACTCACAACAAAGAATGGATGCTGTATGTAACGTTACGATGTGGACTCTGAGGAGAGCTGAGGGCAATAGAGCCCTTTAGACAAGGGTTCTGCTGGGCCCTGGAAATGTAGTAACAAAATGCAGTGTTTGACTGTTGAGTAACAGGCCTGTGCCCTGAAGGACTTGCATGCTGAAGCTTATTTGGAGCAAACTGTATAGACAAACCAGAATAAACTATTCATGCTTTAAGAAACCAAATTAGTAGTGACCTGTAGCTTCTTGCATGTATCGAATGATTTGGAGCACGTGGTACAGCTGGGTTTTGAAGGAGGAGATGGAAACTTAAATTGTTCTTGTGTCAAGTCTTATCTCTGTGCAGCTGATGTGTGGAGTAGAGGATAGTGATGAGAAACTTCGGTGGAGTGTAAAAAGTGTGTGTAGAGGTTGGGATTTGGGCAGTGTGTAGATAAAATCTGCATTATGGAGAAGAGTCTTTGCCTTGTCTTATCAGTAATACCTAGGGAATAATTTCACTCTGATGGAAAGGATTGAGGTGGGGTAAGATGTAGAAGGGACAGGCTGGCTGGGGAGAGAACAAAGTGGTGGCTAAGTGTGAGTAACAGTGCAGAGATGGCTTTGAATGGTTTTCTCTTAAAAAGCTGCAAGATGTCCTCCTTGTAGGAAAGGGATTGCAAAGATGACTTTTGCAGCAATTGGCTGGATAACAGGATAGCAAACCAGAGATAATTGGCAAAAATGCCTTTGAGTGGTTTAGCTGAAAGCACTGAATAGGGAACAGTTGGCAGAGCAGGAAACTTACTGTCACTGGTGGCAGATACTCAGATTTAATTGGTTGCTGGCACAGCTTTAGATAATGTGGACATGATGAGGAAATGTCACTTTCAAGCTTGTGATGAGGAGTTGGCTTCAGTTATTCATACCTAGAACTGTTTTATACACTAAATTTCAGTATTTAGTTTGAATTGTGGGGTTTGCTATGCATCCTTCAGGTTACTTCATCTGTCTCACATTCATGTAAGACTTAAACTGCTCAATTCCATGTTTTTAATGGCAGGTCATGGTTTTAATACCTAGCTAGTAGACATCTTGTTTGACTTCATTCATTCTGTTTCAGCATGAAAAGATAAGCTGCAGTCTGTCAGACCCCGTATTTACCGAAAAGTAGCTGTGCTTCCTGTAGCAGTGATGTTGCTACCATGGTTGGATAACAAGGGCATCTAATCTGTGTCACTGAGCTATCAGAGGCCTTTGGCCCCAGACTGGGACCTCACAGCAAATGCCCCTTGCCAGGAAGCCTTGTTTATCTTTTGCTGTGTGAAAGTATCGTGGTGATCGATAGGGAGTGGAAGTGTCAACAAGCAGGACTTGTTTAATCTTCAGCTGCCCTGATGGCAGGGGAGTGTGTGTAGATATTGTATGGAGTTATTAGAAAGGGTTGCTGTCTGTGGTGGCAAATGGCTCGTAACACAGTCAGGTGAAGTGGTGCCATCTGTTCAGGTTGTCACTTGCCTTGAGCAGAAGTGTTCTACTTGCTGGTCAGAGTTATCTTCCTAATTGTTTTAGCCACAAAGTTTCTTTAGCTGGGATATCCCAGACTATAGCTTGTTTAGATTCCTGTAATTATCTGTATGGTGCTGACATGTATTTCTTATTTCCAGCCAACTATGATGATCTATACCAGTGGTCAGTGGAGTCCTACTCAGACTTCTGGGCGGAATTCTGGAAGTACAGTAACATCGTCTGCTCTTGCCTCTACGATGAGGTAAGTTCAGTGCTTCTCTTGCAGCAAGTGCAACATAAAGGGGAAATAAACTGATTTTTTTGACCTATTCTTAGAACTCTGGCAAGTGATGAGAGGAATCTGTCTAGTCCTGAATTTCCTTGTGTGGTGGAAATGGTGGTGTTCGGTTCCTGGTTCACTTTAGGACAGTGAGGTCCTCGAGTGGTGTTGTCCTAAGCAATTCTGCTGTAGTGTCCTTGTGGTCTGTGCTCTTGCACACCTTGTAATTCCTGGCTGCTTGTGAGGAGTTTGCCAATGCACTGCCTTCTGCCTTAGGATTGTGCTGGTAGAATATCATCCTGGTTTTGTAAATGCTGGCATGCTGTCAAGTTCATGTTTACCTTCCCTGAGTCAGCTTACCTGATAAGCACACTTGTTACACTCTGGCTTTGTAGAACTGGTTATGGAAGCTCTGCAGTCAGGTGTAGGCTTGAAATATCTCTGAGGGAATGGTGGTGGTTGAATGCAGGCGTGGGTGGAACACCAGACAGCACCACAGAGTTCCTTGGAGTAAAGGTGACTCTGCAGATTCTGCAAATGGAGCCCTTGTACAGTCCTGGTGTAGGATATCAACCCTGTGGTTTTCCATCTGAGGAAGATGTTGGGCTGATTACCTGAAAAGCTTGATGCAGTGGAACCTTCCTGGGATTCAGTAGGGAGGACTGGGCTTGTCTTAATCCCTGGAGTCCACCTGTTCCAGAACCCTCAGAGTACTGGCAGCCCTGCAGAGGGGACTGGTAAGTCTCTTTTGACTTTTCCTGTTTTATGGATTTCTGTACTGATAGATCAAATGGTTCTTCCTGCCATGGAACTGCATCCTCAGGTGTCTTATTTAATGTGACCCACCCTTCAGAAGAGTGAATGCAGCAAGAGTGTAAGAACTAGCCTGCTTTGAAGTGTGGTCTGAGCACTATAAACACTTAATCTTCACATTTTCTATAGATGCTGGCTTAAACTCTGGGAACTGTTAGAGTAACTGAGCTGGTTTGTGGTAGCTAGAGGGCTGAAAAGTTTGATTTCAAGTGTCTTACAGCTCGATCCTGGCTGTCTGTTGGAAGTAAACATTGTTTTGAGGTAAATAAAATTTTTAATGAAACAGAGTTGACTCTTTTGTTCCCAAGCAGTGAAACAGCTTCTACTTCCAGAGGTCATTCTAAGAAAAACAATAAAAACCTTGTGTACATAGCATAAAAGCAGCCAGTATTTTATTTAATCCTAGTGAAGGCTTTAAGTATGTGGTGTGGATGTGCTGATGTTGCTCTGCAGCAGCTGGCATCTGTGTCACTTGTGGCATGAACAGAGGTACTTCAGTGTGCAGAGCTGTACTGGCATGGCAGCACTGGCATTGGAATGTCAAGTTACAAGCAGCTGTTTTTAAATGAAGGATGTGTCTGAATTTCTCCTTTTGCTATGAGGAGCACCTGACACCTGTTGGTCCTGTGGAGGGGCCTCTAAGGGAGGGATCATGTTGTTCATCTAACAAAGTACCACTGCTGAAGATTGAGCTTAACTAGGAGTCACAGGTGTTACCTGTGGGGAGAAAGTACTGGAGTATGAGTCCAGCACCTTGTGCTAGTGGAGCTCCCGGAAGCTCTCTGAAGGATTTTTTCCAATTCAGAAAAAAAGTTATGTTGGATCTTGTCCTGGAAAATGCTGAAAACATTCTGCTCACTTTTCTTCAATTTGAGGAAGTCAGAAATGAGTCAGTTTTAAGAGCAGCTTCTAATTGCTGCAGTACTATATGTTAGTGTAAAAATCATTTGTGCAGCCTGAGTTGATAAAATATAAATGTTATAACTCAGTTCTTGCTGATTGTTAGGAGCAAAGAAATCTGAGTTCCCTTTTTTAGAAAATACATTTGAAATAAATTAATGCAGTAGTGTACTTCCACATGAGTTTTTAAAGATTGCCTCCAGTAATACATACACTGCTCTCAAAGCACAAAACCATTAGATTTTCTGGAATGGGATGTATTTTGAGCTCTGCTTGGCTGTCAGAAGAGCCTTTCACTCAGCTATAGGAATGCTGTTTCTATAATGTATGTGCAGTGCATGAAAGAACCTGAGGGTATAAACTGAAGCTTTCAAAAACACGACTATAAGAAAAAGTTTCTATTTAAAGATTTCCGGATAAATGTGCTGCTGAGCAGCTGAATCACAAAGCAGGGGGACATTTTGGAAGGAATTTAGACTTGTGGCTAAGGGGCTCTTTACCTATTATTAAAGTTAATCTTAACTGTGACTTATGAAGGGGTAGTTTAATACTTTGAAGCTTAATTAGCTCAAGATGAGGGAACTTGTTTCAGCTGAACATATTTTTGATGATTTTTCATTGCATTTTTCAATTCTTTGCATGTCTTAGTCCTTAGTGGGGAGTTACTTAATGTGGGTTTATTAGGCTGTTGGATCCTCTTAATCCTAAAAAATTGGGAACTTGAGTAAAAAGCTGGAACTCTTCAGTTACATTTGACTGTACAGTTGATATTTTGAATTACCATTGTGTGAGTTCCTGCTGTTGGTCTCTGTGTACTGTGAGTCACGGTGGGGAAGAGTGGATGCTCACACTTCCCTAAGAGGGAGGCTGGGCTCTGTGGGCTGGCAGAGTTACCATGTGCTGCAGCTCAGTCCCTGTTTGGGGTGTTCCTGGGGCAAACCCCCAGTGGTGCTGAGGTCTGTGTGGATCTATCTCCTGGTCTGGGTGTAGTCAGTGGTTTGTTTAACTTGTGTATTAAAGGCTGGTCCAAAGGTAGAATGGTCAGCGAGGAACTTTCCCTTGTTTTATTTTAATGATGTATTTGCTTGTGACAGTTGACAAAAATTAAAAGTCCCAGGCCTCTAATTACAGGATTCAGTGTCTGTTACCCATCTGTAAGCTGGGAGAAGTGATTCTTGCTTAATAGTCTGCAAACAGCTTGGAAGTAGTTAGCTGACTTCTGTACAGTGCTGTGAAAAAGCAGTTCTGTTACAGTTCTCCAGGAATGAATGATTTATTTCTTTCAGGTGGTGGATACCTCCAAAAGTATTGCAGATGTCCCTGAATGGTTCAAGGGCAGCCGTCTGAACTATGCAGAGAATCTCCTGAAGCACAAGGACAACGACAAGATTGCACTCTATGCAGCAAGTAAGGAAAATTAATGCCTTGTACTTGCTGTCCACAGGACTAGGCCTTATGAAACAGCTCTGATGAAATGTGGAAATTAACTGGTTTGGATGAGGAGAAAAAAGGGTGATAAAGTCAGTAACACTGCACAATCTGTGACACAGGTCTGCAAAAAAACCCCAGCAAAATATGTTCTGGGACTATAGATAGTTCTGCTAAGTCCTTGGCAAGCTAAATGAAGTTTTCTTAGAATGTGCTCAACTGCATGAGGGTAGTGGAGGTCATGCTGTGTTTAACAATGCTTGGTATTTGAGGTATTATTTCACATTTGTTGGAAACACTCACCTGCTGCTTGCCTTCAGGAAGCATTTTGGCACTGTACCTTGATAGTGTCCTTCCCACCCTCTTCCTATGCCTTTTATTTTGGGAATACTAAGAACTACATGGGCTTCAGGTAGGAGTTAACTCTGCTTTTGACAACACAAACAACAGTTATGTGCATGGGAGACTTACTTTACTGGAACACTAAAGCTCAGTCTTAATTTTTGTTACACTGAAGATTTGAGCATTGTAAAATCTGTGTATATTCATGAGGATGGTCATGCTAAGACACGGAGAAGGGAATTTTTTTGTTGTTTGCTGACTTTGGTAACTTTAAAAACCAGTTTTAATCTCTGTTGGATGGGATTATCTTCTGTGCAGGTGTGTGAGTGCTTCCAGAGGGAGCTGCATTCTGGGCTTCCCTTCTGCTGGACCTAATCCTTATCATGAGATTGACCAAGCAGTGATGCTTCTTAGTAGCTTATCAATGAACAATGAGGCCTTGTAGCTCCTTAGAGAAGATGATGCAGAACTCTGCATTGATTGTGTAGGTGTTAAAAATCTTAGTTTCTGTTTTAGATACATGGGCACCTGTTTTTGAGTTACAAATAAATTGTTTTTAAACAGCTGTGTGAGACAACAATCACCTTCTGTAAGCTTACTGCTGGAGAAATACTTATCAGTTGCATTTCACTGCTGAGAGATATTGAAAGAAACCTCTCTGATCTCATATATACATTAAAATCATCTACCAGTTCAAAGAGAATGGTGAAATCTGTGACCCAGTTTTGGTGGAATAAGAATTGATCTGGTAAAGCCTGATGGAAGTGAGCCTTGTAACCAAAAGCTGGCTTCAAAGTAATGGACTCATCACTTTCAGATTTTGAGATTGTTAGAAAAGCTTCTTATGTATTATTTAGTAGAGAAAAAAAATCAATATAGTTAAGTATATCTTGTGGAGCACCTGAAAGCCAAGCATTGATTAGTAAGTCAACTCTAAATGTGTGTAGAATTGATATGATTGATTTGTTAATGTTAAAAACTAAACATGCAACTTTAGAAAGCGGAGTTAAATATTGTCGCTTCAAATTACCACAGGAATTATTACCAGTTCAGTGAATTGCTTGCTTTGACATGTGATTACATTGTTGTGTAGGTCCTTTTTGTTAGGAAGTCATGGGGTGTACCAGAGACTGCTGTGTGTCACATAATCACAGGTGGTGATAGCAAAAGGAGCAAAATTATTTTCTAGTTGATTATTGTATGAGTGCTGGAATGAACAACTGGCTCCTCTGTGGTGAACAGACTTCCACCTGCATTTCTTTTGTGACCTTCTGCTGTGTTTAATCTTCTTAAGACTTCTTAAGTCAGAGTATTTTTTGATAACTCCCTGCTGCTAGGTCAGAGTGGTGGTTTGGGGGCCTGGGCCGGGTTTGTGTTCACTGGGGATGGTTCTGTGGGAGCAGTGTGGTTGTCACAGGGCATAGGAATGTAAATGTAACTTTCCTAAACAATTTCACTTGTCACCGGCTCCCATGGTGAATCTTTTTTGTGATTCCCTTCTCCTGGGGCTTTAATCATGGAGCAAGATCAGTGTCTCACTTCCTGTTGCTCTGTGGGAACACAGGCTCTGTTGGCAGTCCCTGCTCAGTTTGTGAACTGCATGTAGCAGGGACTTGGGTTGTTTTGCATCATGACCTGCTCCCTTGCTCTGTGTAAGTCCAGATTTATTGGTGTGAAAGTCTAAGAAGGCAGAAGAGTAAAAAGTATCATTCCCTGCTTAAGGCAATCAGACTGATGGCAGCTGTCCTTCAAGGAGCAGGGTGTGCAGCTCACCTTTCCTGTGATGTCCTTGGCTTGTGTGTCTTCATGAGAAGTGCTGGAAAGTGGAAATAGGACAGGCCACATGGTTCCCATGGTTCCCATGCCCAGCAGGCATCCCACTGAGGAAGTACAGGATGGGGCTTTAAGGTGACAGATTTTCGCTTTCATAACATTCAGGTTTGTTCATTTTGTTTCACGAGTGATTTATTAGCAGTTTATATAACATCTGACATTCAGTACAATAGGGAAAACGCCCTGCAGATCCTTTGAGGTGAATGGAGTCCAGGTCAGTTTGTTTGCTTTGTACCATGTTGGCAAAGGCAGATGTTCCCAAAGCACAGTGGAAGTCAGGCCTGTATCTGCATGATTTTCTAGTCAGTGACTTGCTGTAATAAAACCTGAACTTGGCAGCTTGGGGCTGCTTCCCAGACCTAATGAGAAAACTGAGCAAAAAGGGAAAATGAGGTTCTTACCATGTTATAAATTAGCCTTGGTGAGTGCAATCTGTTTTCCATGAATTCTCTTTGAGAGCACACCTTTCTTCAGTTTGTGTTTCTGCAGATGTTTCTTTAGAAATGTCCTCATGACTAATGAACAAATACCACTGATTAATACTTGATTCCCATTAAAAAGAAGAGGCTTTGGTAAAAGAACTTCAAAAGCAAAAGTATAAAGATTACTGGAAGCTGTTCTCTTAAAATTGCTTTCTATTCTTTGAGAATCAGTTGTTTGTACTAGACCTGTTGTAATGCCTGATTTCTGACTGGTTGCTTTAATTTTCTTTTCTCAGGGGAAGGCAAAGAAGAAATCCTGAAAGTTACTTTTGAAGAACTGAGACAAGCTGTAGCTTTGTATGCTGCAGCTATGAGGAAGATGGGTGTAAAAGTAGGAGACAGAGTTGTGGGTGAGTAATTTTCTTAAGGGACAGGAGGTGGAATTTTTTTTTGAAATGTGCAAGTGAGTAGTCAGAGTTACAGAAACATGACCATGAAATAGTGTTTCACAGAAAATTTCACATAAACATTCCAAAGAAAAGGCTCTTATGCTGCTGTATTTACATTTGTAGGAAATGCGTTTGTAGAGGGAAGGAACCTGGATTAGCCTGCAGGTTCTGTAGCCCTGAAGGGGGAAGGAGAATGCTTCATGCACAAAGGTCTGCTTCAGAAACCCTCTGTGGGAGCAGAGGGGATGGAGACTCTGCCTCTGGCTGGGCCTTGAGTCACGAGGTCTGGCAGATTTGTGTGGGGCAGTCTGGGAAATGATGGTCCAAGGTTGGTTGTCCTGGTGGCACTGGCAATTCCTGACCCTGTGGCCCCAGTGCTCTGTGAGCTGCAGGTCTGGAGGAGAGAACTTGTCCTGCCCCGAGAATGGTGGGAGTGAGCAGCTGGTGGGCAATAACTCTTCAAGTCATCAGTGCAGAGATGAGTAGTTAGAACCCTGTGATCCATCTTCTGCAGTAATATTTCCTGTCATGTGTGTTTTTCTATATAAACAGGTTTTTGTCCTGTGAACAGCTTGTCCAGTATGTAGTCCAGGCATGGAAAGGAGTTACATTTATTTCTAAATGGCTGGTTTTGATCTTCCAGCTGAGCTGCTTCACTTGTTATGCGTGCTCTGTGATACTCTTCAGTTTGTCTGTGGCAGTGCAAGTCAGAACTGCAATATCTTTGAGGCTCTTTGGCTCCTACCTGGCAGTTCTGCTGGAATCACATGTTCTTCGAGTGACACTTGGCCATTATCCTAAATAAGTGTGGGTAAATTCTTACATGATGCAAACCCAAAGTGATGAATCTCTTGGTTGGTTTTCTGCATGCTATGAACTTGAACCTGTCTTCTGAAAACCAAGTTTTAAACCCACAGCTATGACCTGGAAATGTAAATCTACTCAGCAGAACTCATTTCTTGCATATGGTATGAGTATTCTCTGGAACTGGCAGCCAAACATTAAATTATCACAGCTGGTGGCTTGGTTTTTAACATGGAATTAGAGCTAAATCCTTAATTAGGTAGGAACCATACAGTGAAGTTAAGAAGGTTTGTCTGAATGAAGATGCTCTAATTTTATCTCAATTTTCAACCTTAATGCGGTCGTGTTCATATCTGACCATTTCTTGAGCAGCAGCAGAAGGGAAAATGTACTCTGAGCTGGAGAAAACATGGTCTTGAAATAATATAGCTGTAGCCTATGCTGCTAATAATGCTATAATTTTAGTAATAGTTCCTTTTAATTAACAACTGTCTTGTTTAGCACTGCAGATTTTTTAATATTTCTTGTTTTGGCAACTGGCTTACCTTTTATTTAAATTAAAAAACATAGTTGATACTTTAAAAATGTGTTAATAAAGTAGTACACTTTAGATACTTCAATGGTACCTCAGCTTCTTTCTTATGTTTCTCTGCTGTGCTGGAGGATATTGGCAGTCCTTGGAAGAGCTCAACCTCAGTCAGAGGCTGAAGCTTCCCAAATTGAGTTGGGGGACAGAGGAAAAGATAATAAGTGTTGGGTTGTATCAAAAATCAGGCTCTCCAAAACTTGCCAGAATCCATGGGGATGTAATTTGTTCCAAAGTTTAGAGCAGATGGCAGAGGGAAAGGCAATTCTTGCTGTGGTTCATAGTAGTAACACAGGGCCTGCTTGTACTGCTTCTGAAAAATCAGCTTTTAAATAGAAGGGGGATACTCTATGAACTTCATGCCTGACATGTAGTCAGCCTGTCAGGTTCTGATGCCCTTTGTTGACACTTTCCCTTAAAATCTCGAGCTGTTAGAATTGCACATGAGACTATTACTGTTGTTTTCCTGTGAGTTTCATCTCCCATGCTTTGCTGCCTCTAAGACAAGACTTTTCATTATACTTAATATACCCCCTAGTTTGTTCAATACAATTTATGGTTGCATCATGACAGTAATAGTAGGTTAAAGCTGGAGGTGGGTGAGAGTGGGTGGACAGGCAATGGTGTCAGCACTTTTTCAGCTTGATTTCATCCTAGTCTTCCATTTCCATCACTGAGAGCACTAAATAGTGAACATAATTGAAGCAGATGTGTTGTGAAACATATTTCTTCCTATAAAGATGTCTTGCATCACTATCAGTGATGCCTGAACAGTTGGATGAGGCATACAGTACCCACTGCAAGCTGCACAGATCCATGTGTGTGGTACTCCTGGTCTCCCACTGGCCATCTGCTTGGCAAATAACAATGACTGAAAGAGGAATAAAATAAAACTGGGACGATGTTTCTCCTCTCTGGACTCGTTGCTTCTACTTTATCCCTGTCGCCAGCTTTGCTCTGTTACAAGTCAGCAGTTAAAAACAATCTGATCTTCCCCATGTGTCCACACAAAAACATCCTCAACAAAACATCAGTGAATTACATTGTTTAGAGCTGGTATTTTATCTATAGCAACTGTATTAGCCCTGGTTGCTTACGTGGGTTTTAAAGCTAGCTTTGTAAGAAGATTAGCATGGTAATAGTCTCAGGCTGCAGTAATGTTAGCCAAGGTGGCCACTTGCAAGTCCTACAGGAGTACAAAATGCTGTGTTAACATTGAAAAGGGAAACTGGAAGTCTGTTCTCTGAATTCTGTTCAGTTTGAGAGCTGGTGTAGTTCCATAGTATAAGACAGTGAGAAGATATTTTAGTTGCTGCTCCCTATTTTCCTTCTTCCTGGTGTGTTCAAGGCTCAGACAAAATCTTTGATGCAGGGTCCCAGTTCAATTGTTGATCTTTTTTTTTTCTCCATGCAGATAACTGAATGTTTGGGTGCCTCTGAGTACACCTTTATTAAACTTTATGAAAGCATTAGATGCTTGCATGGAATGTGTTCTCGGCACTCTGAGAAATTAGAATTTGCCATAGTTTTTGGCATGATTAGATGGGATTTTTGGGCTACAGTATTTGCCTGTTCTGTTGGTACAGTGCTGCAGTGTAAATGAACATGTGTAACTGTAATCTTGGTGTGTGCTAGATTAAGCAAATAGCAACTGACAGAAAACGCTGAGGCACTTAACAGTCCTGAGGAGATCAGGCTGTAAGTGCCTCTTAAAAAAAAACAAACCCAGACAGTGTTTCTAAAATACCACTTGTCCTGCTTAGAGACTTCACAGGTTTTATGTGTCAGGTAAAGCTTTCATGTCTGTTTTTCTGGAGACTGTATACATTTTTATGATTTAGGAGGAGTGCTGCTGGGACTCTTCTGTCATACTCTGATAGTCCTACTTGATGAGTTCCCAGCTCCTGTGTTTTGAGCTCTTTATTCACTTGCTTTCTAGTTCACCCAAAGTAGGAAGATGCTTTTCCTTCTAGTAACAGAAAGTAATTTCCACCTTTCTTACCACCTTCAAGAAAGGGGTAAGAAGATGCAGAGATAGTTATACCCTCTGTAGCCTTTACCATGCTGGCAAATCCTGATTTTGATCCTTAGCTGCAATATTATATCAAGGAACATGGAGTTTCTAGTTAAATATATGAGCAAACATGATAAATATTTAAATCAGCAGTACCATTATTCCTCTGTAGTACAGAGCTTCTGTACATAGGTCACTGCTCTGTGACTCCTGCCTGATGTTAATCCAGCTAAAGAAGTTGCCTTTTTCATCCTCTTTGTCAGCAGCATTCCTGTTTCTCCAGTTTTAGGCACTCGGGACCTGTGTCAGCCCACTGAGTGCCCTGAGGGAGTGTGCTGGTATCTTGAGGGGCACAGTCAAATGCAGGGAGCTTTACATACATGGCAGTTGTTGTGATCAGCTTGAGAATCTCAGATATGACAGGAAGAAAAACATTTATAATTTTACTTATTTCTAAATGAGAATTCAGTTTTAATCTGAAAGACTGGCAGAAGTAGTTTGTGTCATTTAGCTGTTGAGAGAAAAGGAACAGGAGTTCTTACACTGCTGTGTTTGGAGGATCTCCAGCCAGAACAGACCCATATTTTTATCTGTGATGGTGCTGGGACAAATCTGTGAGATCCCAGAGAGCAGCAGGGCTTTGGGATTGGGTAAAGATACAGAAATGCAGAGTCAGTTGCTGTGTGTTCTGTACCTTTGGGCACTTTTGGCTGGTATCCTCCAAGACTCAAACACCACCTCAAAGCCAGCTGACAGGTGAAGGTAATGATTTCATTGTCTGGCTCACAATAATCAGCAGAGACTTGTGTTCTTGCCTTGAGGACTTTTGTGTAGGAGTGGTGAAAAGGAGAATTGTTTAAAACAGACCTGAAGCTTGTAAGCTGTGGCAAAGTAACAACTGCTCCAAAGCAGGGAGAGATCTTTCAGTTTTCCTTGCCCTCTGGTCCCCTGATGGTCCCATCCAAGAAATGCTCAGTGGAAATATTTGGCATCAATTAAAGAACTGCTTTCGTCACACAAAATGACATTTTGATCTGTTCTGGTTCATACATTTCAAATTATTTAGAGAGGCGTATTTGTCTTACAAGAAAAATCACAAAGATTTTGGGATACTGTGCCTTGTGTAAGCCTTGACCCCAAGGGAAAAATAGCAAAATAAATAATGCTTTTATGGGCATGAGCTCATGCTGCACTTTGTGTTTAAGAACTTCGCTGAACAAACCACTGTAAGCTGTAGGCAGTTCTAGGGAGTAATTTTTATCTTAACATGGCATGAGGCTTTTATTCACAGTTGTGTGTTTTCCAGAAATGGTTGGGATTAAGTCATAATGCTGTTTTAAAAGTTACTACTCCCAAAAGCACAGCAGCTTTCAGTAACTGCAGTGGCACTGCTGGTTTAAGAAACTGATCTCATGGATTTTTGCATGAGGAAAAATCTCAGTTTAAAGCTTAATTTTCAAGTTTACTTTTTACAAAGTTGGAAAAGGATGGATTTTTTTCAAGCTGTGTAGAAAAACCTCACAAAAATCCATTTTGGTACCCTCCTACTTGATAATGTTAATGTAGCAGAAAGTTCTGTTGAGATCTCTGATCCTAGTTCCTGTCCTGGGAAGTGCATCCATAAATACCCTTCTTTGAGAAGTCCCTTGCACTGGTGTTTGCTGTCTGGTAGATACTTGTGGTGCACCTGCAGCCCAGGATCTCAGTGCCCACCACTCCTGTTGAAAAGGATTTTTATTGCCATTGAAGTTTTGTTTTCAAATGCAGAATTCTTGTTAGATGTCAGAGTACTGCAATTAAGCCCATCCTGTGCTTTTTTAAAGTACTTGGACATTTTTTTGGTTGCTTAAAGAGGGTGATCTGAAACTCCACATCTTTGATCCACCTCGGTGTAGATTGTGAATTCCAGTTGCATGTTTTCATTTGTGGGCTGGATTCTGAGCAGTGCAGAGTCAGACTCAGCCACCCAGCACCTTCTGGAGAGTTGCTCAAATGGAGCTCACTGAAACTAAAATCTGACTTTCTTGACATTAATTTATTCTGTATGTCGTGATAAATTGAATTTAAATCTTGAAATCTTGCTGCAAGCTAATGAGAGAAACCTGAAGAGCCACATTTGTGTGGGAATGTTCCAGGGCTTGTCCCACTCTTACTCCCTTATCAGCTGAGACACTGGTTTTGCTTGTTTGTGTTCAAGATTCTGGCAGTGTCTACCAGACAACGTTTAGCTCTGTGAAGCTGAATCTCTGCTCTTGAGCTATTTATAATCTTTCCTTACAGATGCTTGTTCTTTCTCTAATGGCTGTTCCTAGAGCCTTGTTCTATTCCCCTGCATGCTGCTGTATTCTTAGTCTCTGGGTACCCTGATCAATCCATTAACTCTTTCCCAGTTACTCTTTTCAGCGTGCTGCCCTCTTATCCTGGAAAGCTCCTAATCAAGCAGGAACATACGTAAATTGGGGGTAACATAGTAGATAAAAAGCCTGATACAAATATTTTTATAAATGGATTTATTACTGATTCTTTGCGTAACTGATTTGGCTTCAAGGTGTGACGCTGACTGTATGCATTTTAAAAATCTGTTTACTGTATACATTATATATATATATATATTTTTAGCGTTGTTCCATCTCTAACCACTCTACCTCTGCCCTAGGTTACTTGCCCAACAGCATCCATGCAGTGGAAGCAATGCTGGCTGCTGCAAGCATCGGTGCTATCTGGAGTTCCACATCCCCAGACTTTGGCATTAACGTGAGTAGCCCCAGTGCTTGTGCAGAGCAGCCCTCGCTGTGTCTCAGCCCAATGCCAGGGTGATAAATTCGGGTGGCAGATGGATTCTGTTCCCTTCAGTCTTGCTGCCACCTCCTGGCACAGCCGAGTACTCCGGAGCTTTTCTGGCTGCCACGAGCTGCACAAACCCTCTTGCTTTCAGTTGTCACTACTGATTTTCAGCTTGGTGATTTGAGTGGCTTTAGCTACTCACTGTTGGGATGTTTTCAGATGGATTCCATGGTCTTGGTGAGCTTATATTTTATTAAATATGATGATGAGCAGCAGTGCAACAGAGTTGTCTGAGGTTTGGCTCTTCTTCCTGAATCCTGCTCCAGGCTGCTTAGCCACACTGGAGTTTCCACACTCCTAAAGTAGTCCCATCCTTTGCCTCCTGTGAGGGTGAACTCAGCACCACCTTGGTTGGTCTTTTCCACAAGGCTTTTTTTGCCCACAGCGAGGAATTTCATGCTAATATCACTAACCTGATTAACTTCTTTTGTCCTAGAAATAAATGCTGTGTGTGAAATCATGACATCCAAACTGATGTGCCCTGGAAGCTTTGGCAATATATTCTGCTTCCTTCAGAAAGATTTTGGGACACATCAACCACACATAAACCACTTCTAAGAGGGGGCATTGAACCTTTCCTCTATCTAAAAGTTTACATAGGAAAAATGTAGTGTTTGTGCATTGCACAGTGCAGAGAGCAATGTTTTTAGATGATACCCTCAATTTCAGTGTTTAACCCCCGTGGCTGGGAAAATGTATGGAGCAGTCCTTCCTGGATTAGCGCTAGAGGGCAGCAGCATTCCATGTTCTTACACTTGGAGGGTGTATCACTGGGGAAAAAAATGATTAAAAAATCATTACAGCATGTAATGATCAATCTGTTCTACAAATATTTTCTGCTTGCTCAGAAAATGATGTATATAATGGTATAGAGTGTTTTCTGTGCAATGTGATTCGATCTCATATGTGGGGGAAGATTGTTCACTTTACTGCATTTCAAAGGACTGGTGTATTTTCTATCCATGTTGGTATGCTGTTTTCAGTGCCCAGCTTTTAGTTTTTTCTGATAGCTTTTTAATGAAACTTGGCCTTGGAGCTGCAGTGCCATCAATATAATTTATTTTCCTTTGACAGTGTGTGTTGGCATGAATTCAAATCCTAAAATCCTGGGGGAAATAAGCAGAGGCCCTCAGAGACATTGGCTTCCACCCTAAGGAAAAGCTCTTCTTCCTTCTGTGAAGTTGCATTAGTCCTGTTAATATAAACAAGGATTTTTGTGCTCGGAGAAATAATGTAGCATTTTCAACATTTAAGTCTAATTGTGTATGTATGTTTTGTGAAGCTCAGAAATGCCACTCCTCAGAACTGCCTACACACTGCAGGCTCTGAATGCCATCCCTCCAAAGTCTTCAAGTGTTGAGGAAGTCTGCTGTCAGAGAAGCACTGAGCTCCCTCCCACGCACAATGCCACTCTTGGCAGCTGCTGCTTCATCTCTCTACTCCCTGTTATCCATTTCCATAAATTAATGGGAAAGCAGTGCTCTGTGGCCTGTGCATGAGAAATGGTTGGGTGTACAAGTTTATAAAGAAGCTCTCCTCCCAGTGAGGAGCCTTTGGTGAGCTCCAGCACAGTCAGTGCAGCTCCGTTCATGGGGCACTGCACAATTTTTTGGACTGAACTAGAAGCTCATGCAATAGAATGAGCCATATCTGCTACACCTGAGCTTTTTGTGGAAGGAATTCCTTGCTGGGCCATCTGGTTGGATTAAAGTTCCAGTGCAGCAATTACATGTTCCATCTGCTTGTATTGCCTTTGTATCATATCAGGCTGCCCTGTGGGATTTGGTCCTGCCAGTGCTAATGAATCTAACTGGGTGTGTTAGCAGATTTGGTAGGACCCTGAGAATTGGAGCCATCTCTGCTTCTGATTCACACTTCTCTTCACATTTGACTCTTCTGTTTAGAGTACCCTTAGTGCTCATTGGTCTTAATTTTTAAACATCAGGCAGCATGGAAATGGGATGTGTGTGCTGTGCTCAGCATGGGGATATGTACACACACATAAATGCACACAGCACGTGTGTGGCTGCTTGGTCTGTTCCTGGAAAGAAGGAGGTATGAGAATATACCCAAGAAGCAGGAAATTTGACTTCATACTCCCTGAGAGAGTAACTGCAATGTATTAGTTAAATCTCCATTTCTGAGTTTGTTAGGGAACACATTAGGGGCTTCTTGAAAACCTCTTCTGTCACCAGAACAGATTCTGGTGATTTTTTTTGTTTTAAAGTAATTGATAAATTTGAATGTCAGTGCATTGTCACTGTATTTTCTTATAAGGTGAACAAGGAAAAGGAAACACATCTTTGATAGGAGGGAAAGCTGTTAAGTGACATTCTCAGCACATACATTTATATTTAGCCATATCCCTGTACCTTACCTGTGGTGTTCAGTGAGCTTTCCTGAGGAGACAGCATGGGGAAATCATCAGGACAGGACTCCTGTCCTTTTGCAGCAGATGTTTTTGCAATGCTGAGCAGCCCAGCTTGGAAAGGAGTTTAACAGAGATGAGTTGATTGTGATGTTTTTGCTTTCATCTTCTGATTTGGTAAGAATTTGTTTTTCATTTTGGCTGCAAAGTAGAGGGCAAAATAGAAACCAGAAGAATAAAGAATGCTGGGAAGAATAAGCAGATGACTCAAGTCTGATTTCTGCAACATGATTTAGGAGATTGTTCTTGAACAGCTAACTGGCAATTTTACAGTATTGTGTAATCTTGTGGTTCTTAATGCTTCAAGTAATGGAGCTAGGGAGGTTTTAAACCTCAGTGTGTTGAGAGCTTTTATTGAAAGGATTTGCTTCTTGCTGTTGAATACAAAAAGATCCATTTCTAGTAGGCTGCTGCATGCAGTGTACATGGAAAAAAGTAAATGCCAGAAGGGTTTTAATCTCAAATAGGGTGATAGCTGTGGTAAACTCCTGAACACAGTGTAAGCTGGAGGAGACACCTGAAAATTTAGCATTTGAATGTGTTGTGCTGCAGAGATTGTAAAGGAGCTGTGGTATCTTTTGTTGGTAATCTGTGGGTGTTCAATATCAATTTATTTTGCTAAAAAACAGTGGTGAGGTTTCCTTTGTTGATGGTGGCCGAGCAAAGCTGTCAGGTCCTGTGAGGGGCCCCCTTACCACATAAATGCATCTCCCCCAAAACTGGTGTTTGTTCCCCCAGCAGCCTTGGGGCATGTGGAGCCCCTTCCTGCAGGTGCAGCCAGGAGTCCTGGGCACCTTCATGGAGATCAAGTGCCCAATTCCTGCTCACATCACAGCTGCTTGTCCTCTTTACATGAGTCTAATCTGACTTGGAGGGTGATTATTTTTTTTTAGATGTTTAGAAAACTTTGTGAGCTTGGCTCTTCCATAAAGGATGTTCTGTGATTTGTGGGGGTTTTATCATTGCTTGATCTGTTTGGGGGTCATGAAATAATTGTTACAAACCTGTTGTGCTTCAGAGATCTTGTGCGAGTGAAAGACAAGCAGGCAGCCTTTTAACAAATCTCCTGTTGCTTGAATTGAAACTTGCTTGAATTGAATTGAAACTTGCATTTAGCACCCCCTGAAGTTTCCTCCTGTAGCAGTTAATGTCATGTTTTTAACACATTTTTCTCTTTGTCCCTAGGGTGTACTGGACAGATTTTCCCAAATTCAGCCTAAGCTCATCTTCTCTGTTGAAGCTGTTATATACAATGGCAAAGAACACAACCACTTGGAAAAGCTGCTGAGGGTGGTAAAAGGTATTTCACTGCATCCCACCTGGTCTGTAGTTCTGTGAGCACTCAGAGCCTGCACTGCCACTGCTTGTTGCTGTCCTTCCTTCTCCACAGTGTCACTGTGGCCACTGAGATTTTCAGAAAAGACCATTCAACTTTTACCCAAATCTGTTCTGTAATTTTAAGTCTTCTGCTTGCTTAACTTTAATAGATCATCAGAAATTACCCAACAGTAGAAGCAGGGGAACAGGGGCTGATCATGGTGTTCTTAAGCTCAAGCAAAGTGCTGCTAAAGACAAATGGGGAGGCATTACAGCACTAAAGCTTGCAGATATACACATAAAAGGCTGGCAGCATTGAGGAAATTACATCTTGGGTAACAATTTAGTCCTCTGGGGTTTCAATACTCAGTGCATCAGAATTATTTCTGTTACTTAGTGCATTACACTGTATGATTCAATCAGGCAGAAAAGACCTTTGGTTATGTAACTGAAGGTAGGAAATAATTCTTTTCTTCCTTCTTCCAGGGCTTCCAGACCTAAAAAAAGTGGTGGTGATTCCATATGTATCTTCAAGAGAAACCATAGATATTTCTAAGATTCCAAACAGGTAATAGGAGCACTACTGGGTACAGAGGTGATCTTATATGTGAACTGGGGTAATGCTTTTAGAAAGTTTTGAAATGTTCATTTTTTTCTCCCCTTCTTATGCAGTGTCTTTTTAGAAGACTTCCTTGCCACTGGGAGAGGAGACCAGGCTCCCCAGCTGGAGTTTGAGCAGCTGCCTTTCAGTCACCCTCTCTTTATCATGTATTCCTCAGGCACCACAGGGGCACCAAAATGCATGGTTCACTCAGCAGGGGTATGTCCTCCCTCCTGGAGCTGCACTGTCTATGCTTAACTGCTTGGGTTACATTTTTTCCTTTAACAATATCCCACTGTGATGTATTTTAAGGAGGAATTGATTGCTGACAGTTTTTCAGTAACTTGCAGTGAACCTTTTTGTTAGTGGCTGTTTGAAAGCAACTGTGGATTGATAAGGATATAAAATACATTGGTTTAGAGGTCAGTGTGGAGACCTTTTGGATTCCAGATGTTTCTTGGAAGCAAGTGCCATTCACAAAAGCACCAGTAGAAGTGGCCTGACTGATACTTGAAGAACAAAAGTCAAAGAACTTGGGTGTTTGCAACTGATTTTTGGACACTGTTAGCTTGAGGCCCATAGGCAGTTTTTGCAGTTTTTATTATCTAGATAATTTTTAACCTTGAACTTTACTTTGTGTTTATCAGTTCAGAGTATGTCATCCTCATCAGTCCTTGTTTTTTAAGGAAGGAGGCTGGGAAGGTTGGTGTCTGAGTGTAGGTTTTGCTTTGTATTGAAACTTTGGTTTAGGCAGTGTCTTGTTGTGGCTAAAGGCAATAGCTGATATTGGTGCCAGAATGCACCTTGCTCACATGCTTTCCACTTGCTATTGATGTTCTAAAGCTCTTAAGGTAGAGGAAGTGACTGCAGCAGTGTTGAGACTTTAATTCTGCTATAATCCTTAATAGAAGGTAGGTTTTTCTTCCATTTAAGGCAGGCAGGATGTGTTGTCTGGGGCATTTGTACCAATGTGTGTAAATGGAACTGCACAACTTTTAGCCAGAGTCCATCATTTCTGCTGTTTGCTCTGCAAGTCAGGATGAGCATCCTGCAGGGCTGGGTGGCCTGAGGGCAGGATCCTTTGATGCTGTGCCCACAGTGTGTGTGTTCTTGCCTCTCTTTGATGGCAAGGACTGGAGGATTTGCCCACAGACAAATCCCCTGCTGCCTGTAAACACTCTGCTTTATATGCTATCAGTAGGAGATCATACCAGGCAGCATGTGATGTACAAAATGGTCCCTTTGGGACACAAATCCAGTGTTTGTGAAGAAGAAAGGAGGTGGATTTTGAAGTTTGACAGCTGTTCTGAAGCTGTGCTGGCTTTAGACTGGTTAAGTACTTGCAGAGGTGGATTAGCAAAAACAGGACAGGTATTTTGTTCAGTGATAGGTGATAAACAGTAGAGATGAAAAATAGCTGTAGATCAGACAATAGGACTTTTCTCTTGCAAAAGCTCTTGCTTTTCCCATGTTACCTGTGTTAGCTTGCCCTGAATCATGACTCTGCTCTCCAGCTGAATCATGCACAGAGCTACCTTAAAGTTTAGGTCCAGACTACTCATCCTTGCTGGGGAGGAGAGCAGGTGATGGATGGATGGATGAATAAGATCTGTTGTTTGTGAGGGTTCTGTTCACACCAAGCAGCTCTGTAGTGGTGCAGGGTGATTTCTTTCTGGTGCTAACACCTGTGGACTACAAGCAAATTGCTGCATTAGGAACCTCAGTGTTGGCATCCATTGTAAGTCAGTTTGAGTAGGGCCTACACCAAGTCCATGCAAATAAATTCTTAGATGTCTTTTACACATCTGATTGGGTTTGTCTGTTTGTTCTTGGCTTAATTTTGTTTCCACTGGAATTTATAGGATGATTCACGTTGATTTGATTTTAAAAAAAGCAGAATTAGCCTACTGTCTTTGTTTTATTTTCCAGCCTTAGATTAAACCAAGTTTGTTTTTGGTAGTGAAAACAGCAAGAAGAGATGACATTTTGGTGAAGAGATTTCAATTATTGCTTATTTATAGTGTGCTTCAATGCTGTTTTGTTACTGTACTATTTTAGATGCCAATAGGCAGCTTACTTCAAATTCACAACTCATTTATCTAATTGTGCAGTATGTTTCTGGTCTGTTTTCTTGCTACACAGGGAAATGACATACATAAATAAAGGAAATTAAGCCAGGTCACGGGAGATGATTTAAAAAATGGTGGCTCAGAGGAGTAGGCTTTTTTTTTTTTTATCCTGGAAGCAGAGCTGTATGGTTTTGGCCACTTGGGTGTGCTACAGAAAGATGTTAGTAATTGTTATTCTTTAGTCCTAAAAGCATTGGTTCTTCTTGCCTCATTCATATCAGCCCCCTTTCAGTTGTTCCATGTTCCCAGCCATCTAAGGAGAGAATTTTGGGGTAAAATCCTCTTCAGAGTTCATGTCTGTCCATCTCAAGGACTTGCAAGGCTTGAGCTTAAACCTCTGCACTGCTGCAGAGTCCTTGTGTAGCTGCAGGCAAATCGCTCTCCCTGAACACTGATGGAGAACACTGCTGCTTTGAGGGCAGCCCTGAAGCTGCTCCTGGCTCTCTCAGCTCTCTAAGTGCTTAGCACTGGTCCCTCCTGGGCTGTGCTGGGGCTCAGGAGCAGCTGTGCCTGCTGGTTTTTAACACTCCAGATGCTCAGCCCTGTGCTGGTCCTGAGGAGGACAAGCAGACCAGGGAGTTTTATCAGCTGCCAGATCTGTTGTGAAATGATAAATGCTTGGGGTTTATTTGGAGGGTTGTAAAAGTCCTATAAATAAACAAGTCCTATAAATGAACTCGAGAGAGAGCATTTTGGTCTGTGAGTTCTTTAGAACAGCTCTGCCTTTTCCCAGAGTCCCTTTGTTTCCAGCCTGAGATGTACCAGGTTTTGCAGGGAAATTGTTCATAGCCTGTACCTAAAGTCATTGTTAAAATTCCCCTTTTGATTCCAAAACTGAAGTAGCAAAAACTAAATGAAAGAAAAAAGAAAACCAATATTTATTTTAATTGAGTATTACTTTCGATTTTGCTATTTTGTGTGGCTCTTTCAGAATCTCCTGCAGGGACAATGTGCTTTCCTTTATAAATGCAGTAATTATGCTAACACCTGCAATTCCTTTGGCAACCTTACCAATTCAGTTCGACACAGTGTTTGTAAATGCCGATTTTTGGGGTGATTTTCGGCTGTAGAGGATGGTAGCTGTAGCTAGATGGCAGCGTTGTGACAGCTGAAGGTGATCAAACAGCAGTAGGTGAATTCAGACCTGGTTCCTTTGAGCAGTGAAGTGAAAATAAGATTTACTCCTTTATTTTTATTTAATGTTTTCTGCTTTTTCTCCCGAAGCGTGTGCCAGTTTTATGACTCTCCTTTTTCATTTCGAATGTTTATCTGTAATCTGTTTTCTTTCAGTGTAAATCTTGTTTCATGCTTATGAGGCTCTTAATAGTTTCACTATGACTCCTTGCATAAATGCAAAAACCATTTTTTATTTTAACATTGGCTACATTAATTTGTCACTGCAGTGAAGTGACTTAATGAAGTAGTCTGTAAATTTATTTATCCTAGCAAGTTATGCTTTAATGATAATCAGGAAGGTGATTTAGCAGCACTTCCAACAAAAGGAAGTAATACATTTAAGGGCATTATTAATATTGATGCTCTGAGCAGTGAGACATTTCACATTTCTAGTCACTCCAGTGTTTACAGGAGATCTGTATTGTCAAGTCTTTTGTCTCCTAGATGTTAATAGATAAGATAATTTGGATACATAGTGCTAATGTTTAGCAGCTGCTGCAGTTTATAGCAGCTCTCAGTCCTTCACTCCTCCCACTGCCCAAATACACTGACAATGAAACTGTCAAAGGGCTTCTCTTGGAAAATCTGACTGGTGAAAGCCTGCTGTTAAAATGAGGGTCTGCATGGAGCACTCTGCAACTCTGATGGCTGTGGGGAGTTGGAAGGGAAGGAAGTTGTTTATTCCATGGATTAAAAGTGATGTGCAGTGGGAATTGCTGAGGTCTAATGAGAGAGGCTGAAAAGTTATGTGAGAAAATGGAGAATGCAATTGCTGCTGCTGTTAGATAGGCCCTGGGATTTACTTCAGTTGTAGTTAAAGGAAATACTTGCTTTAATCCTGTACATGCTGCAAGGTATTGACTATGTTAGTATTTTAAAAGTCTTAATGTGCTGTCAGTGTCTTGCTTTTCATTTATGTGATTCTGTATTTTCCTTTCCCTGTTTTTCCAGGGCACCCTAATACAGCACCTGAAGGAACACATCCTTCATGGCAACATGACCAGCAGTGATGTGATTATGTACTACACAACGGCAAGTGGGGCTTAAGGCATTGTTAAAAACACTGAAATATATTTTCCCTATAAAGATGGGACAGCTTTTCTTACAAATCCACAAGTACCTTTCTTTGTGTGGTTTTTTTTTTTTACTGCAAGGGTTTGTCCTATCTGAGTTTAAAAAAATCAGGTGAAATAATAAAATGCAACAGGGACCTTTTCTGATGAAAGGTCAAACCCGTGTTAAATGTTTCTGACCCAGCTGGTGAGGAAAATGGATTGATTTTTAGTCTCTTAGGTTTATTGATCAAGCTGCCTCATCAATATCACCTACAAATCAGATTCCACCTTCCTGCAGGGCTAGGTCATACTGAAGATGAGAATTTCAGTCATGTCTCTGTTTTGGTTGTGAGGAAAGAAGCTGCCCAGCTCTAAGCTTCACCTCATCTGTGTGGAGTTCAGTTATGTGGTAGGGGTGTTTTTTCCAATGCTGGGATTAAAAAAAAAAGATTCCTAAGACTTCTGTGACTGTAGCAGTTTGAGAAGGCTGATG
This sequence comes from Aphelocoma coerulescens, assembly GCF_041296385.1. Classification (NCBI taxonomy): domain Eukaryota; kingdom Metazoa; phylum Chordata; class Aves; order Passeriformes; family Corvidae; genus Aphelocoma; species Aphelocoma coerulescens. The sequence goes on along the minus strand of NC_091029.1, from coordinate 1,911,292 downwards.
TCTTTCCTCATGAGTTCCTTTCTGAACTTTAACATGACTAGTCAGCTTGGAATGTCTCCACGGAGGGATCATGGTAATTGCCTTGTCTCAAAGTTATCCTGTCTCCTGACTCGTGCTTTAAAGCTGTGTGTGCAGGGAGGCATGGAATCCCCATCTCATTAGGTGTTTGTAGGGATCAGTTAGATGAACATCCATCAGGAACATGCAGCTGATGCAGTCTTGGGACAGGTGGGAGGATGAGCAGAGCTTCAGCCTTATTTGCTGGGGCTTAGATAATATGGTCAGACAAAATCAGTGGTGTGGGTTTAACAGCAGGAGAACTTCAGGCAAGGGAAGTGGTGGCACCTCTTGCATGAGGACAGGGATTGTGCTTTGGTCCAGCTTCTGCCAAGATCTGCACCAGTCCCTCCTTGTAGAGTTACCTGTAGCCCCTGTGCCAGCAGGCAGCACTGCTGGTGCTGTGCTGGAGCTGCCAGGACTGCAGGCAGTGAGCTGACAAACTCATGGAGGCTTCTTCTCTCCTCCAGATTGGCTGGATGATGTGGAATTGGCTGGTGACTGCACTTGCTACAGGAGCTTCAGTGGTCCTGTATGATGGATCTCCTTTAATTCCTTCACCAAATGTGCTCTGGGACCTGACTGACAGACTAGGGTATGTATCCAGGATTAAATAAAGGGTGATGGCATTGACTCCTGTCACAGTGACCCAAGCAACCTCACTGATGTTGTTCTCTTGGTCAGGAACTCACACACAGCGTGACACAGTTTATCTTTTGGCTCAGCCTTGAGTGGAACTGCTCTTAAAAATTTGTACTAAAACATTTTTAGAGAGAGCAGGAGAGACAAAGAGCTGATTGTTTCAAATTTGAGTCAGGTATTAGAATTCCAGGCAAACAAAGACTTTTGGTTCAATAGTTTTCAAGAGCAGCCTTTTCAAAAGGCAGTAATTGGGAGCAACCTGAAGAGCAATTTCTCAGCACACTCAGAACTTAGTAAATAAGAACTCTTTTTTCAAGCAGCTCAACATAAGATTTTAATATAGAACTTTGACTTAAAGACATAAATTGACTGGAAAGGCTCAGCAGGGTTGCTTATATTTTCATATTTTGCTTTTTAATCTATAATGCCTAATTCATGCTGATAAGCCATTCAGTAATTGTTTTATGCCATTTTTTTGTGCCTGAAAATGTTCACAGCACCCTTTCTTGAAGCCTAGAGAAATGGCAGGTAGCAGAGAAACAGCTGTAAAACCCTGCAATTGCATTTAGCTTTGTATACTTTGTTAAACTTTGATTTTTTGGATTTGTTTTGTAACGTTCCTATTTTGCCAGCTGGATGTAAGTAGAAGATTTCAATTTTAATACCAGTAAAACAAGTGTCATTTTTAATTGGTAATTAAAATTGTTTGTGGTGGAAAGTGGATGACAAAAGATTCACTTTCTGACTCTGCACAATTAATAATTTAAACTTCACTTGTCTTTTGTGGCATGTAATATTTAAAGACTGACATTTTGTCTCTGGCTATTATAACTGAAACTTAATGCCAAGTTAAAATGCTTCCAGTAAAAAAAAAAAAGCACAAAAGAAACCCACAAACTTCAGCCATGCTTCACCCCACAAAGAAACCCTGGTAGAACAACAGGCAAAAAAATGAGAATTGAGAAAAAAACCCCAGCTTATTTTTAAGCATTGTTTCCACATGCCAAAAGCAAGTGAAGATAAATGTGTCTGCATGTCTCACTTTTGTAATCTGGCGCTAAAAGCGGTGGCCATCTGGGTGCTGCTTCATCATGCAGTCTGTTCCCAGCTCACTCATATGTTAAATATGTTAAAAAAAAAAGCTTCAACATGTGAAGACTACCTTATTCTCTGAAGATACACCACACTTCCTTCAGAGAGCATATTCTCAGGGTATCATCAGGGTATCTCATCCTGCGTGGCAAGAATGACTCAAGTGGACATCCATTAATGATCTGTGCAAGGGAATTGGGGGATGGTGACTAAATGCAGTTATGTAGCATTTGGAAGGAAATAATTGGAGATTTGGCTCTACATGTGCTGTAGAGGAAGTGTCAAAGAGCTTAAAATAGAGAAGCATTTTGTATTCTAATGTAAAATAAGCACTGATTTGAGGCATGGAAGGAAAGTGAGATGTTACACAAGAGTAAAAATAGTTCACATGGTTGAGGTACAGGGTAACTGAGGAGCTGTGGGCTCTTGTGGTGGAAGGTTCCCTGCTCATGGCAGGGGTTGGAACTCGATGATCTTTAAGGTTCCTTCCAGTCCAAACCATTTTGTGCCTCTCTGGTGCACTTCCCATGTGCCTGATAAATTGCTCTATGCACTGATGTTTGTGCAAGGAGCCTGTTCTACCTGAGAGGGGAGTCTTCCACCAGAATGGCAAAGGAAGATGTCCCCTTCTGGGAGTGCTGAAATATCCCCCTCTCTTTGCCTGGAACAGTCTCCTACCTTCCATCCTGCCTTTGGAGTAAAAGCCGACCTGGCAGGATCTTATTTAAGCTCTGCTGGTGTTGGTATTGCCCATGCTCTGCACTCAGGCTGTGTCCCTTATCCTCATCTATCTCTGGGCATTTTCTTGAGTTTATTGCTGTAATGTAAAGTGAATCAGTAGAAGGCAGGTAAGAGGATTTCCTGACTGTCAGCAGCAGCATTAAACTGGCACTTCCATTGACAGATGGAAGAAACACAGCCTTTGTTTCAAGTTTTAATTCTGCTATTGTATTGAAGAGCTCTAAATACACCTTACAAGGGCAGGATTGAATTGTTCAGTTGGGCCAAGTTTCCTGTTGATTTAGGCATGGGCAGCTCAAGCTTTCACCAGTGAAAACTGAACAGGTGTGTCCAGAAAATCTGTGGTTGCTGTCCCAGAGTAAAGTAATTTTTGTCAAACTGTGCCCTGAAATGGCAAAGCTCTTCTGTGTAAGAGTGCACCAAGGCACTCTTGGAAAATTATGGCCCATTAATCAAGTAAGCATTGTAACATGCTGTGATGCCTTTGGAGCAGCTACAAATTCCTGTAAATGTGAATGTCTTTGTGAGATGGGAAAGCTCTGCTTAATATTTAAAGATAGAGTTAAAAGTTTCAGAGCTGCAGAGATGACATGTGATTGGACTGATTTTGATAGTTCAAAAGGATGTGCCTTGCACTTAGAAAGCTTTAAGAGGCTGCATTGTTTGTCTAATCCACATACAGAGTGTGTAACAGCCTCTGCTTACTGCAGTGGGAATTGCAGGTCTTTAGAATCTTAGCGTATTTAAATATGCAAAACATGTAAACTTTTTTTCCCTCTAGGATCACCATCCTTGGAACGGGTGCAAAGTGGCTGGCTGTGCTGGAACAGAAAAATTTAAAACCATGTAAGCTTCAAAAAGCTGGTGAATCCCTTCTGTCCTCCCTCCTACCTTTCTTCTCCTGGTTCTGGCTCCCTATCTTGTTGCAGTCCTTTATGTAATTATTCTGGATTGTGGTGACAAATAGCTCCAAACACTTGTAAAAACTCTGCCTTAACCCGTGTTGATTTTCTCCTTTTTAAGGTGAAACACACAATCTCCAAACACTCCACACTATCCTGTCTACAGGATCACCTCTCAAATCTCAAAGCTATGAGTATGTCTACAAACACATAAAAAGCAGTGTCCTCCTGGGATCCATTTCAGGTGAGGCTTTTATGCTGCAGCATCCCAGTAATTCTCTGACTGCCTGTGCAGTTCCTTCCTTCTTGTCTGTGCTGTGTGTTTGGGAAGCTTAGGCCTTTGGATCATTTGGGATTGGTTATAGTTAAACTGGAATGAGCTGTCTTTTTAGTGCTGAGGTTCTGCTGCATAATTCACTGTGCCATAATGAAATTCCATTGCCATAAAGGCACTCTGAAGTGTTTTTGGTGGATGTTTTGGATTTTAAGTATGATCATTTATTTTGACTGGCTGTCCTTAGGGGTGGCAGGGTGAGATCAAGCAATGATTATTAACCTACAGAACATACTGTTCTGCAAATAGCTGACTTTAGCAGAAAATACCTCTTGGATAGTTCCCGTTTCAGTTCTTTTGTGCCAAGTAATTGGCACTGCAGACAAGATTTTTTTTTTTGTAGATTATATAATTAGAGAAATATCAAGCCCTCATGCTGTGCAGTTTGTTGTGAGCAGTGCTAGCTGAGGCAACTTCTGGTCACATAAGGTCCACCACAGCACTCCTCATTTTGCTTTGTAACAAGGACTGACTTTTTCAAAGGGCTTTTTAACTCAGTTTGATTTTTAAAATATAACTATTCTGCTACTGAAGTTATCTCAGACTCTGGGCTCAGTGAGAGTAGTGCTGAATCTAGAACTTGTTACTACAGACATTAATAGACTCAAATGCAGAAGCCTATTCTTGAGAAAAGCTAACGTGATTGATTTATGTCTTAATTCTCTTCCATGAAGTCCTAGAAAGACTATAAATATTGCAGTTAAGTAAGCAGTTTGACAGTATCTGTTTTTCTTAAGATAACTGTTCATCCTGAAGGCCTGCCTCCCCTCCTCCCATGCTGATAAAGTATAAAAGCTAAGTAAATGTTGAGTGGAATAGCTTGACTGGTTACTTTAAACTAATGAAAACAAACAAGAGAATGTTTCTAAGTAATTCTGTAAATATCTGAAGTCTGTAAAGTAGGGCCTGTTTATTTTCTCTCTCCTATAAATGGAAATTTCCTTAAATGAGATTAAAGAGACTGTTGAAAGGAGAAAAGTTACGCCTTAAGGGACAGTTCTGCATGAAAGGAATACACGTATGACAAGATACATAAAGTAAGGAAGAAAACCTTTTAATAAAAGTCACAGCATCCTAGATAATGCTGTTTGTTCTATGCTGCTTAGTGTGGATCAGAAGCCTTTGGCAAAGGTTGGCAGTTGGCTGTTTCAGAGTTCCTATGTAGTTGTCATGTTTGCTTTTTCCAAGAAATACTGCGTATTCTAAATGGATTTCTTTTATTGTAGGTGGAACAGATATAATTTCATGTTTCATGGGTCACAATGTTACAGTTCCAGTTTACAAAGGAGAAATTCAGGCCAGGAATCTTGGAATGGCTGTAGAAGCTTGGAATGATGAAGGTAGCTATGATCCAAAATACTGTGCACACTTAAGATCATCTAGCTACTGTATTTTCTAACTTCAACAAAAAGTAATAAGTGTAGATGCTCTTTGCTTTGTTATTCTGTTATTTACAGAAAGGAAATGTGGAAAATACCTCTTTTTTTTGTCAACAGGAAAACCAGTTTGGGGTGAAAGTGGAGAGCTGGTTTGTACCAAGCCTATTCCCTGTCAGCCCACGCACTTCTGGAACGATGAGAATGGAAGCAAATACAGAAAGGCTTATTTTTCAAAATTCCCAGGTATGTAATGAAGGGCTTTGGATGATGCAGGTTGGAAGGGAAGGCACAGGCTTATTTGCTGCTACCCAATGACAGCCACAGGTGCAGCTTTGAGTCCCTATTTCCAGGGTGAGAACTCCACGGTGTTTCATAATATCTCCCTCTGTTTTCTTGTGCTTTGTTTGGACAGAGATCCAAATAAAACCGGTAAGGATCTCTGCAAAGCTCTAATCTCGTTTTGCTGCTGCTCTCACGAGGCAGATCTGCCTGTCAGAGTCTGCAGTGCAGGCGCAGTGCTTGGCACGGGTGGGAAATGGAAGTGCTGAATAGGTCAGGTAGCAATCAGCTATTAATGAGTGCTGCTGCACCTCTGCCAGGCTGCTCCTGCCTGGCTACAGGAGTGAATCCCAAGGGGAAAGTGCTGAGCTGCTACCTCATTAGCATGAGGATTAAATATATATTAAGTATATGCTGCCTCAGACATGCATATTGTGCATCCTTAGCCTTCTACAGAATAAAGGCACTTGTGGGCCAGAGGCTTTTGGTAACTGTGGAGGACTCTGCTCATCCAGGGCTTTTCCTTATGTGGCACAACAATGCCAAAATCCCTGGTGCCTCTAGGGCAGGGATATTAAGGAGCAGGATCTCCAGCTGCTGTTTTTCAGATGTGGAAACTTTTTTTTTTTTAATAACTAGCAGCAATACAGAGTCAACTCACAAGAAAAATCAGGATGTGCAGCAGGAGATAATCATACAGGAAAACTGAGGAATGTCAAAGTTGCAGTCTGCATGTAAGCCTGACAGCAGTAAATAGAGAAAAAAATAATCTGTGTGACAGTTTTAAGACTGAAATCACTGAGATTGTCTGGAACCCTTTTCTGTCTTTCCTTGTAAATGGGCTTGAGATTGTAACAGTTAAGTTAAAAAATGGTCTTATGTGCAAATAATTGAGGTTGGTATTTTTCCTTAGAAAAACTTGAGTAGAATTGGGTTGTACTTCTGCTTTTGGCAGCCTGCTGTGGCAGTATCAATCTTAAATAATAATGGAAAGTCAAACCTGATTTTGCATTAACACAAATCAAGAACAGTATGCACAGAAGCTCCCTAGGGAGTTGTTGATACATATTACACAACCCCAGGAAGCTTCTTTTATAGAATTGTGCATAATAAAAAAATGGATCAAGAAAGACAATGAATCAAGGTGGGAATGTTGTTACTTTTGTGGGAGATGCTTTCAGTAATTCAACATGTGGTGTTCAGAGCAGCTATTCACTGGGTTTGTAAGGAATGCTGTGTAGTCATGCAAACAAGCAATCAGAAGATAACCTGGGGTTTGATCCTAATTTCTGAGCTGCCCCTTGGTGTGCTGGTTCTTTATAATAAATGTAGTGTGGATTGTTTGAGGAGTTCAGTACTGTCACCCTGGCTGTGGGCAGTTCTCAGTGGGTATCTGTTGTATTTCTGTGTATTTCACTCAGTTAATGCCAGTTCAGTGTCTGCTGTGACTGGATGAAGAAGAAACCAGCTGCTTAACCTTTGCCATTCCCCACCAGGTGTTTGGGCCCACGGTGATTACTGCAAAATTAATCCCAAGACTGGAGGAATTGTCATGCTGGGTCGCAGGTACAGTGTTCTGGTGGAAGTGTTTAAAGTAAAGAGGTGTTAAAACTTGCAGTCTTTCACCTAGGAATAAATGTACACCATTCTGTCACCCTTGTTAGCTTTATATTTTTATTAAATCCCATATTGTGGATTTCAACCCTCAATTAATCAGAGCAGCTGGATTTGAGGGAAGGGAGCTCATTTTGAGGTTCTACCCCAGTTCTGTATTTATGAACACAAGGCAGTACTGGGCTGGGTTTTGTGTTCCATGGTTCATAATGGTCACAGGAGTTCAGATTGAGAGTGCAGCACATTCAAGGTGGTGAATTGGGGAACTTGTTTTGTGGTCCTGGCTTTGCCATCATCTTGTTTTACAGCAAAACTTCATTACAGAAGGTATTTAGTTGTGCCTCTGTCAGTGATCAGACATTCAAGATCACAATTGGGACTGAGTTTACTGCTTGCATTTCAAAGTTGTTGTTTTCACCAAAGTTGAGTGAATTAATGTTGCTGTTCTCTGTACAGATTCATTCTAATGAGTAAAATGCCTTTTTGACTCAATTCTCTTACAATTCTGTTTCTAATGTGGTTTTGCTTTCACTAGAGAGACTTGGTTAATTGCATCAATTTTTCCTCTTCATCAAGCTGTAATCACACTTTAATGTTTCTTTGTTTGTCTGTGATTTTTTCAGTGATGGTACATTAAATCCAAATGGAGTAAGATTTGGAAGTTCTGAAATCTATAACATAGGTATGAAATCAACTTTCCACCTCTTCCAGCTATGACATTGTTGCCTTAAATCTGAAATTTAAGCATTATAAAGGTGATGGAAGGATTAAGTAAGAACAAACTTGCTGTTTGTCAAATGAGACAGTGCAGAGTATATTAGTATCAGTAAAATTTGATTTTGTACACTTGAAACTGCTTGCTTTCCTGAAGTATCTGTAGGGTGGGAGATGACTCATTGGGATATACAAAAGCAACATTTTATGGAGCAGGTTTTTTCTTTCTTCCCTAACTTGTCAGGCTTTTCTTTTTCCCCTAAAGGCAAGCCCCTGACACTGTTTTTGTTGTACCTTTCCTGATAATTAGGAGTAGTTCTTGAGCTTGTGCTTTGTATTTCAAAGACTGTGTTGTGACAGGTGGGGAAACTGTCCCTGCAAAGGTGCTAATCTGAGATTTGAGGACCTGTTGC